>NC_051157.2:125889528-126233912 GCF_013339745.2 Dermacentor silvarum
AAGCATAGTTTTCCGGTTTCCGTTTTTGTTTCTTACTTTCATATTCAGTCTGGGAAGATTTAACATAAAAGGCATGCGCTGTGGGTGTTTTGTTTCATGACATTTGTTTGTGGATTGTCACTCTCAAATTCCGAGGAATAGCTTTGCCAAGAGTGCAAAACAAGGTATGAGCAACAATAATGATAGAATGGTGTGGCATACCTAAATATATTCGGAGGGCCTGCGCGGTTGGGGATGATTTTCTCCGCCACCCGCCGATATCGCACGCCGGTTGTCGACGCCGGATTTTCTGCGACACAGGGCCTTTAAAGGGATATGGACACAAAATCTGAAAATTTTACGAAAATGCTGAAAATGAGTGCTCAGTCTGCGATTACACCGAAAGAAGTAGTCACTTGGCTCATTTTATTGCGATAGCAATTATATGGGCACTCCAAAGCAGATTTCTGCCGTCGGCGTCGCTGTCATCGTCGCCGTTGCCGTGAGGTTCCGTATGACGTCAACGGCGATGAAATCGTCGCCGCGCTCCGGCCGCTGTATGTGCGAGTGAAAGGGCGCGAGGGACGCGCGCTTTCATGGGGAGCGAACGCACGTCGGAGAGCAAACGCGCGTTCTGCGCCGTGCTCCCTGAAGGGCTGCACAATTAAGCGTCTCTTTCCTCCTGTCCATATATAGAGAGCAAACGCAACTTTTTCCGTCGCGCGAAAGGCTGTGGGGGGACGGTAGGGAGGGGAGGCGACGTTTAGCTTCGGCACCAAATACGTATTTATATAAAAACGCCGCGCGCGTTCGGTGCGAACGCGGGCCAAACGCCGACGGCGTCGGCAACAGTTCTGCGCGTTGCTGGTGCATGTCCAAGTTTATACAGCTGATAAATCTACTATGCTTGCTCCGTTTAGCTCTCTACTAATTTGCTATCGCAACTGGTGCTTCGCCTTTCGGGTGCAACTGCGACAAATTTTTTTAGGGGTGAAGCACCTTAGGGCCAAGCCTTGTCCCCCCCTCGTAGTTGTCCGTAGCTCTGGTTTGCATGGAGTCCGCAAGGGGCGCTGCGGTGCATAAGGGCGTAGGGAGCCTACATGCAAGCGCTGTTTTTGGGTGGTGACAACTTCAAAATTTTGAGCGCTATTTATCGCCATATTTGGCGAGTAGCCATTTTGATTCCCAATTTCGTTACAAGTCGCGGCGCATCCCTGCATTCCTTTTATCACGCTCTCATGTACACATTTTGGCACGCGATATAATAAATTTATTTTATTTAGTTTTGCACCAATGCGCACACGAAACCTGCATACATCTGGAATATAGTAGTTGCCTTTTATTTTAACATCAAACTTATTTTTCCCATAGCCCACAAACAACAAGTTATAAGGCACGGTGGCGTGCTCGTGGTAGTATTTTCTCACGCCAAGAATGCGAACTGCATTAAACATTGTCGTTGCCTTCCACTTGTACACACCACATAAAGGGTGTTTTTCGAAGTGTGCTTACAAGCCTGTTTAACTAAAGCATAGACGTGCCATGCACAGCTCTCAGACACGCTATGGGTCTCTGGCTGATGAGGCCAAAGATTATTTTAAAAATTGAATTAGTTTCATGGCACCAACGGGTGCGGGAAACGTGGTCATTCAGCTGGTCTTTTCGCCATTTTGATTCCCACATGCTATATTTGGCGGAAAATTTTATCCGCCAATTTAGCTGGCGGCAAGGAGGTTTAAACCTGCTTGGCTGGCGGTGGCAAGTACCCTTACAAAGGTTGTCACCACCCTAACACAGCGCTTGGATGTAGGCTCCCTAGGCGCACGTTCCCCGACGCGTGCTCTCTTTCTCTCTTCAGCCATGGATGATAACGGTTGCTTCTGATAACGGCGCGCCTGCTATGGATGGAAAGGTGAGTGTGGCGGCTCAACTGCAAGTGTAGTCGAGGGCTCGCAAAGCTGCTGCAGCACGGCGACGCCGGCATTCGGACCCGGAGCTGAGGGCTCGCAAAGCTGCAGCAGTACGGCGACTCCGGCAAGCGGACCTGGAGCTGAGGGCTCGCAAAGCTTGCGCTTGAACCGATCATCGGCGCCACCAACCTCAGGTAGAGAACGCTTCCGGCGTTTTGCCGCCGCTTCCCGCGCTCGCGCCGCCTCTGTGTCCGCTTGCCGGCGTCGGGGAATTCACGGTTACCCGAATGATCCCCCGGTGCTTCGTCCACTCATCATTCACTTCGTGGATATGCGGTGCTTTTTAGAGGTCTCCAGGCTGGGTTTGATGGCTGGCAGACATGTATCTAAAGTTTACGGACCTTCTCATCTCTAGAAAACGTGTGCGACCGCTTGTCACGACCGACGATGCTGTTATAACAGCCTTGGGCGCAGCAATGTCTGGGCATTTACTTCCGCCGCGACGAACGCGGAAAGGCACATGTAAGACGCACCACCTGCGTGGATGTTTCAGGCGGACCACGTGCGAAGATCGCCGACGGGGATAAATGCTGCAAAGGACCAACACCCCGGAAGACTGCGACGGCTGTGGCCGGCCTAGGCCGCGCCTGGGTGTTATGACGTCAAATTTCAGCTTCTGCCGGCGGCCGCTTGGAGGCAAGGCGCAACAGAAAATCGCAAAACAAAAAAGACGTTTCGAGTTCTTTTTTCCAAAGCAGCTTGCTGTATTCGTCATTTTCGACAGTTCAACTTTTGTTCCGACGCAAAGAACCACTACCCGCCAACTTTTGTGTCCGTATCCCTTTAACGCTATCGCGTTAAAATAATGTGATGTACAAAAGCTGTACAATGTTGTATTGTTAATCTGTGTTTTGTTTTGAAATAAAACTTCCACTCAATCGAAACACTCCAGCCGTTATCGCTCACGTCCCGCCTCGGTAAGCTCTATGATATACGGTGATCCACAGCAGGCTTCAGGGATACCTGGAAGAGCGGAGCTGGTTCCCAGACTCCATGATAGGTTTTCGCACAGGTTTATCGTGTCAATACGCGTTCATCCTACTTAGGGACGAAATTCTAGCCAATATACCGTGCGGTGATGAAAGACTAGTCCTAGCACTAGACCTCAAAGGAGCATGCGACAACGTCTCTCATGGCGCAATACTCGAGGAACTCGAGCTCTCGGGTTGTGGTGAGCGAACCTACAATTACATAAGGGCGTTTCTTTCCAACCACGAGGCCAGCATCAGTATTGGCAAAATCACATCGCAGATATTTAAAATGCCGAACAAAGGAGTGATAATATCTGCTCTGCTCTTCAACATGGCGATGTGTCGCCTCGCGCGCGATCTCGATCGGATACCCAAACTAGAGAGAGAGAGACGTTTCAATGGCAGAAAGGTGGAGAGGTCGGCCTGAGTGAAGTGCCTCTAGCCGGCTACTCCACGCTGGGGAAGGGGTTTGGGGGAATAACAGAGATAGGATGTGAAAAGGAAGGAGGATGGTGGTATGGTGAACACGATGATGAGGGCAGCATAGCATACTGTTTCTGTGCTACGCGTATGTGCACACGATACCCAACTTAGGTTACACTAGAGTGTACTACATTGGGGGAGTGGGTCCAACGAGGGCTCCGCGCTGAGTTATTTTTTATTGAAAATCCAGGTGGCGCCACGGTCACTCTCTCCCGAATGAGCGGCCCCGCTCGCCGGCCGGAGGCTTGTCGCGTCGGAGACCCTACCGCAGCTGCATGGAGCTTTGACAGGCGGATACTCGGTGGCGGTAACATTGAGATTATTCCCCACCGATATATTGCAAATAAAATGGAAAAAGAGCGGCGGAAAGAACGCAAACGACGCAACAACGACGGTGCGTCGAGCAGACGACAGCTACTCAGCCTGCGAGCTCGCCTCAGCCAATGAGCGCTACCGAAACAGCAGGAGCCAACGTTTATTGGCCGGAGATTTAGAATAAGGCGACGGCAGCACCGCCACATTTCCCTCGTTTTTTGCTTCCCCCTCGGCACTTGCTAAGGCGTCCGCTGGACCCACTCCCCCATTCTAGTACACTCTAGAAACACGCTTTACGCAGACGATATCACGCTGTGGGCGAGCAGAGGTTCCCTAGGAGATAAAGAATACACGCTCCAAACCGTGGAACCCAGCTAGCACAAAAGCGATAGAAAACTGCTTCCATACCGATTCGCCAAGACTAAATGAACGTCTGAAAGACGCACTAAAAATCCGTGCAGTCCGTTTAGAAGGTGATAAACGGTCGTATATCTTTGCTAATGTCCGGCGGATATGACTATTGCAAGAAGTTCTAGAATCCTGCTTAAAGTAGTTTCGAAAAATCCCGTTTTTAAATGGGATTTTGTAAGACCATTAGAAGCATTTAAAAAATACAGATTGAATCCTGCTACAATCGGGATTTTGACATCCGTTTTCTTTCACCCTTCCCTCTAGCGCCACCCTCGTCTCCCTTTCCTTCCCTCTCCCCATGCCCCTGCGGCGTTTCGCTGGCCGGCGGCATGCAGGTTTGCGCTTGTACAATACACGAAACACATACAGCAAAACATTTTTTATTGCAAAAAGTAAACACGACTAGACAAGCTAGCAATCAACATTAAATATGAGTGCCTCCGAGTAACGTCCATTACAGGTATCGACCTTGATAAACCTGGTTTCGAACAGGCTGCTGGGCTGTAGCTCCTTAATTCAGCAGGTCTTCTTACTGCAAAAACATTAGGCATGTGTAAACCGTATGTTAATTGAAGCACAGTTTTCTTAGTGAACGTACAGTTTTTCAATGCATTGGCAATAAGCACTGCAGTCTATATTGGCAATGGGCAGCACTAAAATATATTGGTCCCAGCACAGTTTTCGAGCATTCCACCTTTATTAACATGGTTCTAACATTAACCGATCACAAGTGAAATTCTCTTCTGCTGCCTTGAAGACATACTTTACATCTAACTGAAGGTGTTGCATGTACAATAGCCAACCAGTGTAAGTGTCGGCTATTTTGCTAGCTTTCAGGAGGCTGTTGTCTTGACTAGTTGGTGACTGGTAGCTGACAGCAGCCTCCTAAACATGCGCGAAGTAGGTGCCAATTGGCATTCAAAGAAAGGAACAGATAATGCATTTCTGATAATGTTGTACGAGAAAAGAAGTAAGTGCGGCTCTGCAAAGGCACAGCTTCAGTGTGACAGCATTGTTACACCACCCTAATTTTATTTGCCACAGATCACATAGCCAATTCAGAAATGGCGAAGGCTTGAACATATACCTAAACACCAGTCTATCAAACACATCGCATACTTCAAATTGAGCAAATATATTGCGATTCCTTAAAAAATAAGACAGCAGACGAGTGCAACCTTGAATAACTGCGACCATTTGCAGCACGGCTGCTTCAAGCATATACAGTAAGAACTTCAGTTGCTTGTAATTAAACCATTAAAATGTTGCACGCCTATGACTTGCCTGTTTGAAACCCTCCACACAATAACATTGCCAAGCACTTGTAAAGATTTTTTTTACAAAATTAGTGAGTCATCCACACACAAGGTGGGAACATAAGCCGTAATTTTCCACCCAGTTTCACTAACTTTGACCTTGGTGACATTTATAGTTACGCAAGCCAATGGGTTAAAGGTTAAGCTCGTGCAGTTTATAAATCAATTGTGCTCTAGAGTGCTTGCATATGCAATTTGTTGCTTACACCGAAATGAGGCCACACACTAAAAGCCACACACGGCGCGCGGCGACAATTTCATCGCCATTGCGCTTTATACGGAATATCACGGCGACGACGACGGCGGCAAAAATGCGCTTGGAGTGTCCATATAATTTCTATGGCAAGAAAGAAAAAGAAACGCGGCGTAAATTTCTCTCTCAATTGGCAAGGTCGCCGTTACGTCGTCGCGCCGTAACACGCGTGTTCGAGTCGATGAGGGAAGTAACGACGGAGGCCCAGTCCGGCCAACGAAACTGCTCTCAACCGGCCAACGCTCGCTTCAACGGAAGGAACAGTGATGCCACGACACAAAAAATAGTAGTAGATATTTTCGCGAAAAATCAGTAGAAATCAGTAGATCTTTAATTTCAATTTTCGCACTCAGTTTAGGAGCTCACGAATTCAGCGCTTATATTAGTACTCTGTTGTAGTATTGCAGCTTCTAAGAAGTACAAAAATTGACCCCGAGATTTTTGGCGATACTTTTGAAAAACCCGGGGATCCAGACAGCCAATGTCAAGCACGAATTTAAAAACAGTGAAGTCCTCCGATGGCCTATTTAAAGGCGTCAGATGGTAGTTAGTACCTGAAAGCTTTAGAGTATAGTATCTTCCAGACAAGGGTAATTGGAGATCGCTGGGGAGAGGCCTCCGTGCTGCAGTGGACATAAAATTAGGTTGATCATGATGATGATGATACGGAATAAGAAAACGTGAGTCCCTTATAGCTTACGCAAGTAAACTAAAAACGTAAGTAAGTGGGGTCATATTCTCCTGCAGAACAGAGTAGGCGTTCGAAGCGCCGCAGGAAAAGAGTCATTGGTTCTGGTTTGATAGTTTAGGTTTCATTCTTGTGGTTTCATAGTTGTGGGGTACGGTAGTGCACCACCTTCCACCAATTCACCGCCTCACCTTTTCCCCACTTTGCTCAAAGACAGAGGTAGCGCCACGTTTGAGAGTCTGGAAACGCAAAAATGTATGTTAACCTCGGAACCAATTAACCGGCGTTTTTTTCCCCTCGCTAGGTCACATCACATTAATATAAACTCTGTACTGAAAAAGTAGCAGCTTTTGCTTTCATTTCAGTAGAAAAGCAAGAAATCAAGTATATTCAAGCGCTTTATCACTGAATCAGCAGAAAAGTTAAAAAATCAGTAGATCTACTTATAAATCAGCAGCCGTGGCATCACTGCCGCAGGAAACGAAAGGGAAAGGGTTAAGCTGGTGCCGGGCCGGCGGCGGGTGCGCACGGAGACAGTCGAAGGTGGGGGAGCTACGAGGGAGTTGAGAGGGAGAGTGAGGGGAGCCACCGAAGCGACGGCGTCACCACTGCTGAAGCCAAATCCGCTTCCCTGACGCCCTGCTCTCTCACCTTCGACGTGTCCGCGCGCGCCTGGCGCCGTCGTGCTGGCGCCGCCCGCTCCCTTCAGCATAGTTTTCAGCCGTTATCGCGAAGCAAGCGTTGGCCGACGTGGGCAGTCTCGTGGCCCCTGCTCGCCATCTGCTTGCGCGCCGTGATATATAACGACTCCGTTCGTACGTCGTGCTGTGGTGCACGAATACTTCAGAAATAAGTCCTTCCTTTAATTCAAACAAACTTTCGGGCTCCTTCGAGTTCGAATTATCGAGATTCGACTGTATATGTGTCACGCTGAAAATTTAGTTCCTACGAATTTAATATGAAATAACAGTTACCTGGGTTCTTGGAGTTCAGGAGTTTCGTGGTGGCCCTTTGGGCGGCGGCGTTTGCGTGTGCCCCTTTCGGCACCTGTAGAGGGTACATGATCGGTGTCTTCACCCTCACGCGCCTTCTCTCTTGCACGTAGGTATGTGCCTGCATAGTAAAAACTCTTTATTGTTATACTGATAAACTCGGAGTATCTATGTATATAATGTAACAGCAGTGCCTATTACAACTGTATATTGGAATTTTTATTTTTTTAACAAAATTTTGTTACTGCATAGACTTGCGAAAAAAAAAAGAAAACGCCAGTGCGACCTCAAAATTTATTTTCTGCATGACTGAAGCCAAAAAATGTTAGGTATCCTAAAGAAAGATGCTGTAAATAGCTGCACTGTCGGATTACGTTACAAAAAACAAGGCAACAGTGCACTACATACAGGGTGTTTCATTTAACTTTAGCCAAACTTTAAAAATAAGCAAGCGCCACGTACCAGGACAGGACCAGATTAGAACCAGATACTCAGATTATTTTTTGCATTCCGCCTAGTTAGATAATTAGTTCTAATTAATTAATCAACTTCTCAATTACTATAGTTAGATGAAAAGTGTCAATGAGAAGATTGTAAAGCAACATGAGAAACCCCCGATACCGCTTTCTGTTTCTCAATATGAGCTACATAAAGTGTTTTTCCAAGTGTGAGAGATGCCTGCCAATACACGCAAACTGCCTCGAGCGGCCAGTCGTTCGGCAGTTTTGCGTGTATTCGCGGGCATCTTTCACGCTCGGAAAAACACACGAGTGATCTCGCACAAGAGCGTTGACGGAAGAATGCTGAGGCTACGCCAAGAAGATCGTAGCACGTCTCATCATTCCGCGCCAAACGGGAGTGTCATCGTCATCCTAACGATCACCGGTCAACGAAACGTCACAGAGGTAATTTTAGACGGCTTTGGCAAACCTGAATACGCACACAATAAAATAAACGTATGCAGACGTAAACATGCCTCTTAAACAACATTAGAAATTCCAGTTAAAATCAAGGCGCTTTCAGTGCAAAACTTCATTACCGCCTAAAACTTCCACCTAAAGCTCCCGCCTGAAAACCGTAAATAATTAAACACGACAGGTGTCAAAGTGGCAGTGACTACTTACGTGAGCAAAGAAGATGTGGAAGGCAGTCTGGCGCTCCGCAGTTCAAGAACGAATACGCGTCAGGAACTTAACGGCTCGTGCTGACAAAAAAAAGTTGTCGCAGTTTCACCCGAAAGGCGAAGCATCAATTGCGATAGCAACTTAGTAGAGAGCTATACGGAGTAAGGATAGTAGTTTTATCCGCTGTACAAACTTGGACATGCAGCAGCACCGGCAACACACAGCACTGTTGTCGACGCCGTCGGCGTTTTGCCCGCGTTCGCACAAAATGCGTGCGGCGTTGGTGACTGTTGCCGGAGCCTCTGATATAAATAGGCACTTGGTGCCGCAGCTAAACGTCGCCTCCCTTCCCTGCCCCCCCCTCCCCCCCCCCCCCACGGCCTTTCGTGCGTCAGAAGAAGGCGCGTTTGCTCTACATATATGGTGATTGTAAAGGAGGAAAGAGACGCCTACTTCTGCAGCCCTTCAGGGAGCACGGCACAGAACGCGCGTTTGTTCTACGCCGTGCGTTCACTCCCCGTGAAAGCACGCGTCCCTCGCGCCCTTTCACTCGCACATACAGCGTTCGGCGGCGCGCGGCGACGATTTCATCCCCATTGACGTCATACGGAACCTCACGGCGACGGCGACGGCAACGGCAACGGCTACGGCGACGCCGACGGCAGAAATCTGCTTTGGAGTGTCCATATAATTGCTATCGCAATAATAACGGTGAATGTAACGGCGGGTTCAAAAGTTACGCAATCTGGAGGAAAGCTGCACGGAGAGCGCAGTCCGCTCGGCTGCTCAGACTGCGTCGGCGCAAGCGATGATGACGATGAGCCGTCGCGCCACTCCTCGCTTTGTCAGGTAGCCGCTATGATACGTCGCGGCGCTGCATCCTCTTGCGACACACGCTGCTGCAATGCAGAAAAATACTCAGTGGGGCTTCGTACTCGGTACCTGAAGCACCGAAATGCTAGCTAATTTAACTAAGAAAACACAAAATGCGACTGCTACCATAATGCTAGCGCCACCTTATAAAGATAATTTGAAATAACAAAAGTCAAACTTTTTAATGCCTCATTCCTGGCACTTTGCGGTAGGTAGGTAGGTTCCTAACTGGCTTTAATAATACAAAAAGTGATGTGCAACCCAACGTTTATAGATACTGTATCTATAAACGTTGGTGTAACCTATAATGGGGGAATCGAACCTCTGCCGTGGGGCACAGCAGCCGGTTCTCTAGCAACTAGACTACGGTGTCTTTTTCTTCCTTTCGCTCAAAGTAAAATAGGTTAACCAAACAGACAAAAGGAAGACTGCGGCCAACAATATCAAAACATTTTACAGTTTGAACCGTCAGTCCAGCTTGGCTGACATTGTCATTTAAAATTCTCTGAGGGTTGTCAAGGGATCTACCCTCGACAGCCACTCAGGAACACAGCAATCATGCGTTCTAAATTTTCCTTCAAAGAAAAATGGCAATATTCGCCAGGAGGGACATATCGCGTTGAAGTGTATCGAGGATTGTTCAACAATGTCCTCGCTTCGATGACCAAATCAACGTCGAAAGTGGTGCTTAGTTCCCGGAGACGTTCAGAAACTGCGACATGCGGAATTCGGTGACTTGTAACCCATGATGCAAGCCATGCTTGAAATTCCACACATTGCTTGACTTGCCTGATTTTCTGCAGATGATGGTGCATAGTCCGAAGAACCTCCATTTTCGATGGCCGCGCTCATAGGAGAGTCGTTTTGTGGAACAAAATATTCTATAGAAATGTCTTGCGTATGTTCTTCTACATTTTCTCCTTTCAAGGCAAGGTCATTTTCGTGAAAACTGTCCTTGGATTGAGCATGCTCATGTGGCGAGGATACTTCACTAGAAGCATGGTCAGTACTTTTATTAACCTACCATGATACTTATTGGATGGTATTCGTGGCAACAGGACTGGCAGATATCAGTTCGTCATTAACTCTACGCCTCTTCTGACGGTCTGAAAGGTCAGCGTAACTTTTCTTCTTTGTTGTGGACTTCATTATGAGCATAAAGAGCGAGCGGCTGCCCCATCAGTGCTCACTCACCACAATGCAAACACCCGCGCCTGGGTTGATTGCACTCTCTTCTAACCGGGCGAAGCAAAAAAGTTGTCGCAGTTTCACCTGAAAGGTGAAGCATCAATTGCGATAGCAAATTTGTAGAGAGCTATACGGAGTAGTGATATTAGCTTTATCAGCTGTATAAACTTGGACATGCAGCAGCACCGGCAACGCGCAGAACTGTTGTCGACGCCATCGGCGTTTTGCCCGCGTTCGCTCAAAATGCGTGCGGCGTTGGTGGCTGTTGCCGGAGCCTCTGATATAAATAGGCACTTGGTGCCGCAGCTAAACGTCGCCTCCCTTCCCTCCCCCTTCCCCCCCTCCCCCACGGCCTCTCGCGCATTTGCAAGAAGGCGCGTTTGCTCTACATATATGGTGATTGTAAAGGAGGAAAGAGACGCCTACTTCTGCAGCCCTTAAGGAAGCACGGCGCAGAACGCGCGTTTGTTCTCCGCCGTGCGTTCACTCCCCGAGAAAGAGCGCGTCCCTCGCGCCCTTTCACTCGCACATACAGCGTTCGGCGGCGCGCGGCCACGATTTCATCTCCATTGACGTCATACGGAACCTCACGGCGACGGCGACGGCGACGGCGACGGCGACGCCGACGGCAGAAATCTGCTTTTGAGTGTCCATATAATTGCTATCGCAATAAAACAAAAACCAACGTTCGTTTTCCCGCCAAAAAGCAGAACAAAGAAAACAACAACAACAAAAATCAATAATTGTAGGTTGCTAGAACAAGCGATTTTAAACGTCTTCTAAAATCTGCCTTATAGCAAGATTTTTCCATCCCAACTGAATCCTTCTTGATGTTGACTTCTTCAATCTAGATTTTTGACGGTCAAAGCGAAATATCCACGAATAAGAATGATCATATCTCTTTTGTGCTAGCTGGGACTATTGCGGGAATCATGTATTTCCAAATATGACTATTAAGAAGTGATGGTGTAATTTCTTGTTTGAACTATTAAAGAATGAGAAATATATATGACCCGGTGGTTTTCGTTTATTTAGTGACCACCGGGACCATGGCCTTATGGTCGCTACGGTACACCGCCATAGAGTGTACGGCAAAGGTTGGCACATTCTTCATAAACACGTCACCGACGCCGCGCGCGTTCGGTGCGAACATGGGCAAAACGACGCTGCCGTCGACAACAGTTGTGCTTGTTCTTTGTGTGACTGCACACAACCGTTGTCAAAACGCTGGCTATACGTAACGCAACGGCTCAACGCCGTTGTCGTGACTGTTAGGGGATATGCGGGCGAGAGCCCAGAGAGATTCGGCGGCACAGGCAGCAGGGGCCGGCAGGGCTGCGCGCATGCGCCGCGGTGGGAGAGCGGGCACGCACACGCACAGTCTAGGAAGCCTCGATGCCCTCCTCGCCCACCGCTACCCTTCCACTGGGAAGTCCCGTTTGCTCTCCGCCGTGCGTTCGCTCCCCGCGAAAACGCACGTCCCTCGCCCTCGCGCGCTTTTACTCACACATAAGTCGCATTTGCTCTCCGCCTTGCGTTCGCTCCCCGTGAGTCCCTCACCCTCGCGCGCTTTCACTCGCACATACAGCATACGGCCAATGACAGACAGACAGACAATGAACTTTTATTGAGGTCCTGTGGGACTAGCCGGCGGAGACCCGTTGGGGCCCCCGGCTCGCGGCTGGCTGCTCCCATGTCGGAATCGGGAGGACAAGCCTCTCCGCTCTTTCACGGGCCCTCTGGACGGCCATGGACTGGAGCTTGAGTTCCGTACTAGAGATGGCCTCGTCCCAGTCCTGTGAGAGTTTTTTTTGTATTGCCGGACGCGACCATCGAAGAGTGAGCCCTTACCAGCTTCGCTGTAAACTAGGCAAATGTTAAGGAGATATAACGGCAGCTCGTGCGGTCTCAAGCAATGACAGATGACAACGAAAAGAAGCCTTTAATGCAAAGGTGACGTTTATCAATATTTTTATCTGAGCACGTATCAAGTGGTAAGATATGATTCGCTTGCTTTTTTGCGGGTAGGACTCGATCTTCTAGGGCCTTTAATTCCCCGTGTCAACCACTGGCAATAGATGGTTTGCAGTCGCCACTGACTACGCAACGCGGTACGCTGTTACACGAGCACTTCCAACCAGCTGTGCTACTGATGTACCCGATTTCATTCTTCACGATGTCATCCTGCGCCACGGTGCTCCTCGTCAGTAAATCACGGACCGCGGCCGCTGCTTCCTGTCTAAAGTAGTCGACGATATTCTTCGTTCCTGCTCGACCAAACACAAGTTCACCCCTGCGTACCATCCACAGACAAACGGCCTTACTGAACGCCTCAACCGTACTCTCACAGATACGCTTGCTATGTACGTGTTTGAGGACCACCGATACTGCAGGACATCAACTTGTTTTTTGTGACCTTCGCCTACAGCCTTTCCCGTCACGACACAGCTAGCTACTAACCTTTTTATCTACTGTTTGGCTACGACCCACCATTGCCCATGGACACCATACTCCATCCTCACGCAGACACATCCTCTGCCTATGCTTGTGATGCTCTTGCCCGTGCTGACATCGCCCGGCAGGTTGCCTGTGATCGCTTATCGGCTTCACAGGTCCATCAAAAATGTCTTTATGACCGTAGTCACCGGGAAGTTAATTTCCCTCCAGGATCGCTCGTCTTGCTGTGGTTCCCGTCACGTCGCGTTAGCCTATGCGAAAAATTCCTCTCCCGTTATGCTGGCCTTTACCGCGTCATACGCAAAGTCACTAATGTGATCTATGAGATCGTTCCGCTAAATCCTAAGTCGGCCTCTGCAACAATCGCGAATTACATAGTACATGTCTTGCGCCTTAAACCATACCACTCTCGGCTGAGCCCTAGATGCACCGGGACGGCGCGTCTGCCGCCGGCGGGTAATGTCACGAGCGTCGATCCTGTGGTCGGTGCTTGGACGATGACGACGACGACGGTGTAGCTATCTGGTGTGCACCCGCTCGCCTTACCATTGCTGTAGCGCTGTGCGCCTTGCCTTGTAAATATATGCGTTGTATATAAATCTCCCCGTAACAATATGGTTACGCTAATGTGGTTACGCAAAACAAAGCTAATACAAGCTTTGTTTTGTCGGCTCCGTTTTCACTGTGGATGGAAAGATTGTACTACGAGTTTTGCGCATATGAAAAATGATGCCAGAACTTAGACGGAACAGAACAAAGAAATTATTTCGTAGTTACATTGAAGTCATGATATTTAGCTTTTTTAATATCCTATTTAAGAGCCAGGCGTACGTCACAAAGTTTAGATAGGTAGTCGCAGGAGGGGCGTTGCTGGCATGTTTTTCTTATTTTTTCGCCTTGGGTTTAAGGCGAACAACCTGCCTAGTAAGCTAAGGTTTTGTATTTTTGTATTCTTTTTTTTTCTTGAGGAACGAAATCGTTAATGCACTCGAGGACGAGGTTTTAAATACGAAGCATTCTTGAAGAAGTGCAAGAGATCATCGACAATGTAAGTGTTCGCTTGATAAAAAGAAACAAACGCAGAAAACGAGCCGTCCAGCGCATCCAGAACGCCTACGTCATTCGCAAATGTGAAAATCAGAAGAACATGCACTTCATTCTTTTTTGGCATATGGCGAAGGTTAATCGTTAGAGTTTACAGCCTGTGGCCTGACAT
This sequence comes from Dermacentor silvarum, assembly GCF_013339745.2. Taxonomy (NCBI): domain Eukaryota; kingdom Metazoa; phylum Arthropoda; class Arachnida; order Ixodida; family Ixodidae; genus Dermacentor; species Dermacentor silvarum. The sequence goes on from NC_051157.2 coordinate 125,903,765, forward strand.
ATCGTCGAGAATGTGAACTATGGTGTCTTTGCAGAGTATAGTTTTAAAGGCTAGAAAAATATATGAGATAAATTTCACTGTCTTGTGAGCACGGGTCGGTTCTTTGACTAATTGGGAAAGGTCATGAAAAATAACACAATCAGTTAACTGTACAGCAGTACTAGTGAGAGGCTCTGTAAACTCAATGAATGGTATATTGAAGTCACGAGTAACCAAAACGTTATTGGTGAGGGTCCCACGGTCTCATAAAGGTTCATATAGCGGTTTGAAGAAAGCGATTTCGTCATTTGGTAGGCGGTAAAACCCACCTATTCCTAAGGTGCACTTCTTGCGGCAAATTTAACATTTACAGATTGTAAACCGTTTATATAGGGAGTCTGATGAAATGTAAAATTTCTTGGTACAGAATACCAAGCCATCCACCCCGGCAATTTTTGTCTTACGAAGGATACCGTAGCCGGGTGGTACTATTTCAGATTCGGATATATCGCTGTTTAGCCAATCTATTTTATAAATATTTCAGCATTATGTGAAAAAGCAATGCTTTCCAATTCCTCACATTTATTTACCACACAGCGAGCATTAAACTGGAGCCAAATGAATGTCTCTGCTTTAATGTCAACGGGTCACTGTTCATGACGAGGGTTCATGGATTGGACAAGAACTGTCGTTTTTTTGGGTGTCGTTACATTGAAAAAGTCAGTTGTTTTAGAATTTAATTACATCATGTATCAGCCTAACATTGTGCCCGACTTTCTGATGTCCACTGTGCTCTGCCAAAGGTTCGTTCTTTTTTGTCTAGTGAGTCCTGAGTAATCCTCTGCTATAGAAATTCGCTGCCCTTTTCGCGGTAATCGATTAGCTTCGAAAGCACTGGCCGGGGTCTACCAGTATTTCTGCGGCCAAGAATATGGATTCTATAAGCAGCCGTTACTTTTAAGGCGAAAACCTTAGATGGCCCATGGGTTGAAAGATCCGACAAGTCCGGCGTCCTGGCTTCAAAATTGAAGTGATGTCTCAGATGACGTCTCCTAGGTATTCAGGAAACTGTTATCATGAGTAGAAACAAGTTCCAAATGTCCATGGTAGCTATGAATATCGCAACATTTCGTGAGGCCTGCGCCAGTAAGCCATCAATTTCTTTTTCAATAAAAGAGCTTGATTACCTTTATTCGCGTTGAACCTACACCCTTCTAAATGTTCAGTGTGGCCACAAAAGTGTCAGCGTGTGGTTTTACCGGTTTTGTTCATATGCGCCTAGCCCTGTGCACGTGTCTTGTGATGCTTTAGGATGTATAACTACGCCTGCGAAAACTGGAAATAAATCTGTTGTTAAAAGTTTGCGTTCCTTGTATAGCGTGCCCCTCCGAGTTCCTTTCTTTGTCTACGCTACAATAAAGTAGACGAGTGAAAAAACTGTCGCAGTTTCACCCGAAAAAAAATTTTAAATTAAATTATGGGGTTTTACGTGGCAGAACGACGATCTGATTATGGGGCACGTCGAAGAGGGTCACTCCGGAAATTTGGACCACCTCGGGTTTTTTAACGTGCACCTAAATCTAAGTACACGGGTGTTTTCGCATTTCGACCCCATCGAAATGCGGCCGCTGTGGCCGGGATTCGAACCCGCGACCTCGTGCTCAGCAGCCCAACACTGTAGCCACTGAGCAACCACGGCGGGTATAGTTTCACCCGAAAGGCGAAGCATCAGTTACGATAGCAAATTAGTAGAGAGCTATACGGAGTAATGATAGTAGCTTTAACAGCTGTATAAACTTAAACAAGCAGCAGCATCAGCAACGCGGATAACTCTTGTGGACGCCGTCGGCGTTTTTTCCGCGGTCGCACTGAACGCGCGTGCCGTTGGTTGAGTGTTGCCGGTGCCTCTGGGGGCGGAGGTTTTCGACGAGATCAGCACGGGAGACTCGTCTAGCAGCGTCGGAAGTCTATACCACCTTCACGCCTCACAACGTTTGCAAATAAATACGCATTTGGTGCCGCAGCTAAACGTCGCCTCCCCTTCCCCCCCCCCCCCCCCCACGGCCTTTCGCGCGACGGCGCAGAACGCGCGTTTGCTCTCTGCCGTGTGTTCGCTCCCCGTGAAAGCACGCGTCCCTCGCGACCTTTCACTCGCACATACAGTGTCCGGCGCGCGGCGACGATTTCATCGCCGTTGATGTCATACTGAACCTCATGGCGATGGCAACGCCGACGGCAGAAATCCACTTTAGAGTGTCCATATAATTGCTATCGCAATAAAAGAAAGAGAAAGTCATGGCCGTTCTAACGTGCCATTAACCACGCAGATCTAGAGGCGATGGCTAGGTGACCGAAAATGAGAACAAGAGAAAAAAAAGTAAAGAGAAAAGAATTAATAGGAAGTAACAACGCCCTCGAATGAGAATATCAAAGTAATTTAATGAATATCTCGTGAGCGCGCACCTTTTCGCCTTCATCTTCTTTAGGTATGCTAAAGTGAGCGTCAACTTTTCTTCCTAGCGTCTCTTCAAAAATGCCTTTGACAACACTTTGTTCAAGGTCTGCCTGCGTTTCATTCGGTTTCTCTGGAATGTCAAATACCAGAAGGTTGTTCCTTCTCCCGCGGTCCTCAAGGTCGATAACCTTTTTCTCCATGTCTTTGACATTTTTGTCCAGAAGGCAATCGGCTGATGAGACCTCTTTAATCTGAGAGGCTGATGTTTCGACTTTCTTAAATCTCTGTGCGATCTTATGCAGCCTTTTTTATATTACTTTTGCCCTGCTAGAATCCTAGACAGTAACTCATCGATGGTAGAACCAGAGTTTGTCTCGATATTGCCGCAAGGAATCAGCAAAGCACATGAGAAATACTACAGAAACGTGGCTAAAGCATTGAAGCACTCTGGCGCGTACTTAAAAGCCGTCTTTTCCGTCGTTCGGTGTCTGAAGATAAATCGTTCCGAAGACACACTGGCGTTTCGTACGTTGCTGGTGTCAATAGAGCTCTGAGTCGTCACTTTTTTTTTATTCAAGTACCTTAACGGCCCATTGGGCATTACATAGGGGTGTTACAATAAAACAATAGCAGTGACAGTTGACGCATTCAAAAGGGGTAAGCATGTTATTATAAAAACAAGAACACAAGCGAAAACATCAGACAAACCGTAAAAGCAATAACAACGACACATCCTTAGACCTCGAAGAACCATTATTATGGGTGTTACACAAAATCAAGGTTACTTAGAATGAGTAATTTCAAAGAAAAATGCTTGTTAAAAGAGGTACACATACCAGCAGATACAGCATGTAACAATAAAAGAAAGAACAGAAGCAGAAAAAAATAGGCAGTACAAGGAACTCACCACTAACCTACAACAAAACCATTTGCGCAAGAAACATCAAAATATTGTGATGAAGAAAAAAGTCAAACGAGAAAAAGAGCACTTGACCACAATGACGTCTTGAACGATTGAGCAAGAAAATCCTACGTTCTTACGTTAAAATAGTGTTTTATTTTTGCAAAGAAATCATCATGGACTTAGAGCGGAGGCGATTTCATTTGGTAACTTATTCCAGTGATGTATTGCGAGAAAGAGGCCAGTGACTCAAGAAGTTAGTACGCGCCAGAACGGGCTACACTTTAAAGGAATGATCAAGGGGCGGGAAGACACGATGGGTGAGGCTAATGTGGCATACGCTCATAGACGACCTACCGTGATAAAGGTTGTCAAAATGGAAAGAAGTGCTATGGGTCTACGATTTTCTAGAGAGGGAAGAGAGAATTTTTAATGTTGGTGATGCTGGACGTTCGAGCTTGTTTATTAGGTATGATTCATTCGGGTTCCAAAAAAAAAAAAAAAAAGACGCGTACTCCATTTTTGAACTACCCAGTGTCGTGTAGGCTAATAACTTAGTTTACTGGTTTGCCGAGTAAAGGTTACGCCTGATGTAGCCAGGGGTTTTGCACGCGCTGCTAGTAATCGTATCAATGTGTTGATTCCCTGAAACGTTATAAGATAAACGAATTCCTAAGTATTTTATTGTGAGCATGTGCAATAGTAATACCGTTCATCGAATAATGGGTAAGATTCGGCTTAGTAGCTCTAATGAAAGCTATCGCCTTAGATTTTGACAGATTTCTTTCCATTTGCCACTGTCAACACCAGTCTGTAATTTTCGCGAGGTCCGATTGCAAAGTGTTAATGTCGGAAGGGTACGTGGCAGGCGTCATAGATGCGTTGTTGCTTTTCCATCGAAGCGGTAAGTTGCAGGTGGGGAAATCGGTGATGGTGGTCGGCTTGTCTCGCCCATCTTCTCAATATTTTACTTCCCTATCAACTTACATTTTTCTTTCCTAGCGGTAAGTTGATAGGACTGTGATGAGGAAACACAACGACAAACTCGCCGGTTTCCAGTTGGGCCCAGGATCCGTTTAATAATGACACGGCAGACGGGAGCTTGCTACACGAAACACAGACTTTAACAGACACGCTAGCACGATACAGATTATTTACATACACATGTACGTGGACTAGAGTCCGCGAATCGTTTGTCCAGTATATAAACATGTGCCTAGCACTCATGCGCCACCACTCGCCCGTGTGCCTCGTCGTTGCGGTGCCCGTGACGGTGGTTGTGACGGTGGAGCGTCGTTGTGGCTACGTCGCTGCTGTCGCGCCGCACCTTGTCGCGACGCGGAAGCAAGAGGAAAACAGCAGGCCGGTAGAACACCAGGCCACTGCTTTAGCTGGCCAGTAACGCCTGGCCTGTAACGCCTCGGCCGCTATAACGTCGGGCTCGGTCGGCGGACAGGTAGCTCAGGCGCCCCGGTGGCCAGCAGGAAGCACTGCACCAGGCCGCTATCACAGCAGGCCGCTGGTACACAGGAGAGCAGAGCCACGAGCGGGATCCACGACCAGGTCCGCACGGTAGCAGGACGCCCGGTCGCCAGTCCTCGGGCTCGCTCAGCAGGCAGGTAGCTCAGGTGTCCCGGTCCCCAGCATGAAGCACTGCACCAGGCCGCTATCACAGCAGGCCGCTGGCGCGCAGGAAAGCCCAGCCACGAGCTGGATCTCCGACCAGGTCCGCACGGTAGCTGGACACCCGGTCGCCGGTACCCGAGCCTGGAGCCGCCGTTTTGCGAGCTTGCGTTCGAGGCTGCCGCTCGCTCTCACGCTCTGCGTGCTCTCGTCCACTTCTTTGTTCATGGCACGTGGTGGTCTTCTTCCATTATCATCATCACCAATGCCCTTCTTGGTGCTGCCATACAATCACCAACACTTCAAGCTGGCTTGTCACGCACTTTGTTTTGGCACCGCCACACGCCACTATCCACATCATCACAAGGGCCCCCCACTTAAAATAGTTGCCCGCAACTATTCTAAACAACATAGGAGGAGGGTGCGCATGAGTGCAGGCACGTGCGATCGTTCAAGAAAAGTTCTTGGTTTTCAAACAAATCATGTTTACACACTGATGAAAAAACACGTGGAGACTTCGGAACACAAGCCAAAGTTCTCACAAGTGCCGTCCCAAGAGGTGACACAGTTCAAAGTTCTAATAAAAAAACTGCAGTACTGTGCGCGACAATCACGATGGCACACATCAATAGTGTCCAAGAAACACGAAAAACCATTCACATCTTTGTCAGAGTCCGGGGTAGAGCATGCCGGTGCAGGTACACTGAATTATGTTACCCGCTCCCAGATCAACCGAACCGCGGATGTCTCAATCCTACTTATCGGTCTTTCATGTGTTAACCGCGCACGCCAAGCAACGCCAGATGTGCTGCGTCGTGTGAGGTCAGCCGCTCCTATGTTCATGGTGTAACCTTGCACAAAACGATTGTCTGGTATCCCTAATCTTGTTCCAATTCCACTTTCGAGGACAGACGCCGCAAGGCAGCTTCGACACCTGGCACGCAGTCTCTCACTGACCGAGTGGAACTCGCCAAACTTACGATTAACACGACTACATCAATTAAACCCGTCACTACAACTCCGACCTCCATTCGGACTTCCTCGACGTGAAGCTTCGCTTCTCTGTCGCCTTTGGTTAGGTGTTGCCTTCACAAAGGCATACTCTACATTAATTGGAGTGACCGACAGTGCAGCATGCGAGGTCTGCGGCACCGACGAAACTATTGACCACCTGCTGTGCCACTGTCCACGATATGCCCAAGAGAGACAAGAACTCGCTAACGCGCTAAAAAAACTGGACAATCGGACGCTTTCCGTGCAGGTGTTGCTGGAACACCGCCCCCATCGCTCGTCGGCCCATAAAGCGGTGAAGGCACTTTTGTGCTTCTTGAGGACGACGGGCTTGTGTCAACGTCTGTGACTATTAGTGCACTAACACACGCGTCAGCGAACTAACCGCTCATTTCTCTTCTTTCCTTCCCTCCTCTCTCTCCCTGTCATCTTTGTGTTCCCTCTTCCCATTCCCCCGGTGTAGGGTAGCCAACCGGACGTTATCCTGGTTAACCTCCCTGCCTTCTGCCTTTCTCTTATTTCCTTTTCCTCCTAATCTTGTTGGGATCTTAGAATGCAAATGAGCTGTTGAATTCCCTGAGTTAACTTTCTCATGATTCAGTGGAAGGTTCGGAACATTCGTCTGGTCGTCTCTGTTCACATTTGAAGGTGAGTGAGTATGTACTTCCGTATGTCTTACAGGTGGTTTCCTGTTAGATCTTGGGTTCACCTGGCAAGCTGCAGTTAGTATACGCTGGTGAAATAGGTTGATCACGCTTACGTCATGTACCACTGGAGTCACTGCCTGGTTACTAGGCATTTGCTTTGACATCATGGGTGAGTCCACTCTCATAGGATGAGAAAGATTGGCTGGGTGAGTTTGCTGGGAATGTGTTCTGCTGGTTATACCAGAGAACAAGGCTGCGTCTTGTTTAGAGTCATGGAGGATGGGGCTCACATGAACTTTCGTTTGCGTAGCAGCCTCCGCTATTGAAGTGCTTGAATCCAACAAACAACCAAAATCAGAAGACTGCTTTGGTGCTGAGTCACAATTCCACTCTTGTGATTTATCTTTGTGGCTTAGGGCAGTTCTTTCGTTAGCTTTGTCAACGTTGCGAGCTTCGTGATCATGCAAAACATGCAATGTTTGCTCACGCGACAAGCACCCTTGAGCCGCCTCGTCGCCCGTTTCAAAACCCAAAGACTTCGTTGTGGGAGGTGGTGAAGACAAGGAAATCCCCCCATTGACAGTTTCACCATCAGATGGAGTCATTCTGCCGAAAGCCGTAGCGCTAGTGAGCGCTTCACGAGCTGCGAACTGCAATTTGAGGACGCATAGCTCTTTTTCATGACGCACTTGCTCAGCTTGAAGCTGCACTGCATGGCGAGCTTTTTCCATTTTACTTTCAGCAGCACGCCTCTCGCACTCCAATGACCGCTGATGTTCCACCCAGTCTCTTAACTCCGCTTTCTCTAGTCCCATGCTCTCGCCTAGCTCGATTAGTTCTTTTATATGCATTGCCTTTCTGTCCTTTGCAAGCTTACAACCTGCCTCGTCCTCTCCAGTGGCTATGCGTTCGAACCTCTGGAGATTCGCGTGGAGGTCATCACGTCGTTCAGTCGAACAGTGGCAGTAACTTCTGGGGGTTGAAGCAGGGTAGCTTTGGTGACGATACGGGCGCGGCTGGGGCGGATATCTCGCTCTGCGCTCCTTCTTGAAGTTTGAGCTTCAGCTGCAAGATTTGTCGCTGCCTTTCGTCGGCTAACCGCTGACTTTCTGCTGCTGCTTTGGCTGCCTCTAGCTCAGCTGCTCGTTCGTCCCTCTGCCTAGCCTGTTCTTTTTCAACCCACTCGCGAAGTTCAGCGCAAGACAAGCCTAACTGTGCTGCAGTGGTGGCTAACTTGTCTAAATTCATATCGGATGCCTAGTGCTGCGTGTATACACCCGAATGCCGGTCTCCGCGTTTGGGATGTTACTGGCGGATCCTGGCAAGCTCGCCAGATTGTGATGAGGAAACACAACGACAAACTCGCCGGTTTCCAGTTGGGCCCAGGATCCGTTTAATAATGACACGGCAGACGGGAGCTTGCTACACGAAACAAAGACTTTAACAGACACGCTAGCACGATACAGATTATTTACATACACATGTACGTGGACTAGAGTCCGCGAATCGTTTGTCCTATATAAACATGTGCCTAGCACTCATGCGCCACCACTCGCCCGTGTGCCTCGTCGTTGCGGTGCCCGTGACGGTGGTTGTGACGGTGGAGCGTCGTTGTGGCTACGTCGCTGCTGTCGCGCCGCACCTTGTCGCGACGCGGAAGCAAGAGGAAAACAGCAGGCCGGTAGAACACCAGGCCACTGCTGTAGCTGGCCAGTAACGCCTGGCCTGTAACGCCTCGGCCACTATAACGTCGGGCTCGGTCGGCGGACAGGTAGCTCAGGCGCCCCGGTGGCCAGCAGGAAGCACTGCACCAGGCCGCTATCACAGCAGGCCGCTGGTACACAGGAGAGCAGAGCCACGAGCGGGATCCATGACCAGGTCCGCACGGTAGCAGGACGCCCGGTCGCCAGTTCTCGGGCTCGCTCAGCAGGCAGGTAGCTCAGGTGTCCCGGTCCCCAGCATGAAGCACTGCACCAGGCCGCTATCACAGCAGGCCGCTGGCGCGCAGGAAAGCCCAGCCACGAGCTGGATCTCCGACCAGGTCCGCATGGTAGCTGGACACCCGGTCGCCGGTACCCGAGCCTGGAGCCGCCGTTTTGCGAGCTTGCATTCGAGGCCGCCGCTCGCTCTCACGCTCTGCGTGCTCTCGTCCACTTCTTTGTTCATGGCACGTGGTGGTCTTCTTCCATTATCATCATCACCAATGCCCTTCTTGGTGCTGCCATACAATCACCAACACTTCAAGGTGGCTTGTCACGCACTTTGTTTTGGCACCGCCACACGCCACTATCCACATCATCACAAGGACCTTTCCTAAATATAACTTGACAGGAAAGTAAAGGATTGGAAAGAGGGCCAGGACAAGCCGAGCACCGATTTACTCCGGCTGGGTCAGTCCAGAGGGGCCATCTACGTGAAGGCGAGGCCACGGGCCTCCGCTGAGGCGCAGTAAATGTCCAAACACTTACCGTCACCTCACCCCCTGGATCTCCCTTTCCTCAGACACGGCTAAGCCACGCATGGTTAGGCGTGGCAGGGTCCCATCCCCATGCGCTTGGGTACGTGGTGTTGTACCACACAAAACATCTGCTGACGCAGACGCCCCAGCGGTGTGACAAACTGGGACAGCTATTTTCTATGAAGGGCTGTCCAGGACCTCTAGCACTCCCTCCTACAAAACACAAGTTGACAACTGCGTATCACCCTAAGACTAACGGCCTTGCAGAGCATCTTAATGTAACTATCAACGACATATATGCTTGTCATGTATGTTTCAGCCGGCCATCGTTAGTGGGACCCCGCTCTGCTCTGCATTACGACTGACTGTAATTCCTGCCGACATTGCTCTGCGCTTTATTGTCCGTTTACCTCTTGTATACGAACAAATCCCCAAGTTGCCATTGGACACGTTCCTTGCCGCCGTTCTTGACACCAAGACCAGGAATTAGGGACATCGTCGAACAGCGCCTATAGCGGCCGCCGCTGCAAACATGCTCGTTTTCTACTGGAGAGCCTCGGTTGTCGTGAATAAATAATCATAGAAGCCATGTTTCAAAAAAATTCTCATCGAAGTAGGCTCTACGCGCCTAGACCGACATTTCATGCAAGCAGTACCATTAATCAGGGCCGAAAACCCGTTCCAAATTGCGGGCGAAGTTTGAAGTATGGGAGTCCTGTGGAAACTTTCAAACTTTAGAGGTGTTTTGGGCCAGTAAAAAGCGATTTGCAATGAAACTATTGCATCGATTGGTATATTCCCGGGAATTTATCAACTTCAATCACTCAGCTTTCTGCTTGTTGCGGCAGGAGCTCTTCAAATTGTAAAAAAAGCCACATGAACCAACAAGCCCACATTTTTTGATCTGTTGACTGATCTTTACTGTTGGGGTGTAGGATCTTTAAAGTGTCTTTAGAGTAGGCTAGCTCTAGATGTTCCACGTTCTCCAAGCAAAGTGGGCTGACAAAAGTTTTGTTTTACTAAAGTGTCACCACGAAGCAATACAAAACGAATTTGAATTGTTGAAAGAATAAAAACAAGTAGCTTAATTACCGACAATTCTTGTATTTATGTGAGGATTGGGTGCATATACCCATAAGTGATTTTCACGCTAGCTTCGAATGCACCCGTAGTTTGAAACAACAGGCGTAGTCAACCGACAGAGGAAATTTTTGAAAGAGTTTATTTATTGCAGTTGGATACTGAGTCTTGATCACAAGGGCCAAAATAAATCTGCAGTATCAAATGCAAATAATGTTATGAAAAAAAACGGTAGAAAACGCATAGCATGAAGAAAATTGTACTGAGAAACAAGTCCAAATTATAACGCTATTCCTAATGTAAAATGAAAACGTACATGCTGTGGCTCTGTAAAAGCCACGACAGGCTTACTCCTGCACATTTCTTGCTTCCATTTTCATTACCTACTCTTGCTCCAACTTGGCTAAGGTGTATGTGCAGCCGCCGTCTCGCCTTGGTTGACGCGAGCATCTTCTCCGCGGTATTCCTGTGCTGCTCGCACGTTTCCAGACTGAACCGCAGCATCTTGCTCAGATATGCACAGAGCCTGCACTGGCGCTTTCATGGTGAGCACGCTATCCGGTCGAGTGATGAATGGTGATGCCACCGAAATGCTTTTCCCAAAAATTTAGGGTGCTCATGACTGCATCTCTTGTATAGTAAAGGTTGTTGCCATCCCTAAACATATTACTTTAGTGCTGTTTATATGCACGCTTGCTGCAGCTGGATCCCAAGAGTGCAGTCTTGCACTGTTCTCACGAGCGAACCGCGTCGCTGACGCTTGACTTTCAATGCTTGATGCTTTTGCCTTTCGCTATTCCCTGAAGCCTTCTTTTCGGCTGTGTTTATAGGTGAAACATTCTCCAACCATTCTTGGAGTGGTTCGACCACAACGGCCGGCTGCATCCAGGAATTCTGTGACGAATACTACGGCCAGGCGGTCGCGAAAAGTTAGCACGTGCTGTTCCCACGAAAAGTGAGCTGTGCAATGAAGGACAGTCGCTACGAATACCGGTCGGGGTGGTGACAGCTTCTTCACAGAATGTCCCCACCCTGAATGGAGCGGTGAGTGAGGAGGACATCGAGGTACCCTTGTTTTAAGCGACGCGCCCTTGTTCGGGTAGTTTATCAACTGCTCTGTGTACGTGAACATTTACTCGCCATATGTTATTGCAACTTCGCTCGTTTACTGAGCCACATTCACTTACCGCCTTCGTTGCAATGTGCGAGTGCTTCAGTCGATTGCACGCGGATGTTCGAGCGCTGAGCGCTGCTAGCGCGTTAACGGATGACACTAGAGCTTACTGTGACGTGGTCACTTATTGGCTCAACGTTTCCTAGCTTTTATAAGCCTTTAATTTTATTTCTATTCTTCGTGGTTAAAGGCCTCCGTATGGGTTGGATCGGTGTAAGCAGTGTGTTCGTAGGGGCTGCGCAGAGTTGTGCTAGAGTAATCAGCCCAGTTACTTAATTGCGAATTCCTGAAGTAGTGCTCCACTCCACTAGCACCGACTTCAAATACGACGATCGAGAAATTGTATAACATTTAACACATCTGTAATAGGCCACCCATGATGAAAACCCCTTCATGGGGCCTTTGTGGTATTGTAAATAAATCAAATAAATAAATAAATAAATGCACAAATAAATCTGCTGACGTAGACAACTAGGAGCTCATTCGATTTTTGCTTCGTGAGGATAGGTGATAAAGTTGTTGCGACTGAGAGCAAGAGAACGTCAAAGAGAGCCTGGTGAGGTCATCAAGAATTCTTCTGATGAAGAATGCGATGAAAGCAAAGAGACATGGTCTTTCATTTTAAGATATACTCCGTTTTACTGCTACATTCTAGAAGCCATACTTTTGAGATGATTTTTTTAGCCAAGAGGTTCATCTTCTGAAAAGCTTCCACCTCAATTTTTTGTGGTGGCAGAGTTGCAGGTGAATGAATAAACTGCATATGATTGTTTTTTGCCAGATAATTTTTTGTATTTCTTCATGCACTGTGTTGCTAGACCTTCAACCTTACTGCCCCATCGGTGCATTTCGTATTCATTCCGGCCTGAAACAGACAAAAAGAAAACAGGATACATTATACACCAGCAAAAAAGGTGTCCCGTTATTTCTTAAATCAATTTTATCCAAAGGTAATTGAATGAACGCGCCAACATTCGCACCATTTGGTCGAGCACTTCAGTTTTATTTTTGTTTCTTGGCGACACTCTTGATAGCGTCGTAGTGGGGGTCCAAAGAAGCGGCCTCGAACGTGCTAGAAAAGTATGACTAGAGAGAAGGTTCTTTCAATTTGTTCCATGCAGTGAACACTAAACCACAGCGCAGAACCACGTTGCCAACTACATAAGGAGGTAGTGCTGTGCGAAAGAAAAACATAAATAAACGGAGTCTTACATATGCTGTTAATATGTTTTGCCTACTCGTACCAAAGCAAATTCCAAATCTGACAATAATTTTGCTTCAGCAACATCTTCACTTCAAGACGAAAAAGAATACGCTTAGTATTATATCACACTGGTAAAAAATACGTCGCGTGACCTGTAACATTGCGAATCCTTGTCGATGGTCAGGAACAATCTATCTGGCATAGCCACATTGGTGTAACGTTCATTGCTATTTCCCAGGCAATGCAACAGAATAACCTCTGCAGTAATAACATTTAATTTATGACACGAAAAACAAAACGTTGTGTTCTGGAATTGTGCGTTGAAGCGCGGTGACCGCTCAGTTGGAAGCATTTATACTGTGTCATATGCTGACTCGCCCTTATTGCGTTCAAGGGAAGCATGAGAAGATGTGTAAGACATGACATCATTGCTCATGCAACTCAGTGAGACAATGGCAGCTGTTCAGAAGCACCCAATTTATTTATTTATTTATTTATTTATTTATTTATTTATTTATTTATTTATTTATTTATTTATTTATTTATTTATTTATTTATTTATTTATTTATTTATCTATCTATCTTTGACATAGAGCAAGCTCTGGGATACCAGCGCAGGGGCAACTAAAATTATAGACACAATAGAATGCAAAACATCAACAATGAAACTCGTTAAGAGTCACTTTACCATACCACGTTACAAAAAATATCAGTTAAATGACTTTAATTGATTGTATTGCAGAGTGGTGTCACTTACGGGTCATGATGCGGGGGAGCGTGGTTCGGATTCTTTAAGGCGCAGGAACGGCCGTAAGTTTGCTGACAACTGAGTGCTCGCCGAATGCAGCGATGAAGCCGAACGTACTATCGACGAAAAAAGTTTACGGACCATGGGATCTCAGAAAACGCTATATATCAGAGCAGCCTTTAAACGTAGCCAGTAAAAACGTACTGGACATCACAATGATGTTCGCATATACCAGTAGAGGCTGGAAATGGGAAACCCAGGTTGCGTTTTGAGGCTACGGAGATATTCAGCTTTTTGTCAGATACCTTGGTCCGTAAACTTTTTTGGTCGATAGTACATCCTAAACAAAGCAACTTATCGAACATCCTGTGTGTACTTCGCGGTTGACCTCACTGAGCTTCGTCGCATCCGCATAGAAAATCTAACACATTTTCATAGGAAAGATGTCTGCTTTGTGGAAGCAGAGTTGACTATTGCAATCGCTAAATCAGTGGTGTAGCTTGTTTTACAGCGAAGCTTTGAGCCTGTACAGTTGATCGGGATTTGTCATGGCGTTGCCCCGCACAAAACAGCAGCTGAAAAAGCGGTTTTCGTTTGAGTTTCCGCGTGACAGAATTATGTTTTCTTTTATATTCGAATTACAATCCCATGCTGTCAGGCCGGTAGGTTGTGTGTTAGTCGTACTCTAACGATTTCTTTTTGCCGCATTTGTTTGAGAAATTCAATTACTTGAATGACGAATTTGCGCTAGGCGGAGGGCGTACAAGAATGAGGATATATGCTGTGCTAACAGCACCGCCACCTAGCGTCCGCACCAACTAAGATATACGTCAAACAACACATAGAAAAGGGCTTTGTCCTTGAGATCCCACGTAACAGATTTATGTTTCCTCGTATACTCTAATAACAATATCGAAGCTGTCATGTCTGCAGCTTGTGTGTAAGTGGTGTTCTACGCATTTTCTTCCGCAATTTACGTTCACACATTAATTTAGTTCAACAAGGCACTCGCGCTTGGCGGACGGCCTAGAAGAATGAGGATGTATGCATGTATAACGCCGTCTAACGTCAATTGGGTCGGTGGTACTTGTCTAACGTCCGCACCGGGGTACATCCACTTTCATAGGGTGGAATGGAGGTGGACGTTTTTTTCAGCTCGGGGTTTTAAGATACTTGAGTGTACATTTTTTCTACCTTAGTTCAGTCCCCACGGCAGTTCGCAATGCGGTCAGGAACAGGAACTGGGATTTTAAACGAGTAACTGTTCAAGAACGTTGTGGTCTGAAATTGTGCGGTGAAGGCGCGGTGTTTGCTGTACACTGAATGCCCCTTGATGCATCACTGGCAAGAAATTTCTAGTAATGCTGTAGTCGCTCATATAGTTCGAATTGGCCTTGCCTTCTCTGGCATTACTTAGTTACAATTAGTTACATTACAAAAACATGCCTGGGTGGATGATGGTGACCACTCGACGTGGGCTCCAGCATACACAAACTGCTCCATCGTGGGAAGATCCCGAGGAAGGTTAACTCGCGAAATTATCGAAGCAGAAATCGTTGATAGGCTCGGGGATAACTGTGTGTCAAAACCATCAATTGTCCTTTGGCGCAAAGAGTTTGCTTACCTGAGTAATGGTGTGTAAGGTATTTTTTTTTGCAGGCGCATGTATGATGATGTATGCGAAAAAGTTGTATATAAGTGTGGGTCCTTTCCTCGAAATAAAGACTGTTGCAAGTTAGCGCCTGTGTGTGTGTCACGTCTTCCTTCGCCATTGTCTTTTCACGCGCTATAAGCCTCACGATTACTTAGTTATATTCAAGAAAATATCGAACGCGATGCTGCCGTTTATTCGACAGATGTCAGGCAAAATGGAAGATAGTATAATACCAGAGCACGCATCAGTCGCATATTCTCGCCGTTGAATCAACAAAAAGCGAACAATCCGTCTACACAAGCTGTCCACATTTCATTTGATTATAATCCCTTTCCTTTTGTAATTTGATTGTCAGCATAACGAAACAATATCTTGTTACGGGAGAACGGCCATTTGAAATGTCTACAGTTCTGCGACACGGCGCGGCTGCAGCAAGTTTATTGTTCCGTAACTGTTGCTGATATATAACGTCTCTATAAATGATCTGCGGACATCGTCCACGGTCAAAGTCATGGAATTTATCTCGAGAAGAGCGCAAGAATGCTGCTAGTGCGCATTGTGACTCATGCTAAAAGTATCGCATGCAGCTTTAGAGCGTCGAAAGATTTCTATTGTGTCAGCGTCCGTACTGCTTCCAGTATCTCCTCAATGATTTACACCTATTTTCATATATAGATAAATTTAGATATGGAGCTGAGAAATTTAAAGGCATGTTGTCTGTGAACTAAATGTCTTCCAAAGCAGAGCTGAGATAACCACAACCATAAATAATAGCCATAAAATTGTTACTTTGCTTATGAGGGACCTCGCAAAACATAATTTTTTTTTTACATTTATACTAGCATTTGAGACAAAGCTGATAAAATAAATAGCTGAATTTTGCGCGCACGTAATTAAGTATATGGAGAAACAACTGGCATAGATGCACTGGAATAAAAGCGGAAAAAGAAACATGATCTACAGACACATTTGTCTGGGAAATGACGCCATGTACCAATTATAGAATTATGTTTGAAGATGTTAAGCATTCGCTGTGGACCGAGAAATAACGAAATCAATCTGCAACCTTCGACGCACGCAGGTGAACACAATAGATGTCAACGCGCGTCATCTTAACACGCATATTACATGCCAATGGATCTACTTAGGATCTAAAACGCACTAGCACATCCTACTAGTCACGCTAGCGTCGTATACATCGATCTCATGTAAGGCATAAACAATGCTTAATAGCGAAGCCCCTGCTCACACAGTGAGGACGTAGCTGGATATATATATATATATATGTCACAAGTCACCTAATTAGCACCGTCCGAGTGCTCCCAAACGACTAGTCCAACATTGTGATGTTTTAGTGATAGTGAAGAACAAGACTAATGTAGCACGCTGGCAATTTCCGAAACCTAGCTTTTCATCGGGCGAACTTGTGCCCCAAAGAACAAGTAACGCTCAAATCACAACGATAGCTGCGAACACTATCGTCAGTCGTCGAAATCTTGTCCATGGGTCACGCGCGTCTGCCATTTTTACATGACTCGTTGTAGATTGCAGCTTAATAGCTGGTGCTCACGTGCGTTCGAGAATGTACAAGACTATTTGTGTCATGCATGCGATCTGCTTACACAAGGTTTCCTCTCTATAGAAGAGGAAACCGCAAGTTTCCGCGAGTGAGGCCAGCGCTGACTGCTCCCCTAGCGGACGATTCGAGCATCCAGTGTCACCTCTCGTCCCTTCGAAGTGAACGCCCGCCCGTTTGTGTTGGAGTGCGTCCTACCGGTGGCTGTGCTTACACGATTTCAAGCATCACAGTATCACCCCGTCAGCTTAATGCACATTGTTTTTGCGTTGCTCAGTGTCACAAAAGTCACGAAAATACGAGACAGTAAGACCAGGCCATGAAACATCATATTTGACGGAAAGTCGCGATAAGACAAGCGCCGAGCTGTGTGCAGATCCAAAGGGTGCATTTTTCTGTTCGCATACTTTCTTTTGATCTGTGTCGTGTGGTAAATTGAGTGGCCCTTTCGTAAAGAGCAATAAAATTTAGTAAGCTTCGTGCATTCGGGCGCGTTCACTGACCTCTCCCAGGCAAGAGCACGCTGCGGGACGAGCTAATAGGAAACATTGTCGGGGGTAAGTGCACTATGCTGACTTTTCTAAACGCTGTAATCATGATATTATGTTTTGGCAGCAATGAACAAGGCCTATCTCATGGGTGTTTTACAGCAAAGCTGTATACCTGTACCAGCCAAGGAAATTTTCGTGTTGGCGCAAGCAAAAAACGCCATACCCCATACCAGCTGTGCATCAAGTCGGAAGTTCGTTTAATTGAGTTACCGTGGTACGCCTCAGGGATCCGTACTCTCGCCTATGTTATTTAAAGTGCGATGTCAAAGTTGGCTAATATGCGGGACACTTTCCAGGGTATTGGCCATGTTGAAACGCCTGTTTCGAGTATAGGTGTAGCGTCGTCTGCTACGCTGTAAGACACACACAAGGCGACGAGAAAGAGGTTTGGAGGGTGCGCGGGGCACGCGTAATTCGGGGATGGACACGAAAAAAAGAAAAGAAGAAATGAAATGCCCCACATAACGGTAGAGGGAGCACGTGCAGCACTTGGGCCACGAGCAACGAGAGCGGGACAGAGCACGTAGCTGCAGTCTAATAAAACAACCGACAGAGCGCAGTGTGCGGCCGCCGAGGAAATGTTTTCCAACAAGGGGGCGACTTGAACAAGACGTAGTAGCGCCACATGACCGTAGTTGTCTTGGCTGTAGAATCGAAAACAACATTGGAAATAATTCTAATGCATTTCACTACAGTACAAAGCGTCCGGCGTAAATTTTCTAAAGGTATTTAGGCGGTGAAAAAATTATTAACAGGAAATGTATTTGCGTAGCTCGCACTGGAGGAGCAATGTTAAAGAGACAGCGCAGCTGATGGGCACCTAGGTAGTCCTGGCTTTTGGGCTGGGCTTAGCACTACCAAGTCATCGCCAGCATTTTCCGGAATTTATTAATTATTGATTGATTACCGATTAGCTATCGATTGACTATTGATTGGCTATCGCAAAGTATTGGCCACGTATTTGGGCCAGGCTAAGCACTACCAAGTCTACCCCAACATTTCCCAGAATTTATTGATTGTTTGTCGATTCTCGATGAGCTATTGATTGGCTTTCGTTTGGCTAGCAATGTATTTGCCTGTACTTGGGCTAGGCTAAGCACTACCAAGTCATCCCCAGCATTTACTGGAATTTATTTATCAGTGATCGATTATCGATTAGCTATTATCGGCTATCAATTGCCTATCGATGACTGACAAAGCTTAAGTAGAAACAACCATGCTTAGGTAGACTTCGCCTAACTCAGCTTCGCTAGTTCACAGGGGTATGTGCCATTGCTCTTGGACCCTTTCAGCACTGCTGCCAGGATCGGCCCACATTCTCTGTTCGTGGTTGACACATTACGCCCGGCTTAAACAGCTCCGCTGGAAAAAGGAAAACAAGCAGTGCCGGATTAAGGTGGGGCTATGGGGCTGCAGCCCCGGGCCATGAACTTTCAGGGGCCCCGCTCGACCATTTGAAAAGAAGGCAGTTGCTGAGCATGGTTGCTGCCTACGTTGTCATCGAAAACCGACAGCCGGGGCAACTTCTTGACAGCCGCCGCGTTCCTTTCAGCGAAAGCCCCGAGCTCGGCTCCGGTCTTTTCGGTACAGGGAATTAGGGAGAAACTTAACTCTGAGCATGGCACGAAAACAACGTAAGGTATGCCTTTAGAAGCGTGAATTGGTGTTCTAGTTGGTTCATATTCTAAAGCGAAAAAACCAGCGAAAAACCAAGACGCAGGACCAGAGGGAGGCAAACGCACACACAGTCGCCACACACAGTCCGGCGACTGTGTGTGTGTTTGCCTCCCTCTGGTCCTGCGTCTTGGTTTTTCGCTGGTTTTTTTTCGCTTTAGAGTATGCCTTTACCATAACAAAATTTTGGCTCCCCTGCCGACGATGTTCACATTTTTAACAGCGAAACTGTTTAAGCCAGCCGTAATTTGTGGTGCGTAGCGGCTTTTTTTTTTTTTTTTTTTGCGGCGTTCATTTGAGCCACCTAAAGAAGTTGCCGTGTGTCATCGGCGCAACTCCTTTCTGCAAAGCGTCCTTCGAAGTAACAAAAGGGGTTTCCTGCCTTTACTTTTGCCCGTGTGTCAGCGGTATAACTTTACGAGCGCGTTCTTAGGAAGCGGCGGGGAACGCCCTCTTCTAAAAGCGAAGCTGCTTAATTAAGCCAGCCGTAATTTGTGGCGCGTAGATGTGGTAGCCATGGCAACCCGGAGGAGGAGAAGGAGGAGACCACGTGCATGCGCACGCGGTCTCCTCGCCAGCTCCCTGCCTTCCCGACTCCTGCCTCTCTTCTCAGCGCGGCGCGCTGAGCCAGGAGAATATATATATATATATATATATATATATATATATATATATATATATATATATATATATATATATAAAGGCGAAAGTTTACAATAGGCCGCGTAAAGCTCAAGATACAGCGAAGCTGGCCGATTGATATCGAGCGGCTAGCCTCCAACGCGTTCGGCGTCGGCAAGCAGCAGCGTTCTTGGCACTGTGCCAACCTTGGTTAGCCTGCTTGCGTTTGTGGCATGCCAGGAACGCTGTCGCTCGTAGGCGTAACGAGAAATTTCGCCAACGCGTTAGGCGTCGCCAAGCGACAGCGTTCTTGGTACTGTACCAAACTTCGTTAGCCTGTCTGCGTTTGTGGCATGCCAGAAGCGCTGTCACTGGTAGGCGCCCACGCGTCCAGAGCTAGTCACGCGAAATGTCGCGCAAGGGAAGGTACCTCCGAAAATGATCGCTCGAGAATACCTTCCTACATGCGTAGTTAAGTTAAACCAATTTAAGACCTAGCAGCAACCAAGTTCATACCTAGCAGTAGCAGCCAGTAAGCTTCGCTGTACCTAAGCTTTGCGCGACCGAGTGCAAACTTGCCTGATTTTTCAATAGATCTTGTATGATTGCTTAAACCTTCTTCTCTACTCCTCGACACGGTTTTAAGCTCCTGCTTTGTACACCTTTTGAAAATGAGTCCGATAGATGTGTGTTGCATGCGCGTTCCCTTTGGGTAACGCGCATGCAGGTAAAGCCCCATACCAACGACGTTAACATGCTTTAATAGCTCTTGTGCGATCGCTTATAAGTTCTTTAGGCATGTTTTTAACTCAGTCTATCAAATAAGTGCCCCTAGGCTGAATAAGATACAGAAGAAGCACCTGTCACTAGCTATAAGGAAATCAATTGAACTGAAGATAGGTGAACCCGGATTCTACAGATATCTTGCTGCAGATGTCTCAATATCTGTCGTGTTCTCTCCTGCTTTAGTCTCTACCGCCTAGTTTGTCGTGGTAATAAGGAGTAGTCATGTCGCCATTTCTGGCGACCTTATATTTAAACGAAATATAATCATGTACATTGTTTTGAATAATGAAATTTTAGATGTGAAGCATCCTATGCTCGGGGCTATGTCCCTCCCTCTGCCGTGCGGCGTCCACACCCGCAATGCGCATGCGCATCCTCCTCCCCCTCCTCTCCTTGTCACATCTCCTCTCCGAATTGTGCAACGAATGGCAACACCTGCGGCTCCACGCGCGATAATGCGAAGCAGCTTAGGTTAGAGGCGCGACGGCAGGCACTGCATACTCCACTGGGGGGTGCCACTGTAGCTCGCGGTATAATGACGCGCGCGCGCACTCCGCTACTCTGATTCTCCACCCGCCACGCCGCGATGAATGCCACGGACAGCGCCAGCGTCAACGCCAGTGTCAGCGCTGTGGACAGCGGCGCGGAGAGGAGGGGTCGAGCCGCTGCTACGAAACGGAAGCGGCGACAGGCCGATCCCGAACTTCGGGCTCGCGAAGCCGGTAGCTACGTACCTTAACCTAACGGAAACGACGAACTGAAAACTAATGGGAACTTGAGTCGACCCCATGGCTGCTTCGCATACTACTCAGGGTTCCCCTACGGGAAGATGGTGGAATTTCTTCTTCTTCTGACCCACTCAGCAGAAGCTTAGTTTGCTGCCCATGCTCATTTTTTTTTCACCCGCGTCCGAGCGGTTTTCTACTCTCTTCTCATAGCTTCTATGATGTTCTAAGAAATAGTCTTAAGCACATTTAGGCTTCTTGGTTTCGTTGACTTATCTTCATGAAAGCATGCCCTCTTGTAGAAACGTTGGCTACAGCCACATTCCCTGTTCAACTACTTTTGATCACCTTCTTCCAAAATCATTTATGATGACTGGTTTCCCGGATTTTTGCACATCCTTGCCTGCAGAAAACTTTGATGTATAACACTGCTTTATTTTTCTGCCGAATGACGTATGTGCAGTGCTCGAGCAGTATTTTCGTGTATTCATCAACAATAGCAGCCTTTACAGAAAGGTGGACTTTATATATTGTCGATAGACGTAGAGATTTTCATGCTTGATTAAAACCCAAGGAGCTGGGTCGTTGCGGCATGGCAGACCTTTCAGTTTGCCATATAGAATATTACAGGGCTGGGTGTAGAGCGTCAGAAACAGACAATAGGCAGGGGGTTAACCACATGAGTTCGCGGTTTGCTAGTCTACAGTAGAGGCGCAGGGAGGGCAGGGTATAGGGGTATGAAAGAAAGCCAAAAGAGGAAGAGAAATAAAAATAGGCAGGGAATTTTCATAAGAGGCAATATTATGGTACGATGCAACGCCGGAACCCCAGTAGCGCGATGATGATGCGATGATAAGTCTCGTCGATGCTGTATAACCTTTTCTACCGATGGAGGATCGTCGCTGAACTAGTGGAGAATGAACCACGGAGAGTTATTTCCGCCGAATACAGTGCTGCGGGCTCTAGCAAACGACATAACACGTTCTATTTTAAGTGGGCGTGTGGGCGAATGTTACGAGGTGGGAGGCATATATTTAGTGAGCTCGGAGGAAACAGTTCGTGCGGCGAGAACGTGGAACAAAACAACTTGCGAGTTCCTCCCTTTTTTATTCGCTTCTGCTGCTGTTTGCATTCCCATAATTATTGACGTTATATTAGCAGTGTATTCTGCAAGTGCCCGCTAAAGTAGCTGACGCTTGAAGGATTATGGAGAAACTCGAGAAGCACCTAAGCACCACGCAACGAACGATAGAAGGCGAATATGTTTGGCGGGATATTCAGGTAAACGACGACATTAGACAGCAAATCGGGTAGCCATGTACTAGTTAAAAAACGAGAACGAAAAGTCAAGCAGTTCATGTATGGCGACGAGCAAATAAGACGTGGTCTATATTACAGTTGTCTATAGGTGGATATATATTGGAAACACCGTCGAAGACGGCAACAAAAATATATTCCTTGCGGATAATTTCGCAAACTTACAGGCACATAACGAAATCATCTGTTTCAAGGGTTGGTGTGTTTTCACATCGCTAGGAGAGGCCTGGATAGTGCAGTGAACTTCAATTCTAGTGACTTACGACGACCTATGAATATTGACTCAAAATTAAAGTAATTCTTCTAGAAGTACACCTTTACATGTGTTCTAAAGGCACACGGCATGGATACGTGCCAGAACCGATCGGAAAGGCAGTCTGGATGCGAAAAATGAATGCTTTATTTATTTGGTCGCTTTATTTCCAGATCAAATAATTTTTCAGGGAACACAGCTCTGAATTGCTAATCATCAAGCGATTAAATATGCATCGCAACACTTGCTTACAGGTTGACGTTGTGTGACTTCAGCTGCGCTCGAAAATCGCGAACCTGACTATAAACATTATCGTGTACCGCATGCGTGTTTCATGCAGCATTTTTCTTTCTTCGCAATATAATATGCCCTTACAAAAGCTTCCCACGCAAATAATGTGCCAATATTTGCGTCGCAGCACCTGCACCGTACCCCTCAAATAATTCTCGGGAGGTAGTGGTATGGGCTACGTGCGAGTGAAAAATCGGGCAGGAAGGGCGCCACTTAGGCCACGCAAACTACAGGTTAAACTAATTAAGAAAAATGTGGATGTTCGCATAATATACGAAGCTTTGCTGATGAGGAAAACTGGCGCAACAAAAAGACAACGCACACTGAAAGGGAAGACAAAGACTTCAACAAACGAAGCTTACCTGATTGGTGTAAGTTGAGGATACCACACTTTTCCCTTCGGTTCCAGTACCGTAGATAGTATTTTAAGCCGTTTCCCCCTAGGAAAGAAAAAAAAAAAGAAGTTACGCAAGAGACAATATTCAGAGTAAAGGAAATCAATTCCTACAGTAGTAAATATAAACTTACACAGGGGCATTTGTGCGCGGTCGCAGCATCTCTGCTTCCTCATTTAATTTAGTTATACAAGGGTTGTGGAATTGTTATCTATATAATGACGCTGCATTGTGTTGGAGTTACGCGGTCGCGTTTTGTTTCTAGCACCGACGTGTTTACTTAAAGGCACTAACAACTGGCCAGAATTTGTTGGGAGAAGTCGATGGAAATGAAATGGTCATGATTTATAGTCTTATATTCCAGCATGCTGTTCATGATTTAAGTAGGGATTATGGTTTCAAAGTGGCGCAGGAAGTCTAAAAAATCAGTAAGTGGCGCGAACTGGCGGTGAAGCCTTGGTACTTCAGATGTAGTATATGAGACGACTATAGTTAAGTCGGCTGTTATTGGTACCGCATATTTATTGCTTATAGTTGCAGTTGATATATATTAGACCTTTGCAGTTTATTCTATGCGCTTACACTTTGTTCTAAAAATATCACCAGCCCTTCCCCGGTCGAGAAAATGGGGGTAAGCGAACCTTGTCGTATGTGTATCTGACCTTCGTGGTGACTTTCTTTCCATCTCTCTTTCTATCTCTTATTTCTTACTTGCTCTCTCTTTTTCTCTCTCTCTCTTTTTTTCTCTCTCTTTATTTCTCCTCTCTCTTAAAATTGTCTACGCTAAGGAGCGGCGCTCAAGTCCCGCAGTGCATGGCGGCACGCATAATTGCTGTTGTGCGCACGCTAAATTCTGAACACGCATGCCAGCTAAAATCTTTTTGTTCCAGCTCGCTCAGGTCTTCGAGAGGCGACATGCTTCGGAAATAAAAAGCGCACGCGTGGCTACGGCAACACGCTGAACTGCGTGCCACGTATAAAAGCGTCGTTGTCCATTAGCGAAGTTAACTTGGATTGGCTAAAAAAAGCACTCTTCACTTGTTAATGACAACAGCTGCTGGAAAGGAAACTACTAGAGCACGTAGCTAATATTGTAGAAATAATTTGACACCTCGGAAAACGTGAATCGCAGAAACATTGGCTTGATAAAAAATATAATTCTCATAGCTATACAAGACCGCACTCGTCATATGCCTACCACCAAGGCCGGCGTGTAATCGCTATCGCGCACACCTTGCACTGTTTCCAGCCGGCTTCCATTGAACGACGACATCCTACTTCAGATTGAAAACTTCTGATAAAAAGCCGGCAGATCCCACGCCCTGTGGGAATGGATGTTATGCGAAGCAGTGTGCTGGGAGCCTACCAAGATAACGAAACGACATGAGAGCACCAAGACTTAGGTGGCTGTTTCATGACATTCATGTCATGAGTACTGAGAAGTCCCTTTAGCTAGGCCTAAGAGACCTTAAGGTGAAAGCCTTGATCATCCTCATGACTATGACTTCGACCATCAATCCTAAGCCTTTTCCTTCACTTAGTAACACCTCCGAAGCCATTACATTGGTTTTTGAGCGTTAATCTTCTTTCGCTGAGTCGGTCACTTTCGCTGAGTCATGGTCATGACATGGCTTCTACCATCAACATTTAGAGTTTCCTTCACTTTGTACCCACGTCGGAACCCATTTCGGTGGTTTGTGAGTTTTAAGCTTTTGTCGCTGAGTCATTGCCATTTTGCTGAGTCATTCTCATGACTATGGCTTCTACCACCATCCTTTAGTGTTTCCTTCACTTAGTATCCACGTCCGAACCCATTCAATGGTTTTTGAGGGTTAATTTTTTCCTGAGTCATTGATATTTTTGTTGAGTCATTCTCATGACTATAACTTCTACCATCATCCTTTAGTGTATCCGTTACTTGGTAAGCACGTCAGAACTCATTTGGGTTGTTTTTGAGTGTTAATCTTTTTTGCTGTGTCATTGTCATTTTCGCTGAGTCATGCTCATGACTACCACTTCTACCACCATCATCATTTAGCGTTTCCTTCCCTCAGTACCCACGTCCGAAGCCATTTCAGTGTTTTTTTTGTGTTAATGTTTTTTTTTCGGTGCGTCATTGTCATTTTAAGCTGCTCTTTCATGACCTATATGACAAGCGTGTCCTGAAATCCATGTCATGACCTATCATTTGTGTTCGTCATACACTGTTGTCATACTATACCAATTTTGGTACCTACCAAGTTAACGAAATGACTATGAGAGCACCAAGACGTAGGGAGCTGTTTCATCGCCTACATGACACACATGGCATGATATTCATGGCATATGGCATGGCATGATATTCATGTTATTTATGTTCGTCATACACTCTTCTTATACTAAGCCAATTTTGGTAAATACCAAGTTAACGATACAACCATGAGAGCACCAAGACGTAGGTGGCTAGATAGATAGATAGATAGATAGATAGATAGATAGATAGATAGATAGATAGATAGATAGATAGATAGATAGATAGTGTCAAAGTGGCAAATGTTCGCCAAGAAATGCTTCGCATTTAAAATATTCTATGGGTTTATGCGCGTTACCACTGATGATTCGACACTTTGACTGGTAAGCTTTTTATTGCACCAAAAAATAATGGGTACCATAAAAATTGGTTGTTATTCCCTTTAAGATGTAAAGGAACAGTGTATTTCTTAGGTATTTCTATATTACGCCCCGCGTATGACGTCCACGTCTATGACGTCTTGTGATTGCGTCATTTGGTAACTTCAATTGCAAGAAGCTGTTGCCCATTTTATTTTGGGTCAAAATAGAGATGTAGCCAGGTTGTACTCAGCTGGAGAAATTGGAACCATTTTTGAAGTATTCTGGAGCCCTCATCTGCACCGTTCCACACACTGTGCGGAACTCCATGAAGATATTGACACGCGTAGTTGTTTACCTTTTTTTTTTGTTGGTGACGGCATTTAGCCGGCTAACAACATTCGCTCAGAGCAAGAAGAGCCTGCATGCATCGAAACTTTCTCGAATGGTATCGTTGATTCTGTCTGCTGTCTATGTTGTAGCCAGACCTTGTGTAATCAGGCTGTATGCACTACGTGAATAGTGTTGTACGTTTTGGAAGGTACGATAGCACCTGCGATTGCGCTTGAACTTTCGACGAGTGATCCATAAAAAAGCCGACGTGCCTGACCAGTAGATAAGATTTTGACTATCAACGCATGTGCTCGTCAATCTCGTTCTGCCGAGGCGTAACTGGTTTTGGTGGGCACAAGTTCGCCCACTAAATATTTTCGTGACTCTTAGCTGTGGCACGGTCTGATTCTTCATCATCACAGCAACGTTTACGATGCGCTACCTCCCCGCTTTCCTCCCTTGCGAGCGCGAGATTGAGCTGCCATCATGGGCTCAGCCTCTTACGTTTTCGTTCGCACGTGCTGCATACGGCGCGCGGCGACAATGTTATCGCCTTTGGACTTTAAACGGAACATAACAGCGACGGCGACGCCAGAAATGCGCCTGGAGTGTTCATGTAATTGTTATCGCAATTAAAAAAATTTTGGTGTCGTTGGCGTATATAACAAATTTTTAGGCCGGGACCAGGCACAGTGTTTCTGACGCAATATTTTGTCCTCAAGGACATCGACATTAGGCTTTTTTTGATTTCGCTAATGCTAGTTACATGACTATACTTTCATAGGTCGTAGCTTACGTCATACCTTC
This sequence comes from Dermacentor silvarum, assembly GCF_013339745.2. Taxonomy (NCBI): domain Eukaryota; kingdom Metazoa; phylum Arthropoda; class Arachnida; order Ixodida; family Ixodidae; genus Dermacentor; species Dermacentor silvarum. The sequence continues at coordinate 125,930,617 of NC_051157.2, forward strand.
TCCAGCTTGAGTAGAGCCGCAAAAGCTAATACTTTAGTAAACCACGTTGTCATGCGAATTCACTCCTGGCAACGTGTATTTTGTAAACGATGCGATTCTGATATGGCCAATGCATGGTAGAAATTATCTTGCCTTTGCAATGGTGCTTCTCACTTCGAACATTTTCCCAATAAAGCTATTTGAGTGCTGGTGTAGATCATCTCTGCCAATACGAAAATTATCTTTCTCACCTGGCTTCCTGCTGACTTCCATCCAAGGGCCATGAGCTGGGTCATCCCCTAGCTTTGAGTACAGCGTCTGCGTTACTCTGTAATGACATAGATGAGGACAAGCAATGCACTTAAGTGCACGTTCCGAAATTATGCAAGCACTGTTTTTTACGAGCAGTCGAATGATTCAATATCCTTATACACAAAAAACGTACTCGGAAGAAATCAATTCCTGGTCCATTGTATGACAGACCTAATTTTGTAACTAATCATTCACAACGGCTTCTATTTTGCCACTTCGGCCCGTATTTGATTTTATGGACATTACTTCAATGGCATACCACAATGACATATTATTATTTACAATGGATGCACCAATTCCCTTATAAATTCTGCCGACTAGAATATATTTTAACTCACATTACCATGTTCAGCCTAATATAATGTCTTTAGTCAATTACGTTTGGTGCAGTAGAACTGCATATTATGGCTTTGGCACGAAGCTATACACAGACTTTGTCATATTCTAATTTATACAAGAACATTTGTACAAACGCGTATAACTAACAGGCGGTGGCATTCACGGGGCAGGTATTATTGCCACAATTTTCAGCCACACACGCCGTACTTCAAATAGTAAACCGGGAAAGAAGGGTAGCACGTGAATATTCGGGTTTGTGAATGACTTCCGATCAGCCGTTTTCTTCCACATTCGTCTGTCCACGGAAGGCGAAATGTGAGAACCGGATACTAAGTCAGCTGGTAGAGTTACGTCATTCCAATTACAATGAAATTATTCGCTTTCAACTACGTATTTCAAGTCCAAGGATATAAGCATAACTATGCGATGTAAAATTACCTTTTTAGGTTAATGGGGAGTTTAAATATAGCGGTGCTCTGCAACTGCTTCGGCGCTTTAGCCAAAACTCTGTTTACGTGAACCATATGCAGGAATTAGGGACGTTTTAGTGGAATTTGACCACTTGATCAGCATTCGGCACAGCAGGCGCTTCAATAATTGTAAGTTTTGCGATGGCGTTAATTGTGACGTGCATTACTCTATGCGCCCAACAACCGGAAGTCAAATTCACCGAAAGCAAAGGAGGAAAATGAGAAAGAAACTATATTGTACGGCGTACAAGAGATAAACTAAGAAACCAGATTTATCCGTCTAAAATAACCTTGGTTGGGGCCGGCTACCTGGCATTTGCACATTTTAAAAATTTGGCTCAAGTTACGGGAAACACACTGTAGAAGAAATACTTAATCAGTGCAAGTCTTCGAATCGAGTTGGACACTACCTAGAAGATTAGCCAAATATATATTTACAATTTCATCATTCACAAGGGAAACATCAACTCGGTGCCCGACGTCATTGATATCCGCTAAACTGTTGATACAGTCAAAATGCCGTAGGATAGCGTCAAAGTTCGGCCGGTGAGCCAAGCAAACATTACGACTTAAGCGAGTGTGGATATAGGCTGGTCGTTTGACTTGACGGCGCTTGACGGCGTCGATAACAAAAATGGTCAGCAAAGAGCTGCTTCACCATGAAGAGATGACGCGATGTACTACACACCTGCCGGATACTATTTCCTGCCAGAAACGGCGTGCTGACAGTCTCCGCCTTTGAGACAGAAAGCGGTGAACTCTGCGCACGCAGACGAGCGCAGAGCTGCCCAGCGCTCCACGGTAGAACATTTGTGCGAGTTCGAGTATGATTCGGGCTCCCGGTCCATTCGTTCCTCCCAACACCCGCCAGTTGGTTATGACGCGTAGCTCAACAGTGAGAATTGGCTTCCCCGCAATGACATGCCCGAAAGCGACATCTAGCTGCGTGAGTTTCGTCCTCGTCCGATGTGTTACCGCATCAGTGTGCCTGGCCGTGTCACAAGCTTCCGCGACCAACCGCCTTTTCTTGGCCCTACGACGAGCCCTCGGTGGGCTCTTCCCCGTGTACACGCCTCCAGGAAATGCATTCTAGCCAAGAAGCTTAAGGAACGCCTCACTGGCCTCCGATGGGAGTCTGACGGGGCCGTCGGATCCACTTGTCACACTCGCCGTTCTTCATTGCCGCGGCGTCGTTCCATGTCCCCCTCTCCCGGACAACTAGCCACAGCGGCCGATGGGTGTGAAGTTTCGAAAAACCTGGTCCCGAGATATGCCACCTCACCCAGCTATTAAAATGGAACTGAACAGGCAACCGAAAACAACAAAAAACTGTAGTTTTGTGTAAAGCGGAACTGAACCGGAAGGTCACGATTTTTGTTTTTTCATTCCGGAGCGAAACCGAAAAGCAGTGACAGTTTTAGTTCATGTTGGCTTTTAAACTCTGTATTGCCTGCATTTAGGGCTCATTTATGCTGTTGCATTCCTAAAGGCACACGAACTTCCCATGATTCTGGGAGTGACAACCCCGCTATTGTAAGATATTCAAGAATGAAGGGGAAATAGGACTCGGCAAGTTATTAGCACAGAGAAAGTGTCTCCACGGCGTACTCAGTGGCCGAGTCCTCAAATTTCATTCTGTACTATAGGTTCCGTCTTGGCCTTGTCCATTAGTAGAAACTTGCGGAACGGATGATCGTGGGCAACCAGATTAAAATATTGAGTAACTGCTAGCTAAAGAGTGCGATCGCTCACACAAGATGGACTTCGTCGACTTGCTTCCTGGTGCTGTGCCTCAAGAGCAATGCTTATCTGTATCAGATTATTCATTACCGAAAATCTTCCATTTAGAATTATTTGAAAACCTAGCAGGCATCTCAACCGTGCCCATTCTCTTCTGTCAGTACGTTTTCCCGTGCCTCGGTGAGTCCTGCATTTGCATTTCTACAGAATTGTTCTTGCGGAAGTAACCTCGTCAAAAAGCTATTCTTGATCTTATTCCTTCCTTTCATCTGATATCGCCATTAGTGCGGAGTGTGCGGTTATCGTAGATCTCGACACAGACTGAGAGCCTTGATAAGGGCTACGGTTCTGTATCGCTAGCTTCGGTGTTGAAGTTTGCCGAAACTCAATGTTGAAAAAAAAAATACCGCTGGTGAGAACGTCCGTGTTCTGCCTTATGAAACATGTAATCACGAGAAAAATCTTGTGTATGCAGAGTGTCCCAACTAACATTAGCAAAGCTCTTAAAAATAGAATGTAAAACACACGAGGATGCAACCAATGATACTTTCTTAGCAGTGACGTACCGTACCAGGAGGATGTTTTTCATCATTGAGCTATCAAAAATTCGATTAGGTTAATTAAGGAACTTCGTAAGTGCTGAAATGCGTGCGCGAATTTTTTTACAAAGGTAATAATAGCGTTTCGAAACACCCAATTCAATTGATATCAGGGTGCTATGTGTCGCGTAACTTTTTTGTGTGTGTGTTATAAAGAAAACGCGCGAAATATGAAAACAGCCCCATCATTACGCATTCACGCACCGCGACACCAGCGGTCCCAAGTGTTACTCGGAATAATTAACTCTGCTCAATGCCGGGCTCGGCGGCCACTTGAAAGTGGTCACCGCTAATTGCGAGCTGCCTTTTCAGTGCGCAGCAGCACGAAGGAGTAGCACAAGGGCATTGAGAGGGTGATGCGCAAAGGTTCTTGTTTGAAAGAGCTACCGCGTTTATGGCGTACGGCCAACCGCTTGCTACAACCAAGTCAAGCGTTAAGAGTGATAACACCAGAAAACAAGGGTGCGGAGAAGGAAACAAATGATACGGCGCATTTATGATCCACACGTAGAAGAATAGCAAAACCTTGTTCACATCTAGGCCGACACGACACCGATTTTGGTCTGCGGTCTGCCGAGTGATGGCGACCGCAGTTTACAGGGCGGAAAACGCTGTAGCCAACCATCGGCAGACCAAAATCTGTGTCGTGTCGACCTACTGTGAATGAGCCTTAAAGAGTATCTGTGACGCCCGAACTTTTTTTTTTTACTTGCGGAAATTTGGCGGACGAGACTGCTGCCCACCTTCGGGTCAGGGTACGATGCCGGGACACTCTAACGCTTATCTTTATTTTTTTTATTTCTCTCTTCCCATTGCTCCGAGCAGCACTCCGTCTACCACCACGTTCGGCCGTTCGTTAGCGGTGGCTAAGAAGCAAGAATGAATTGAGGGAAAGGAATCGCTGCGTGATAGTACTTGTCTTGGTTTCTGCCTTTATGTGCCGGCGCTTTCCGAGCAATGACTATCACGGTTTTTAAACGTGCTTATTTTCATTAGATCGTGTTGCGATCAGGAACACTGAAGTTTGTTGACTGCGTGCCAACTGCGGCATGGGGTGTCAAATAAAGGTTTTGTCTTTTGATTTTATTATCCCAGTAAAATGTAATGGCGCCATCGTATTTTAATATCATTAAACAGGTATTTAAAATGTGAAGAAATGTGTACGTGGCCTTGCTTATTGATGCTGGAGGAAATGTATACTTACAGTTTACCACCGGTAGTGAAGCCTTGTAAAAATTTGTACCACGTTTCATTTAGTTCTTGTTTTAAGGTAAAGACACAGGTATGGCCCGGTTTCTCATAAGTCCGCTTCACCAGCCAACTCCTGTCAGTAGTGTTCAGTGCCTGGAAAAAAATATCCACAAATAATTCTTCATTTCAATAAAAAGCAGGTAATTTCTGATATGCTTTTGTTGACTCCTGAAGACGTCTTTGGTTGCCGGTAGGCTACACCTGAAAATCTGATGGGCTTCTTCGGAACAACTGTTACTGGTCGCATACCGCTTAGGTGACGCGGACAAGGTAGAACCACAAGAACGTTGGCTACATTGAAGTGAAATTTATGCCCAGACGTAACATTATATATATAGTGAAGTAAAAAATAACAGGAGCCGGCACAGAAGTAGTTCAAAAAATAGAAGCACGTACGAAAAACATAACAGCACTTTACTGACGTTTCGGCCGGGGTCCGGCCTTCATCAACGGCCTTCATCTTGAAGGCCGGACCCCGTCCGAAACGTCAGTAAAGTCCTGTTATGTTTTTCCTACGTGCTTCTATTTTTTGAACTATATATATATATATATATATATATATATATATATATATATATATACCGACAAAACAACACCAAACAGAGGGCACCATTTACCGCACGTGTATACCGGCATTGTAGAGGTAGGTCACTTCGCTTCAATCAGAACTACATGGCGTGCTAAAGGAGCTCGCACCAGCTTTTATGATAAATCTCGCTCCCACAGTTCCCCTCGTACATTTATCCGTATTTCTGTACGGGACGGAAAATTCCTTAAACAATGATTCGCCCCCACAATCATCACAGTGCATTGGTACATGCTCATGCCGATATGGATTGACTTTGTTCTATGTTCTATTAATCGGTTGTTTAGGCATCTCGTGGAATTTACCGCACGAGAACGGAAAGCGATAAATGACACCTTAAACGGAGGGCACGAAAGGAGATCGGTACTTCTTCACACAACGATGCGATGCTGGCGTCTACGATTGGTCTGCTTCCCCATGCTTAGCTCACGAAGGCTCGTCGATGTTTGCGGCAGCGTGCAATGGAGCGTTAAAGTTGCCATCAAAATAGGCTCACTGGAGATTTGGCCAAGCGTGCCGAAAGTGCTCGGTGCCGTTACACTAACGCAATTTTTTTTTTATTATACGAAAAGAAATCAGTTAGCGCCGGCAGCTCCGAGTAGGCAGCGCCGAAGCGATTGATGGACAGCCATATTTTATTTCTTTCGGAATGCCCTCCCCCTCCCTCTCCGGCTTTTCCAAAAAAAGTTTAGTTTTTCTCGGCCTATTAATGAATTCTTAATGCGTGCACGAGCTTTTTGCGTGGTGAATTTTCGTGGTTTTATGACGTCGCGCGTCAGACATGCGAAGTAGGCGTGGCCCGAAAATGTTTTGGCCAATCATGGAAGGCTAATTATAAAAAAGGCGTAGAATCGGCAAGCGATGTTTTTTCTTTTGTTCGGCCTAATTATGCATAATCAGAGTGTGCACATCATCCTGAGATATGAATTTCTCGCGGTTTTGTGGACGTCTAGTGACACACAGGTGAAGTAGGCGTAGTCCCAAAAATGTTTGACCAAGGACACCGGGCTAACGAAGGAAAGGAAATAGAAACAGACAGGAAATGATTGCTGCTATACCGACTCGGCTCAACGTTCTGAATCCAACACCAGTAACTGTTGTCTTATGATGAATATGAAATGACTGTTAACGTTATACAGGGTGTTTCAGCGAACACCTTCAAAATTTATTTAAGGCTGCCTGTGGTAGATAGCAGAACTTTAGTTTATGCGCTGGTCTACTCGAAGAGGCGGACATTACTTGCACAAAGAATTGAAATGCATAATCGATTAATCAACAAAAATTCTCTAATTAAGTTTTTAACTAATTACCTGATGGCCCACATTGCAGTTTACAAATTGGAGCCGCGGAGTTCGCAAGGCGGATCCACTTGAAATTAATTCTCAGGATGACACCAGTTTCGATATATTCATTCGTGAACTTTGTGGAGAAATTCATTGGCGTTCCAGTTAATTTTGTGCTTCAATGCATAAAACGACGTTTGCTTAAGAAACTAACTGGAACGCCAATGCATTTCTCCGCAAAGTTCGGGAATTAATATCTCGAAACTGGTGTCATCCCGAGAATTCGTTCCAAGTGGATCCGCCTTGCGAACTCCACGGCTACAATTAATAAATTGCAATATGGGACATCAGGTAATTAGTTAAAAACTTAATTAGTGATTTTTTGTTAATTATTCGTTTATGCATTTCAATTTCTTGTGCAATGTTTGTCCGCCACATCGAGTAGACCAGCTCATGAACTAGAATTGTGGTATCTGCCACCGGCAACCTTTAGGAACTTTTGAAAGTGTTCGCTGAAACACCCTGTATATATATGCTATGAGAGAAGAAGACAAATGATAAGGTGGTCCGTAAAAACAGCCGCTTTTAATTCTGCACGTCTTGGTCCTTTCGGCCTACCCGCGCTGACTTTCTCTTTCTCTTTATCTTTCTCTCCACTAGGCCACGCTGCAAGTTTCCGACGTGGCTTGGAAACATGCAGCTTAACATAGAGAGTCGACTGGTCCAGGCAGCCAGGTCGTCGTTGGTGAGCCCTCCAGCACGCAACCAGCTCCTCTGGTCGCAGGTCTCGCAGATGATTATCACGTCGCGATTGGTTACGAAAATACGCTATGAGGTCCTGTATATGAACAGTGGCTCCCGGCACTGACACGCAATTCGTCTTCGCAGCATTGCCGCTGACGGATTAGGGTACGCTGATGCGCTCGAATCGGCCGAGGTCGACGAAATGTTGCTGCTGCATAGTCTTCCCTGTCGGAAGGTTGCAAAGAGCGCAGTTCCAGGCAAAGAGCCGACGCATTATTCAGGGACAAAGGGCCCGCTATGTTGAGTGGGTCAAATGTAGATGCGAGCTTTTGAGTGCTTGAAATAAGGGAAAGCTGTGTCAACACCGGAACTTGTGGTCTCTCGCGTGTCTCATACGAAGACTTGTGCTGCACGGGTGAGTTTTCGGTAATGATGACCTCAACCGTGTTGACTGCGTTTGTTTCTTTCAGCGAGATATCACTTAGCATGGGGCCAACGCCCGCGCGATCGGACAATGAGTGTTGCGAAATGTGACCGTGTTGATCCGGGGAAAAGGATCCTGTTTTTCCTGTACTGACTTTGTCAGATCAGTAGCCTTTCACTGAGTGAGTACTCTCAGAGTTTTCTGGGCAACATTCTACCTTTCGTGGGTCAAGATGAGCCTTCAATCACTGAGACGTTGCGTCGGGCTAAAGAGGCAAGTCCACTGATATGTCTTACGACGTTGTCCTCACAAGGCCACGCTTCAGGCATTACTATCACAGAGAACTCTAGCTCACTCGGCGTTCTACACCTGTCCCAGGGAAAATGTCCCACCAATGCGCCGTGAAGCCAGATAATGCAGTTGCGGGGCGCGTGAACCGGCTAGTGTAAAACTGCCTTGTTTTCCGCGATTCACTTATAGTGGGGTAAATCGATGTTACTATCTCAGTTTAACAACAAAGTAGACGATACAGGCTTTCGGAAGAAAATTACGATAGGCCTGTACTGCGTCGTGAGCTCGCAGTATGGTTGGCGCTGCGAGAAGGAATAGGCGTCACAATGTGTGGAGGTTTTACTTTGATGTATGACTTTACTAAACTTGCATTGGCAGCACATTGCCAGAAGCCTTGTAAGGCAATTTAGCACTACTCTCGAATTTGGTGGTATGCAGCCCAATCATCTATTTCTTCATTTTGTTAAGCTTTTTGGCTGTATAGTTGCCATATGTTGTCGATATCTCTGTTACTACGGCGTTGTTCCGTGGTCATCTCCGACCAGACAAACTTGCTCGACACTGTAATCTTCAAAAATTTCACAAAACCTAATAAAGAGCCGTCGTTGTTATATGGCGAGGCAGATTGTCAGCGAAAGGAAACGGGCTGCCAAAAAAGCCATGTCGATCTTATTAGAACATACCCGTTAGTCATAGTGCTCAGCCTATCAACATTTAAGTGAATTTGGAATTTAAAATGACAGCATCAACTCTTTTTCCCACTTGAATTTATGAGCTAAAGTACGAGGAATAACTACATGACCACACTATGAAAGAGAAATTCGCTCACTTCAAGAAGGTCCTTAAGGTCGACTGCTTGTGTGCCGATGAAAAGCCCAACAAGGACGAGAAACCCAAAGTGGCGCATGATGCTCTTGAGAACCTGTGCTGGGCTTCCTGTAATCGGTCTGACACCAGAACATGAAGGAAATAGGGGCTTTTATACAAGATACGAATGGTCACAACAGAACTTGTGGTTTGTTTTGTAAAAGATTTCGTGGCTACGTGTTAAGGAAAATTTCGTCAAAGGGCAGCTAGCGCACTTATTTTAGATAAACGCAGTCCTTTCATGTTAGCTTTAACGCGCATTCCCGTACGTCATTCTGATAGAAAATAATATGGTTACATATAGTATGGCTAAGCAGTCATGACCTCTTTGCAAAAGGTCACGTAGCTTGTATGCGAAAGCTTTCGATAAACGCCGATCCTATTCATCATAGATTCAGCAATAATTTTGCTCTTGTGAACGCTTTGTAGTTAAATGTGACAAACCCGAAGAAAAAAGCTCAACTCACTTGCCTAAATGTGTAAAATGTCATTTTGTATGCTTTGAAGAGTAGCCAAGGGAATGGCAATTTTGGAGAATCACCATTGTTCTATAAAGTTTTTTTTTTTAGCACTAACGTTTCCAGACGTAATAATTATGCGCTTGTTACAGAAAAGGAAATTGCTTGAACACCATATGCACTGTTTTCTCCGGCGTGCTGATTTTATCAAACTCTAAATCTATAAGAAATGTCTTAGTGGTGCTGATTTCATCGCTTAGTTAATCACATGCACTGCCACATATTGGGAACTTCGGATGCGTAATATTGCTACGGAACTGTATTTACGATGACGAAGAGGCGAGCAGTGTGAAGACGACGACGAACATTAGAGGCTAGCGCGGGCCTGTTGCTACTTGGCTAAGTGCGGCGTATTTGCTTGGCGTAATTGCTCTGCAGCGTCTGTACAACGCCCGCCACCGTGACGTACAGTTTTCGCCTGGTGCGCTCGTGCTCCTCTGGTCGCCCTCTCGTCACGTCGGACTTTAGAGAAGCTCCTTTCGCGAAACACAGGGCCCTAGTGCGTGCTGCGCCAGGTGAAGATTCAGGTGTAATTGACATTGATATATCAGATCATTACCCTGTATTCGTCCGTTTGAAATCTAACCTTCCTAGGACAGATCCCTGTTTTTTTACGTCTCGTCTTGATAAGATAAATTTTCTTGATGCAATTGACAAAATTGACTGGACAGTGATAGCTACCAATCAAAATCTAGAAGAAGCACTTCAGTGATTTGCGTCTTTATTTTTAAAAGTTGTTCATGCCAACACTGTAACTGTAAAGTGCAAAAATAAATTTAAATTTCCGCACAATCCTTGGATCACTAATGGACTACTTGAGAGCATGGCGAAACAATAATAGGAAGAATAGGAAGACTAAGAAACAGCATTTCGATGTTAATTTAGCGTTACGCGCTATAAAAAATATTGCAATATCTTGAGCAATTTATTAAAAAGTCAAAAAGGTAAAATTACAGAAGTGAATTCGTGAAAATTTAGTTTCATCCGAAAAAAAGTTGTCGCAGTTTCACCTGAAAGGCGAAGCATCAATTGCGATAGCAAATTTGTAGAGAGCTATACGGAGTAATGATATTAGCTTTATCAGCTGTATAAACTTGGACATGCAGTAGCACCGGCAACACGCAGAACTGTTGTCGACGCCGTCAGTGTTTTGCCCGCGTTCGCTCAAAATGCGTGCGGCGTTGGTGACTGTTGCCGGAGCCTCTGATATAAATAGGCACTTGGTGCCGCAGCTAAACGTCGCCTGCCTTCCCTCCCCTTCCCCCACGGCCTCTCGGGCGTCGGAAGAAGGCGCGTTTGCTCTACATATATGGTGATTGTAAAGGAGGAAAGAGACGCCTACTTCTGCAGCCCTTAAGGGAGCACGGCGCAGAACGCGCGTTTGTTCTCCACCGTGCATTCACTCCCCGTGAAAGCGCGCGCCCCTCGCGCCCTTTCACTCGCAAATACAGCGTTCGGCGCGCGGCGACGATTTCATCTCCATTAACGTCATACGGAACCTCACGGCGACGGCGACGGCGACGACGACGGCGACGCCGACGACAGAAATCTGCTTTTGAGTGTCCGTATAATTGCTATCGCAATAAAAAAGGCAACTTATCAACGAGTTTTTGAATGTACCGCATTTTACCAGTTCCATTGCGATATTATTTACAATAATGTAAGTATCACTGACCCACCTAGTATTGCCCGTGCGTTCAGTAACCGCTTTTATGAAATATATGTTTCTTCTGACTATCATGGAAGCCAACGCGACCACTCTTTCTGTTTCCTGTAACCTCTGAAGAAGTCCTTGCTGAGATTTCTAACTTAATGAACACAAGTCCGGGTTTTGATGGAATTTCTGCATTTCATTTAAGGCTTGTTGCTCCGACTATTTCTGATGCTCTCAGTAGTTTAATTAACCTTATGTTGAAAACCGGTATATTCCCTAGATGTCCAAAAAAGCTAAGGTAAATACTGTTCACAAAAGGTTCATAAAGCTCAAGTCGCTAAGTATCGTCCTATATATATTTTATCTTCAATTAGTAAAGTTGTTGAATAGTTATTCAACTTTATCGGCATCGCTTTGTCTTTCTCGTTGCCCGAGTGCGAGCTGACTTCTCCCATTGACATTAGACTCAAACTACAACATGAGAAGGAGGACATCTTTTACTAATATGCAGTGGCACGCAGGCTTCGAAAAGATCGACAGCTTTTATTCAAACGCCAGAGGAGCTAGCAAGTAAAAACAAAAAGAGCCCATGACTCTAGAGAGCGCGGTGCAGTGTTTCGCCCCCACGGGATTTGGTTTATGTTGCGATGCCCCTGCGGAGCAAGGGGCAAAACCACAAAGCTCGTCCCCCGTTAGCACAGACCATTCCAACTGCTTCGGCAAGTGGCGGAGGGAAACTGGGAGGTCGTGGGACACAACAGAAGCAAAATGGGCATTACGAATGTAACGCAGCGTAAGCTGTCGCCCCTGGCCATCTATCGACGACGATGCGGAAGACGAGAGTGATGGAGGGCACGAGTGTTCCGCGAGCGCAGAGCTGTAGGGTGGTGCAAGCGCTTCGCACGCGAGTGACTATGGGCAAAGTTAACTTTAAACGAATGACACCGAGGTGCACTCTGATCTGCGTGCAATATACAGGGCCTGTACTGCAATGTGTCCACTTCAATGCTGGTTTGCTGTGTAGCTGTATGTATTTGCCTGCGTATTCTCTTGAGTCCTCTTTTAATTCTCAGCATCAGCAATACGGTCTTTGCATTACTGCTAGTAGTAGTTCAGTATTGGTAAAATATTTTTTGGTAAATATATTCGCCTGTGTTGCACGTTTTAATTATTTTACCTTTTCTTGTAAGTGCCCGAGGGTGCGCTGGTGTTCTATAGTGTTTTATAGGCTTCTCTAGTTTATATTTCTAAATAAATGCGCACTTGCAGTTCCACCACTTGCAGCTTACTAGAGTGGGGACACTCCTATTTTTGTAAAGGGGAGGTGTCGCGTAGCTTTCTTTGGCCCTTTATTTTTTCATTCTTTTTCGAGATGTTTTTCGTCTAGCCATGATAATTTTCGAACTAAGTATCAATTACGTGCCCTCATTTGTGAATCGCTAATATCGTTGTTTTCCGGAGTGGTCCGCGTTCGTCTTTACAGAGGGAGAGATGTTAGTGAACAAGCGAATTTATTAGTCTAGGTGTAAGGACACCAGCTCGCAATTGCTGCTTTCCTTAGTGCCTGGGTGTGCACTGATGCACCTTCGTCCTCGGTGGCCCGCAACCACCAATAATTTAGTTGGACAGCACACCACGATATGTCGGTAGTTGCCCATACGAGTTGCACGGTACATGAGAATTCTGTAATAGCATTTTCTGCTCGCGTTGTTGACACAGTTTCTGATGAATATTTGATGTGGAACCTTTTTCCCCCTCCGCTTTGTAATGTCATGGACCCTGAGGGTATGAGAAATGAATATATAAAAATAAATGCCTGCCATTTGAAGACAGCGCTAATGCATGGTCAATGTTCATCAAGTTCCATAATGCGTGTGTACAACACAAATCTAAGACACAAGACGGAGATATGCGAGTTGAGGATAAGCGTCAGATGCCAACTGATTAGTTTATTGCGGATGTTAGGTGCACATGCCGCAATAAACCAAGCAATAACAGGTAGATGAAGGTAAAAGGTAACGCAAAAATGCAAGGTAAAAGGTACAAGTAAAATACAACACAATAAAAAGTAGAAGTCAAACTCAAATATAAGATTATTTGAACACCACGCGCACACGCGTGCGCTTTCCAAAATAAACTCTTTGTGAGTTCAGCCTTTTCCACCTAAGCACCTAGGCCAGCTGTAGGTACTGTAAAAAAACCGGACCATTTTTTATTACTTTCTAACTAGACATTATTTTCTTTCGTGTGCGGGGCCCTCACTATTGACACGGATTCAATGATTAGTCAGGTAAACGTTTGATATGCCATCAGTTCAATATGTTTTCTTGACGTGAGAAATATGCTCGCTCCACCGAAAATCTGAGGTAAATATGACACCTGAATGCCTATAACTCTACACTTCAAACAATAACCTTTCATTTAAACAGTAGTTAAATTTTAACGGTCGGCGCTTTCTAGTGGTTCTCATGAGAACTGTCTTTCCTGGGTTCATTTTCATATCGCAGGTCTCGCACCATTTTTGTATGTGAGTAAGGCTTCATTTATTTGGACCTGGTCATTATACGTATCAATGTTGTCAGACATTCTGATGTTCACTGTGCTCTCCCACAGGTTGCTTCTTTTCTATCTATTGATCGCTGAGTAATCAGCTACAGAAATTCGCTGTCCTTTTAACTTGTAGCCGTTTTTCAACCCATAGGTCTTTTCTCGGAAATCGATAAGCTTCAACATCACTGGCCGTGCTGTACCAGTATTCCCGCGGCCAATCCTATGTATCCTTTCAGTAGATGTTATTTTTATTCCTAGCGTCTCTCCAAGAGTGCCTTGAATAATTTCCAAGGTCTGCCTGTATTTAACTCGGTTTCTCTGCAATGCGAAATGTCAGAAGTTTTTTCCTTCTCCCGCGGGCGGCCCTCAAGGTCGGTAATATTTTTCTGCATGTCTGTGACTTCTTCCAGATGGCCAGTGACTGACCAGACATCTTTATTCTGAGACATGAGACATTCGACATGTTTCCACATTCTTAAATATCTGCTCTATCTTGTCAAGCCTTTTTGAATTACGTTTTGTTTCGCTGGAATCTGAGGCAGTAACTCGTCGCCAGTTGGATAAGGGTTTCACTCGATATCGCCGTAAAGAGTCAGTAAAGCGCATAGAAAATCCTGCAAAAACGTGGCTACAGCAATGAAGCACTCTGGCGTGTATTTTAAAGCCGCATTTGCCGTAGTACGGTGTCTGAAGAGAAATCGTTCCAAAGACGCACTGGCATTTTGTACGTTCTTGGTGTCACCGAGGCTCCGAGTCGTGTTTCTTCAAGATACGTTCTGCAAATCAAGCACGTGCCGTCCAGCAAACTATGAAACTCGCTTCTGAACGTAAAACAACCGGCTTGATAGCAAGGATTTCAGCACTGTAGTCTACAAGGTAGTGTGTGCTCACTGCAACTGCAGTTAACATCGAGGAACCTGGCACATTCGCAAAAAAATAAACAAGCCTCAAAGGGACGTCTTCAAGAAAAAAGAAAGGCGTCCAACCCCCTTGCCGAGCCCGTCGAAAATTACGGTCACCCTATCGATTGCGACAACACCACCATCACAGGTCCGAAAAAAAAAATGCGATGACTAGGCTTCTGGTGGAACCATTATTGACTCAAACGACGGCAGACACTATCAACAGCAAAAATTAAAACATACCTGCTATCTTGTCCCACTCACTACGTCATAATGTTACGGGAAGAAGAGAAGAATAAAAAAATGTCACAGTTTCGCCCTAAGGGCGAAGCAATGAATGCGATAGCAACACAGCAATGTCATACGAAGTAAGGTGAGCGGCTTTGGTAGCAATATGAATTGTAGTAAACATGAGCTGATTAAGTAAGCAGGTGTGCTGCGGCGTAAGTAGACCGACGTGAAGAGAGACTCGATGACCACGAGGAGGCGCGTGTGAAACGGTGGTGTTGATGAGAAGCGCTTCCCGTGGGCAGCGCGTGCGAAGGGACACACCTGTAGCGCTGCACTGCCGACCCGGGCAGCATTGCATGTGTAGCGTGCGTTGGAAAATGTGGCCCGACTATTACTAACTGATTGAACAAGCGTGGTGTGAGCGCGCACAAACGAACATGAATAGATCACACTGAATGACTGCAGACAACGACTGTCAAAACACTGGCAGCGAGCGCATATATACGCCGCAGCAGCGGGCGAAGGTACGTGCGGTCTATCGCTGCAAAGAAAACTGAGCTGCGAATGCACGGCGCATAAAGGTCAGAGCCGTGTGGAGATAAGAGACGGTGCGGACGAGCGACGAGCGCGGTTGTTGGCAGCGTAGAAGTGCGCCCCCCCCCCCCCCCCCCCCGCGCTCCCTCCGGCGCTGGATTCCCGCTTCCTTGCTTGCGCGTGGGTGATTGAGTGCGTTCGCTCTCCGTGATAGAGCGCGTCCCCGCACGCTTCCGCTCAGGCATACGGCGCGCGGCGAAGATTTTATCTATAGGTAACCTCACGGCGACGGCGACGACGACGACGACGGCGACGGCAGAAATCCGGTAAAAGTGTCCATATAATTGCTATCGCAATAATATATATTCGTGGGCTATTTACAACGCGTTCAGCAGAACACAAAATCTAATAGAGTCTGTGCGAAACCAATAAGCGTCTTCGTCTTCTGTACTCACCTCAGCGTCTACTTCTGCAGTGTTCGTAACATGATATCCGGCGGTGAAGCCGCCGTCCCGGTGCTTGCTAGGTCGTCCGAGTAGTATCGCTTGAGGTGGGTGACGTGGACGACATCGGTGTAACGTCGAACGATGATTGAGTTCAGAGGCGGATTTCATATGTAACGTCGGTCACTTGGCGCGAGACACGGTACGTGCAAGGGTAAACTGAGATCCACTTTTCGCAAAGGCCAACTTGCCGTGGCGGTATCCAAAGATGGACAATAGCACCAGGGTTGAAGTTTGCATCGCGTTACGTAGCAGGCGTCATACAAGTGTCGTTGCTTTTCCATCGAAGCGGCATGTTGCAGGTAGGCAACCTGGCGTGCCTCTACAGCTCTGAAAATGGCTTCACGGGTATATTCTAACATATTGTCAAGAATGGAAGAAAACCGGCGGAGTAATGTCGAGAGGAATTACAGCCAGATATATTGGAGGGAAAAGCCTCGTCCCAGTCGGAAGAAACATACATCTGAAGCATCCTTTTGGTAGTTGCATTAAGACGCTCTACAACGCCGTTAGTCTGAAGGTGATACGTAGTTGTCAATTAACGTTTTGTAGCGCAGGGGTGCTACAGTTCCTGGACACCCTGTGAAATAAAATGGCGACGCCAATATATTACCCCGCAGGGTCAAGTGCATCATCTGGGGTTTGGTGTGGTGCGACACCACGGACACGAGCACATAGGTGTGCTGCCAAGCTAAGCCACGCTAAGTATGGTAGCGCCATCTAGTTAAGGTGCCTGAAAACGCAGCGCGTCCAACATGTAAGTTGCAGTTGTAAGGATTGATCGGTCTCAGCAGACTGCTGTGCAGAGAGCATTACAAGCCGCAGCTCGCCGTCGACGCCGGGCGGACAGTTCTGATCGTGCTCGTCAAAACGAGGCGATCAGACTGCCACGAAGACCCTGTTGTGCCTGGTTCCCAAATTGGAGCTACTCTTGAGCCGCTCCACCAGCTAACGCTGTGACCTGCGTGTGCCGCGCAGGCATGGGACTTTTTTAACAGCGAAGCTGTTTAAGGCGGTGTTTGTGCCGGTAGGTGTACGGCGAAAAACCTCGCCGAGCGATTGCGTCATATGCGTCGCCTAGCAACGCCTCGCACCAGCTGCGCCGAGCCTCGCGACAGCTGCGGGAGCCGAGCCAAGACTTCATCGCGCGCGCCGCATCGCTTCGCCTTAGCTCTGCCTAGCCATGACGTCACCGCGCCTTCAAATTGGTCGCCGCCATAACGTCAGGGTCCCGCGGGGTATGTATAGCTCTGCGTCGCTGCCGCGTCGACGTCGCTGCTGAGGGGAATGGGGCGACCGAAGAAGATCGTCACTCCAGAGGAATAGGAAGCGCGGCGCGAAAGACAGCGCGCCGCTACTCGAGAGCGAATGAGATGACTTCGGGCTGAGCCAGAGTATCGCGCCAGCGAATTGACGACTAAACGGCAGGTATTGGTAGAAGATTCAGAGTTTCGAGCCCCCGATAGTGAGCAAACCCGTTTGAGCCACCAGAAGCGTCCCCAAAACGATCCGGGCCCACGAATCCTGGATAATTTCCCCCGGCAAGTGCGGAGGGCCATTGAAGGGGCCGACGGACGGTTTGCCCGCGAATATCTGAACAGTGAGTTTGGACACAGTAGCCGAGTGTGCGATAGACTGTGGTTCGACACAACTTGTCTACGCTTTGCTCCGTGCGCGACTGCGAAAAGCGAGAGACTGCGGCGCGGATCGTACGAGAAGCATTTCCCGACGACGCTAGGTGGAGCCGCTAGCTTCGCTGTTTGCCTAGTCTTCGCGGCACTAGTGGTAAACTGCCCCAGTTTTTTTTTCTACACGCGGACACGATCCTGGTGAACCTAGCCCTTAACCGTTTCGCTGTAAAAAGAAAGAAAGCGAAGGAGTATGAGAAGAAAACGGTAAAATAAATTGGTGCTGTGCGCGATAGATTTGCAAAATTTCTCCCGTACACATTAGGAAATAAGACTATTTCAATTGCAGCACATTGCGGACATTGCAAGTAAATATTTTGTCGCGGTTAGCTGAACAACAGCTAGTGGTATTTGCTGGATAGAAGAGAAGGACAAGTGACATTTTGGGCACCCCGCCCGTCTTGTGCTCACCACTGTGTATTTTAAGAAATCAACGCCTTTGGCCAGCGTTATAGTTTTGGTGGAGGTGGGGGCTAACGCGACATATCAAACAACCACTGAGCACAGAGCAGTCGCCGCCTCGCCGGACTTTTCCTTTTCCAATGGAAGTTAACACCAACGGAAATGCTCTGACGTCAACGCCTGAGTATCACTCATCACCTCACAGAGAGCCATGCACATTCGGCGGAAAAGCGGTAGAAGATGTGGATGACTGGCTCACCCACTGCAAACAAGTGAGCAGGTACACTGAGACTGAATAGCCCAGGTCAGAAATGTCGTGCTCTCCTTGACTTACACAGCACTGTTGAGGTTCGAAAACCATGAAAAGACGCTTGTGTCATGGTATTTACATTGTTGATTAATTAAAGGGATGCGTTGATGAGCCTGCGACAAAAGAAGAAATAGGTCGAGCAGGCGCTCGCTTAAGGAGAGCAGCTTCCTGGAGAATCATATAGGCAATACATGGAGAAAATACGTAATATGTGCAAGTGTCCGAATCTACTAATTTCTGAAAAAGACAGCGTTAGACACCACCTAGGAGGGTATCCGAATATATTTATCATTTCATCATTCGTAAGGGAAACATCGGCTTGGTGCCCGACGACATTAATCTCCGCTGAACTTTTGAGACAGTCAAAATGCGTAGGATACCACCAAAGTTCCGCCAGTTAGCCAACGTCACGACGGTTGTGAGTGTCGATATATACTCGTTTGAATTGACGGACTTGACAGGAAAAATTGTGCGCAAAGAGCTGCTTCGCCATGGAAAAGCGACCCGAGCTGCTACAGCCCTCCCGGGTACCTAATCCCTGCATGGGACGGCGTGCTGGCAGTCTCCGCTTGTGAGGCAGCAAGTGGTTAACTCTGCGGACACTGCCGAGCGCAGAGCTGTCCGCTGTCCAGTGCTCCATGGCTGATCATTTTTTTGGGCTCGATTTTAAATAATCTGGGCTCCCGGTTCAGGGGTTTCTGCCAACACCCACCAGTTGGTTATGGCGCGTAGCTCGACGGTGCGAATTTGCTTTTACGTAATGAGATGCCAGAAAGCTACATGCAGATAAGTGAGTTTCGTCCTCGTCCGGTGTGTTACCACAGCAGTCAGTGTTCCTGGCCATGTCGCAAGCTTCTACAACCGCCGCCAACGAACTCGTTATCCTCGACCACCCGCCTTTTCTTGGCCCTACGACCAGCCCTCGGTGCGCTCTTTGTGGCGCGAAATATATTCTAGCCTGGAAGCTTAAGGAGCGGCTAGCCGGCCTCCGCTAGGAGTCTGACGGGGCCGTCCGCTTCTCGCACGCACCACTGCTCATTACCAGGCCTAAAGTTTGCTGTCCCATTCGTAAAGGCACACGAGCTTCCCATGATTTTTCGCGAAAACATCGCTATTGTAAAGTATTCAATAATGCAGGGAAAATAAGACTGGGTAAGTTGATGCTGCGCGGAGAAAGCGTCTCTCCGGAGTACTGAATGGCCGAGTCCTGCAATTTCATGGCCTTTTCCATTGCTAGAAGCTTGGGGGACGGATGGTTTCAAGTAACCAGATTAAAATCTTGAGCAACTGCCAATTAAATAGTGTGCACGCCCAAACGAGATGGACGACGTCGACTTGCTTTCTGGTGCTGCGCCTCAAGAGCCATGTCTATATTGTCACGTGCTACCTCATGACCGGGTGGCAGTATGTATCAGATTATCCATTACCAAAAATGTTTCATGTAGAATTGATTGGAAGCCTAGCAGGCGTCCCAGCCGTGCAGGTCCTGTTCTGGCAGTATTTTTCCAGTCCCTCCTTGAGTTCTGTCTTTGCATTTCTACAGAATTGTTCTTGTGGCAGTAGCCGTGTCAAAAAGCAATCCGCGATCGCATTCCTTCCTTTCATCTGATATAACCTTTAGTGCGGACTGTGCGGTTATCGTAGATCTGAACGCGAACTGAGAGTTTTGATCGGGGCTATGGTTCTGTATCGTTGGCTTCTGTGTTGAAGTTGACCGAAACTGAATGTTTACAAAGAAAAAGAAAAAAATACCACCACTGAGAACATCTGCGTTTTGCCTAATGAAACACGAAATCACTACAAAATTTTTGTGCATGCTCAGTGTCCCAGCTAAAGCTCTAAAAAATCACCGCATATCCACGAAGTGAATGATGATGAGTGGGCGCAGCACCGGGGGATCATTCGGGTAACCGTGAATCCCCCGTACATCGCCTTGTGATCAGTGCAGCAGCACGGCGACGCCGGCAAGCGGACCCAGCGGCGGCAAAACGCCGGAAGTGTTCTCTACCTGAGGTTGGTGGCGTCGATGCTCGGTTCAAGCGCGAGCTTCGCGAGCCCTCAGCTCCGGGTCCGCTTACCGGCGTTGCCGTTTGCTGCAGCTTCCCGCACCCTAGACTCGGGGTCCGCTTGTTGTCTGCGTCGCCATGATGCAGCAGCTTTGCGAGCCCTCGACTCCGCTTGCAGTTGTGCCGCCACTCTCGCCTTTTCATCCATAGCGGGCGCGCCGTTATCAGAAGTGACCGTTATCATCCATGGCTGAAGAGAGAAAGAGAGCGCACGTCGGGAACGACCGCAGCGCCCGTAGCGGACTCCATGCAAACCAGAGCTACGGACGACGAGCGAGGGACAAGGCTCGGCCCCAAGGTGCTTCGCCCCTAAAATTGCTACGGCTTAGCTCAGTTAACCCTGGATATCCAAAGCCAAAGCTTGGTTTAGCCTGAAGTCTTGGTTTCACTTGGTTAGCCTGTGATTTAGGTGTCATTATTATACTTAGGGATACACTCATCAATATAAGCCAGGCATAAATTATAAGTCGACAAGGCCAAGCGTTTTGCGAGCCGAATGACTAGCTCTTCCTCAGTCTCCGACGCTAGCTTCGCGCAGCAGATCGCCGGGCGAAAGACGCGTGATCAGACGCCGGTAAGACGCCGCTCTCGCTCGCTTTCCGGGGTTAGGAACTAGTATCCTCGGCCCTTTGGCGCTGTTTAGAAGCAGCGGCTTCGGCGCGATACTCCGGTTTAGCACGCAATCGCCGCATTCGTTCTCGGCTGGTGGCACGACGAGCTTCCAGCTGAGCGGCTTCTTCTTCTAGAGTCCAGTACTTGTTCAACCGTCCCATGTTACATTTACTCAGTGCGAAGTCTACGAGAGTTGTGTATGTCGCCGTCGCGGCGACATGATCTTTATAGTTAGTGTGACGTCATGGCCAAGCTTCACAAAGTGTTGTCATGACTAAGCAAAGGAAGAATTGCGGCGCGAAGCAATGACATGGCTGGGTGAAGCTGGATAAGTGATTGCTAGGCGACCGCATTGGCGCAGCGGATCTGCTGGAACGCGGTGTCGGCATTGCAACGCGGTGGATTGCGGTGTCGGCATGGGAACGCGGGGTCGCTGTTGCAAGCTGCGCTATGCAACTCGAAGTGATGTCATCGCTGGCGCGGCGGCGGAGGAGCGTTGCCGGAGCTAGGAGAAGCGAGGCGCAGCACTGGCAGGCGACGTCACTGCACGTTGCTAGGGAACGTGCAGTGACGTCTTTGCTAGGTGAGTTGTGCGAACGCTACGCGGGGAAACGAAAAGCTTAAACAGATCCGCTGTTGATAATAAAGTGAATATTATTAACGCGATAGCGTTAAGCGCCTCATGTCGCAGAAAATCTGGCGTCGGCAACCGGCGTGCGATGTCGGCGGGTGGCGGAGAAAATCATCCCCAACCACGCAGGCCCTCCGAATATATTAAATGCGAAGCATTGCTTGGCGAACATTTGCTACTTTGAGAGTATCTATCTATCTATCTATCTATCTATCTATCTATCTATCTATCTATCTATCTATCTATCTATCTATCTATCTATCTAGCCGCCTACGTCTTTGTGCTCTCATGGTCGTTTCGTTAACTTGGTATGTACCCAATCGGCATAGTATCATAAGAGTATACGACGAACATAAAAGTAATGTCATGACATGAATGTTATGGCATACGTGTCATGTAGGTCATGAAACAGCCGCCTATGTCTTGGTGCTCTCATGGTCGTTTTGTTAACTTGCTAGGTACCAAAATTGGCATAGTAAGACGAACATAAGTGATAGGTCATGACATAAATGTCATGACCCGCGTGTCATGTAGGTCATGACAATGACCCAGCGAAAAAGATTAACACTCAAAAACCACTGAAGTGGGTTCGGACGTGGGTGCCAGTGAAGGAAACACTAAAGGATGTTGGTAGAAGTCATAGTCATGAGCATGACTCAGCAAAAATGACAATGACTCACCAAACCACTCGAATGGGTTCGGACGTGTGCACTTACTGAAGGAAACACTAAAGGATGGTAGTAGAAGTCATAGTCATGAGCATAACTCAGCAAAAACGACAATGACTCAGCGAAAAAAGACTAACACTCAAAAACCACTGGAATGGGTACGGGCGTGGGCACTAAGTGAAGGAAAAGGCTAAAGCTTGATGGTCGAAGTGATAGTCATGAGCATGACTAAGGCTTTGAGGACTCATGACATGAATATCATGACATCCATGTCATGTAGTTCATGAAAGATCCGCCTACGTCTTGGTGCTCTCATGGTCATTTCGTTAACTTGGTAGGCTCCCCACACACTGCTTCGCATAACATTGATTCCAACAGTGTGTGGGATCTACCGGCTTTTTCTTTATTCATTGCTTATGATGATAGTTTCTTGATACGTACCACAAATTACAGCTGGCTTAAACAGCTTCGCTGTTACAATAACTGTAATTCCTGATTGCGTACTCCTACTGCCCCTCGCGCACGTCGTGTCCATAGGGTAAAGCGAATTACGGCTCTCAGTTGCAGACCTTGGGGAGCATTGTTTTTACGCAACCGCTTTCAGGTTCGTACTCGGGGTGCTTTTTGTTCAAGAACAATTTTTTTGTAACTGAGTCGAAAAGGCGGCATGCCCCTGGTTGACTTCTTGCAAATTCTACAACTTTTTTTATTCAAGTTTACTTGATTTGATTGCATGTACGCGCGACGCGAATTGTTCAGTACTTTCTGGAAGACACGCGGGCGCCAGCGATTACTTTACAACCTTCTATAACTCTTGTTTAAAAGCCTACGCGCTTCACCCGCTGATCAGATTTTGACGCTCGCCGACTGTGTTCGCCGCTATCGTTGTTCTTTGAGGGTAGCATGCTTTTGTGGGCACAGGTTCGCCCAATAAAGAATCCGTTTCGTCATTCACAGTTTTGCGACTGTTTTCTTCACTGTCACTGATACGTGACAATACTATAGCGAAGGCATGGTGAACACACATCGATATACACGCCGCCAGCCAATTTCCATCTCACTTTCAAATTTCATATAATCTTTTGGATGTACAATGATGGAGCTCGAGCCAATAACAATGGCGCGAATGTAAATTTAAATACGCTGGTCTAGTGGCTTTCAGGAATACCATAATACACGGCCACTAGGATTTTTTTTCATTAAGCAGAAATTGGAGCTCCGCAAGGCTAACGCTCATGTAAAATGATATTTTCACGCGGAACGTGCCATTTCTATTGCTTTATTCGGCTTCATTATAATGGTGTGAGTTTTTCATTCGACAATTTAGGGATCCTTGTTTCGAAATATATGCAAATTTGGACTCCGTCTACTTGTGTTTCAGTAAAGTGCATGTGCAACGTAGGCAACGCATTGCTCAGCGATTCAATCGCTTGCCGAATACCGCGGCTACTTCCTTCTGCATCGGACGATTCCAGTGTTTCGTCAGCAGTCAAGTGCATCTAACGTCACAGAGATCGTCCGTCGGGAACTGGACTCCAGCGATCAGTTATTCTCGACCGCTCGACAATGACGTGACGACCGTATCAGTCATTCAGTCGTCCGACATGAGATTGCCAACATCGGTCTCCCCAGTCACGGAAGCAGCCGTTCGCTCCGAAATGCTCCAGTGGTTGCTTCAGCTGCTCCGAGTCTGAGGTACCCACCATTGCGCTATCGAAACCCCGCTGAATGCTGAATGTCAAACGACCGGCCCATCTGCTTCAGGTGCTGTCGCGTCGGCCACATCTATCGGTGCTGCCGCAGCCACTGGTATTCATATCCACGTCTCAAGGTCACTTTTGATCGCAGCTCAGCATATAACCCACGCGGACAATTTTATGCTACATCCAATCCACAAAGTGGTGACGTCCTGGCTCAGTCGTATAATCCCAGCCGTTCGCCCTCTCCTCAAGCTCGACAGTCCCGTTCACCGCCGCGTCGATGTTCACCATCGCCGTCGTACCCCCGCCGCAAATCGGAAAACCAAACAATGTAGTGCCCGTAGGTGACGCTGCATTGAACACCCGGACCGAAAATCCTCTCATGACCTCTGCTCCTCGACACAACCGAATCGAAGTTCGCATTTATAGTATGTCCGTAACCGCTCTGATAGACACAGGTGCCCAGATATCCGTAATGAGCTCTGCCCTCCGCCGAAGTCTTAAGAAAGTGTTCACACCTGCCACCTCCCCTGCCGTCCGAGTTGCCAATGGCAGCAGAACTGTCGTTCTCGGCATATGTGCTGCCCCTATTAACACTGCCGGCCATGTTACCGTCTGTCATCTTTGCTGTCATCGACTACTGCCCTCATGAGTTTATTCTAAGTATTGAATTTTTGACACTGAACTCTGCGCTTATCGACTGCTCTTCCGGCGTTGTGCACTTAGATCTACCTCTATGTACTGCCGATGACGCCGCAGACGAGCCCCGCCTTCGGTGCGGTTAATTTGTTCGTGTGCCGCGGCATGCTACAACCTGCGTCTCAGTGGTGCCCTTCCCTGTTCTCCCTGACGGCGACTACGTGGCAGGTCCTCTTCTGGACGTTCTCTTAACCCACCATATTACGTTACCCAAGACCATTGTTGCAGCTCGGGATAATCAAGCGTGCCTTCCCATTCTGAACTTCAGTTCATCTACGTAAGTTATTCCGCTGGATATTTCCCTAGCGACGTTGCATTACTTGCAGCACTGTACTGTTTCGGCATTAGCTTCTGATCCTCAGCTTGACTTGACTGCTGAAGCTTCGGCTTCCACGTGTGAGGACCCATTACGCCAAATGATTTCCCGTGACCTGCGACCTGATTACTTTGATGCTCTCTGCTTCATAGTCGCTTCGTACCAAGATATCTTCGATTTTGGTGGTCGTCCGTTGGGTCAGACACCCTGGTTTCGCATCGCATAAACACAGGTGATGCCCTTCCCATTCACAGGAGGCCTTACTGTGTGTCAGCCCCCGAGCCCGCCATCATACAAAAAGAGGTCAACAAAATGCTTGAGAAGAACATTGTAGAGCCTTCTTCCAGTCCTTGGGCATCCCCAGTCGTTTGGGTGATGAAAAAGGATAACACTTGGAGGTTTTGCTGTCGGTAATCGCCATCTCAACAAGGTTGCCAAGACAGACGTGTACCCTATTCCACGGATCGATGAGGCGTTAGACTGGTTGCACAGCGCCAGTTACTTCTCGTCCATTGAAGTCCGGCCTGGGTAATGGCAAGTTGCTGCTGACGAACAGGATCGCGAGAAAACAGCCTTCGTTACACCTGATGGCATCTATCAATTTAAAGTCATGCCGTTTGGGCTCTGCAATGCCCCTGCCACCTTCGAACGCATGATGCACTCTCTTCTTCGTGGTCTTAAGTGGTCTATATGCCTCTGCTACCTTCATGACGTTCTTGTTTATTCGCCCAATTTCGAAAGCCATCTCTATCGCCGCTCCACCCTATTTGCCGTTTTCGGAAAAGCCGGTTTAGAGCTCAACTCTGCTAAATGCCATTTCAGTCGCCGTCACATCAAATTTCGTGGCTACCTCGTCGATGCTGCCGGCATACAGCCTGATCCCGACAAGGTATATGCTGTAAAAGAATTCCCTCTTCCACTTTCGTTAAACGATGTCTGTAGCTTTGTAGGACTGTGCTCCTACTTTCGACGTTTCATCGAGAACTTCGCAGACATCGCCCGCCCCTTGACTGGTCTTCTCAAGAAGGACGTTTCTTTTTCGTGGGTCGGTTTTAGGGGCGAAGCACCGTAGGGCCGAGCATTGTCCCTCGTTGTTCGTAGCTCTGGTTTGCATGGAGATCGACGCGTTCGTTCCCGACGCACGCTCTCTATCTCTCTTGTCCGTAGCTAGGGGCGCTGCAGTGCACAGGGGCGTTCGTTCCCGACGTGCGCTCTCTTTCGCTCTCCTCCGTAGCTAGGGGCGCTGCGGTGCACAAGGGCGTTCGTTCCCGACGCGCTCTCTCTTTCTCTCTCGTCCGTAGCTCTGGTTTACCCGAATGATCCCCCGGTGCTTCGCCCACTCATCATCATTCACTTCGTGGATATGCGGTGATTTTTTTTTTCGTCCTGAGTGCCTTTGTGTATGTGTTTTTTAATCTCCCTCTCTTTCTATATGTGTGCATTTTCTTTATCTTTCTGTCTCCCCTTACCCCTTCACCACTGTTGGGTAGCAAACTGGATATCTACCTTCCGATTAACCTCCCTGCCTTTCGCATCTCATTTATATCTCTCTCTTGCTTAAAACTCTTCGCGTAATGACACTGCGAGTTATTCACCCTTCTATCTTTTGTATGGCCGCAACGCACTCCTGTCCTTTGATTTTTTGCTTTGAACAGATTCATATTCGACTTGCTCCTACGCTCCGGATGCCATTGCCCACGGCGAAACTGCCCACCGCATTGTACGTGACCGTCTTGTAGCATCTCAGAGTGTTCATAAAACGCTTTACGATCGCCACCGCCGAGACGCCAACTTCGATTCTGGCTTACTGGTCCTCCTCTGGCGGCCTTCTCGTCGCGTGGGCATCTGCGAAAAGCTGATGCCCGTTACGTTGGACCATATCGCGTGATGCGCCAGGTGACTGACTTGACAAACAAGTTCTCCCAAGTGACTCCGGCCCCTGTGTCTGCGGCCACGGCTACAGAACTTGTACACATGTCGAGGCTGAAGTCCTACTACTCGGACTAGCACGATATACCTTAGACAGCACCGGGACCGTGCTTTCGCCCCCGTGGATTTATGTTACAGATTGCAAAAAGGTAAGGTGTGCAGACACGGACACAAGAGAACAGAAGAGGACAACACGAACGCCGTGTCCTTCTCGTGTCCGTGACTGCACGCCTTACCTTTTTTTTTCATTATGCATCCTTACCAACTAGTTCAGCTTTCTGTCGTTCTAAGCTTTATGTTACAGTTAGGTATGCACCGGCAGCGCGAGAACGGAAGAAGACGAGGTCGACTGTTTTCCGGCACCGTGGTTCGGAGCCCTCGCTGCTGCGTTTATTTAAACACTGGTGGAGATCTACACACCGTCACAATATTATTTATTTCTAAGAACCATTGTTGCTTGCAGTTCACTGCCTGCGGATTTGGTGCACCGCAGCAATATTGAAGTATTTTATCGTCTCCACAATAATTCCCTAATGACGCTGCATATAATGTATAAATTGATAATAACGAATAAAGTAATTCGTGGCTCCCAAAAATTTAGGTTGGTTAGCTTTTATTGCCATGTGCCATTGGTTACACGAATTAGTTACGGCGTCAAGGTCAGAGAGGACTTTATTGATATCTTCACCATTTTTGTTTTATTCCTCTATATATAACTCAATGATCAGTGAAGAGATGAACGCTGAAGAATTTTACTTGATCGAATAAGCGAACCAAATAGCCGGAATTGTAACAATTCGAGACCTCGGAATTCAAACTTGCGGTTAGCACTTACCACGTTTCACCTTTCCTCGTCTTATAGCCGTGTTCGATCCTTCGTTTTTCAAACAAGAAAGTGTCGACAGATACTTTAATACTTTCTAATATTTAAATTTAAATTACCCACTGAATCAATAACCGCGCAATTGGTGGATACCGATGAGTGATACCTTAGTGACAGAAATTAGCCATTACTTCCCCGCAGCGCCATCTCAGCATTCTCGCTGATAATTATGAGCATTGCAGAAATTTCTGAATACTGCTTTTCCCCCTATTTCCATAAGTAATACGAGGCACGTAGTAGACATACCTATTGTCCTCGGTCAGTTGAACTAGGCAACGAATTCATATTTTTAGAAATGGTGCATGTTACGTCAGACGTGCGTGCAGTTTCATTTGTGTCGGATAATTACGGCGTTATGCGAGCGTTATACTCACGTCATTAGGCGTCATGGGAGAACAAGGCGTGTCAGTGGCTTTTAATGGGGAGGAAATTGAGTTCAAGCGTGCATACTTCGCAAATAATGTGCAGGCTATGTTTGAGCAATGTGTTAATGTTTGAGCTATGTGTTAATATTACTGGCAAATAAAAGTCGCACTGTAAGTGCACGCCAGAAATAGCATCGCTGGAAATTTTGATGGATTTTGTAAGGTCGCACACAGGAAGTGCGCTTCTTACATGGTCGGGGTAAATTTTGATGACATTTCAGCTTAGAGAAATTAGAGAAATTTTTAGGCAATTAGAGAAAAACAGAACGTCTGTAATGCACCCTGCAGCGTAGCGTTTTCCAATTTCCGGTGCACATGGAAGTATCATCTTCTAAATTGTTTAATATAACAGTTATATAATTCCAGAAGTAGGAATCTAGTCATTTTTAGCAAACCAGACTCTCTTCTGAATAACAACCCTGCCGTTTCCCTTTATTTCATGATCTTCGTTCCCAAGCAGCTTTACAAACAAATTCTACCCACAAATATATTATCCTAACACGAACTTAAACGGAAGCTTCAGCTCGGGGGCTCCTATCTAAACACATGGGAAATCGGCAATCGTTTTTCAGATCAACCGCTGCACCAAACGTAATGAGTTATGTTGACTTTAGAAGAAAAAGTTAAAATGTATTTCTGAAAGCGATATTTTATTTAGGCGGTCTACTTTTTAAGGGAACTTTTAAAAAATCGCCTAGTTTCAGAAAACAAAACTTCACGTATAGATCTCTGTACATTAGCAACTCAAGACGATGTCGCAGTTCTGCAAACTGCACTAATACATCTAAAGCGGACAGCAATAATATATCATACGCCCCCTTGAAATATAACACTAATTTGTGACTGTTGCATTTGCAAAGCCCTTCCAAACATTGAAAGAATTTTACATAAGTTTTAAGTTCATAGATAAAATTTTATCGCTTTTGATGAACCAGCGGATGGAGTTGATAGAAATGCGATGCTTGTTTTTTCATCGCTCTGTTGCGGATTTGTAAATTGAATGCTGCTATCTTCTTTTTTTTTGCTCCTTGCTGTCAAGCCAGTTTTTATTTTCACCAGCTAGTTTCCTAGTTTGCTGGACGGCAACTTAGTTTCCATTTCCCTTCAGACACCTTATGACGGAAAATACGGCTTTTAAATACACGCCAGAGTGCTTCATTGCTGTAGCCGTGTTTGTGTAGGATTTTGCGTGTGCTTTGCTGATTCTTTGAGGCGATATCGAACCAAACCCTGGTCCCACCACCGACGAGTTACTGGCTGAGATTCTAGCAGGACAAGAAAAAAGATTTTTTAAAAGGCGGCACAAGATCCAACAGAGATTTAAGATTGTCGAAACACCTGCCTCTCATGTCGAAGAGGTCTGATCAGTCACTCGCCTTCTGCACAAAAGAGTCAAAGACGTGGAGAAAAAGATTGTCGACCTTGAGGACCGCAGGATAAGGAAGAACGTTATGGTATTTGGCATTCCAGAGAAACCAAATGAAACGCAGGCAGACCACGAGCAAAGTGTTGTCAAAGGCATTTTTGAAGTGACGCTAGGAAGAAAGGTTGACATTCAATTTAGCATACGCTAAATAGGGTGAAGGCCAAAGACTGCGCACTGACGAGACATTCATTAAATCATTTTGACATTCTCATTCGAAGGCGTTGTTACTTTCTATTACGTGTTTTATCTTTACTTGCCTTTCTCTTGTTCTCTTTTTCCGTCGCCTGGACATAACCACTAGATCTGCGTGCGTATTGGCGCGTTAGAAAACTCATGGCGTTCGCTTTCTGTTTCTCTCCTCTACTTTCTTGGAAATGCACATAAGACACGGAAATGCACATTAGACAAACAACGCCAACTTTCCACAACATATTTATTTCATGTTTTCGCAGACGTACTTATACTCCCCAAAACGTCTTAAGACACGTGTACATTGCTAGGCGCATATGAACAAAACCGGAAAAGCCACACGCTGACACTTTTGTGGCCACATTGAATGTTTGCAAGGGTATCCGTTCAACGCGAACAGAGGTAATCCAGCTCTTTTATTGATAAAGAAATGGAATATAAGCACAAAATGTGCCTATATTCATAACTACTATAGCCATTTAAAACTTGCTTCTACTCAAGATAACCGTTTCCTGAATGTCTGAGAGACGTCATCTGAGACGTGATATAAATTTTGGTGCCATAACTCTGCACTTGTCGTCAGATCTTTCAACCCATGAGCTATCTAAGGCTTTTGTCTTAAGGTAACGACTGCAGAAAGAATCCCTAGGATTTACCACAGAAATACAGGTAGACCCCGGCAAGTGCTATTGAACCTAATCGATAACCGCGAAAAGACCAATGTATTGAAAAGCGGGTGCAAGTTAAAAGGGCAGCTTATTTATATAACCGAGGATTTACCCATGAATCACTTGACAAAGAAAAAGGAACCTTTGGGAGACTACAGTGGCCATCAGAAAGTGAGGCAAAAATGTTAGGCCGATATCACCATCATCATCAACCTATATTTATGTCCACTGCAGGACGAAGGCCTCTCCCTGTGATCTCTAATTATCTTTGTCTTGCGCTAGCTGATTCCAGCTTGCGCCTGCAAATTTGCTAACTTCATCACCCCACCTAGTTTTCTGCCGTCCTCGACTGCGCTTCCCTTCTACTGGGATCCATTCTGTAACTCTATTGGTCCCCCGGTTATCCATCCCACGCATTACATGGCCTACCCAGCTACATTTTTTCTGTTTAAAGTCAACTAGAATATCGCTTATCTCCGTTTGTTCTCTGATCCACACCACTCTCTTCCTTTCTCTTAATGCTAGCCCAACATTTTTCGTTCCATCGCTCTTTGTGCGGTCCTCAACTTGTTTTCTAGCTTTTTTGTTAACCTCCAAGTTTCTGCCCCATATGTTAGTACCGGCATAATGCAATGATTGTACACTTTCCTTTTCAACGACAGTGGTAGCTCCCAGTCAGGATTTGGCAGTGCCTGCTGTATGCACTCCAACCCAATTTTATTTTACTGTAAATTTTATTTCTCATGATCAGGGTCTCTTGTGAGCAATTGACCTAGATAAACGTACTCCTTTGCAGACTCTAGAGGCTGACTGGCGATCCTGAATTCGTATTCTCTTTCCAGGCTATTTAACATTACCTTTGTGTTTTAATCTTCAAACACACTCTTACACTTTCTCGGTTAAGGTCCTCAATCCTTAGCTGTAATTCGTCCCCATTGTTGCTGAATAGGACAATGTCATCTGCGAACCGAAGGTTTTTGAGATATTCGCCGTTGATCCTCACTCCTAAGCCTTCCCAGTCTAAGAGCTTGAATACTTCTAAGCATGCAGTGAATAGCATTGGAGAGTTTGTGTCTCCTTGCCTGACCCCTTTCTTGATAGGTATCTTTCTACTTTTCTTGTGGAGAACCAAGGTTGCTGTACATCCTTGTAGATATTTGCCAAGATATTGACGTACACCTCCTGTACTCTTTGATTTCGCAGTGCCTGTATGACTGCTAGTATCTCTACTGAATCAAATGTTTTTTTTTCAATATCTATGATGGCCATTAGAGAGGTTGATTGTAGTCTGCAGATTTCTCTATTACGTGATTGATGACATGGGTATGATCCATTGTAAATTATCCCTTCCTGAAGCCAGCCTCTTCTCTTGGTTGGCTCTAGTCAAGTGTTGCCCGGATTCCATTCGAAATAATCTTGGTGAATATTTATACAATACTGAGTCTATAATTCTTCAATTCTCTAAGGTCTCCCTTCTTACGGATAAGTGTAATGTTGGTGTTCTTCCAGCTTTCTGGTACACTTGAATTTGTGAGGCATTGCGTATAAAGGGCCACAAGCTTTTCAAGCATTATATCTCCTCCATCTTTGAATAAATCGACTGTTATTGCATCTCCTTCGGCAGTTTTTCCCCTGGTCATGTCTTTCAAGGCCCTTCTAATTTCATCGCTAGTTATAGAAGGAGCCTCTGTATCCTGTTCATCACTACTTCGAATGAAAGTAGCTTGGCTGCTGGGAACTGTACAGGTCAGTATAGAATTGTTCCGCTGGTTTTACTATGTCATCAAAATTGCTGATGATATTACCCTGCTTATCTTTCAGTGCATACATTTTGCCTTGTCCTATGCCAAGTTTTCTTCTCACTGATTTCATACTGCGTCCATATTTTAGTGCTTCCTCAAACGTTTTCACGTTATAATTTTGCATATCCCTTACTTTCTTCTTGTTGATCAGTTTCGACAGCTGATCTCTCAAGTTTGACACTTTCATGTTTTGTCGTTTCATTATTAGGTCCTTTGTTACTTGGGAGAGCTTGCCTTCTGTTTGCCTTGATGCCTTACGTCCTACTTCAATTGGTGCTTCTGAGATCAGCGTAGTTACGGTTTCATTCATTACCCCTATGTTGTCTTCATCCTCCTGCTCTAAAGCTGCATCTTTGTTTGCGAGCACCAGCCTGAATTGGTCTGCTTTTACCCTTACTGCCTCTAGGCTGGCCTGTTTCTTCTTGACTATTTTTATTATTTCTCTCTTCAAATTAACAGAAACCCTAGACCTCAGTAACCTATGGCCAATCTACTTTATCCTACCTAACAGTTCTACATCCTGCACTATGCTGGGATCGACAGAGAATATGAAATCTATTTCATTCTTTTGTCTCTCTATTACAGCTTTTCCAGGTCCATTTCCTGTTGCTGCGCTTCCTCAAGAAGGTATTCATTATTCAGAGCCTATTTCTTTCCGGGAATTCTACTAGCATCTCTCCTCTTTCATTCCTAGAATCGATGCCGTAGTTGCCAATTGCTTGCTCACCATCCTGCCTTTTCCCCACTTTTGCATTGAAGTCGCCCATTACTACAGTATACTGAGTTTGCACGTTCCTCATTGCTAATGTAACAACTTCATCAAGCTGTTTTATTTCTTTATCATAGTGACTGGAGCTTCGAGCGTGGGCTTCTGCTACCTTCATTATATACCTCCTTTTAAGCTTTATTACGACGACTGCTACACTCTCATTAATGCTGTAGAATTCATCAATGTTGCCTGGTATGTCCTTATTGACTACAAATTCTACCCCAAATTCTCTCTTAACTGGAAGACCTCTGTAGCAGAGGACGTGGCCGTTAGTCAGTACTGGATAAGCCTCACCAGTTCTTCTGACATCACTAAGGCCAATATTATTCAAGGCTATACCTGATAATTCCTCATATAGCCCTGCTAAACTACCCTCACTCGATAGGGTGCTAGTGTTGAACGTTGCCAGGTTCAGTTTCCAGTGGCGACCTGTCTGGACCCCGAAATTCTTAGCACCCTCTACCGCGTCGCAGGTCTGACCGCCGCCTTCGTTAGGTGCTCCGCATCCGCTGGGGACTGAGGGCCATGGGTAAATTGTAGGAGCCATGAGGGAGGTAGTGGGCCGAATACTGCACCAGGTGGCCAATTCCTGTTCTGGTGAGGGAGTGCCTTTGTTGAAGCTTAGTCGGCCTGCCTAATTTGGTTGCACCTTGAAGAGTATAGACCGACTAGTACTCGGCGATATACTTTTTTTCTTTTTTTTTGCTGGTTCAGGTGCCACTACATGCCTGAAAATGTAGTGGACTGAAAAAAGAAAAAAAAATCGAACAGAACACTACACGTCTATGCATACAACACCCAAAGCGTCCAACTTAACTGCAGAATGACCCTAATTCATTGAGAATTTAAATACCATATTTTCGTACTCTACATCTGTTATTATCGCACGTAATAGTGCCACTGAGAGCCTCGTTGACTTCACGGATGTACTATAACTCGCTTTCATTGTTCGGTCAAAACTCTTGCATGCGACTCACGCATTAAAGAAACAAAAACAAAAAAAAAACTTGCGCAAATGACGCGGTCAAGACTACAAGAAGATTCACGCTTATTGATAAGTACTTGCACGCCCTAAATGAAACTCAAATGCTGCCGTCTTCTAAGACACATGTGCGAGACACGCACAGCCGTAGACATACCCTTACATAATACGTCTACGATTAAGGAAATCTGTAGAGTATTCCATTACTAAAAGCGATCCGCGCAGCTCGTTTTAAGGCGCGGTAATCTCTACGTGCGTGCGAGAACAAACATCCGGCGATTTCTAAAATCAGCTGAAGTAGTCTGCAGAATAACCAGTATCTAACCTGATACAGCGTTATTTTCAGAACTCGCGAAATCCGAAAAGAAAGTCTTAGTTTAACAGAAGCTCACGGGAACTATCTACAGCTCCCTGCGAAAAAACCACTGGCGCTATCCTTTCTCGAGCGTTCAGCTGTCACGTTTTCCTGAAAGCAAGCATCAATTAACTAGAAAATTTATCTGCCTCTACCACGATCAAAAGAGACCAGCACTGCCCTCTGACTAACAGAACGTTCCTAAAACTCAAAGTTGTTCAAAAGTATGCTCAGAGAAATGAATAAT
Organism: Dermacentor silvarum; assembly: GCF_013339745.2. NCBI lineage: Eukaryota > Metazoa > Arthropoda > Arachnida > Ixodida > Ixodidae > Dermacentor > Dermacentor silvarum. The sequence goes on from NC_051157.2 coordinate 125,965,161, forward strand.
AATGAATGCAACTTACTGAACGTGCCTCGAAAGAAAAGCACTACTGTCAAACAAAGCACGACTTGTCACGAACTCGCGCAAAAGCGTCGCTCATAAACTCGCGCAACTTGCGCGTGACCTTCTAAACTATATACCGTTTATCAGCACAGAAGCAACAGCGGCCGCCGGCCATACGGCGCTGATATGGGACCTCATTAAATGCAAGAACGACTGACTATTTGAATCGGACGACACCAAAAAAACAGTTCTTGTCCTCATCCACGAACCCTCCTCCTGAACCGTGGCCCGTTAACATCAAAGCCAAGCTATTCAGTTGTCTCCATTTTAACGCTCGCTGCATTGTAAATAAATCTCATGAATAAGAAAACATTGTGCTTTCACATAATTCGCAAATAGGTATAACATATTATTAGCTAAAACCGATATCTCACTGAAATAGTACCACCCAGCTACAGTATCCTTGGTATAAGACAGAAATGTTACTTTTTATCAGACTCCCTGATATAACAGGTTTAGAACGTGTCATCGCTAAAATTGGCTTCAAGTAGTGCACTTCAGTGATATGAGGATTTTACCACCCACCAATTGAGAAAAGTGCTTTTTAGGGGCGAAGCTCCTTAGGGTGTGGGTCTGTCCCTCCTCTGTAGTAGTAGTAGTAGGTAGCCACGTCTACTTTTATGAGAAAAAAAAATTCCGAAAGTTGTGTCCGTAGCGGAATCGAACCAGGGACCCCTCGCTTCTGAACGCGTGGCGCTAACCACTACGCCACGAAGCTTTTTTTTTTCTTCTTTATTGCCGGTCTTTGGCACACACAGAAATATATAAATTCACAGAGAATAACAAAACAGAATCACAATCACAATATTCGTTAAATATGACCGCTCAACTTGTGCGGACGCGTACACGCTATAATTGTCTCATCGTCAGTAATAATTCCACCCGAGGCAACCATTCTGGGATACATTCTAGCAACTTTTGTTCTTCCACAAAGTCCCTTATGCTTTCTTTAAAATACTGGCGAGCCGCTCTTGCGTCGAGATCAGCGTGCCTTACTGCCATTCTGCATTTCCAAATGCTATGCAGGGCCATGAGCATTACCATATCGAATGGGGTGCCGTCATCACTTTCTATTGGCAAGTAGCGAATGCCATACGCATCGAGAGGGAATTCTTTTTTGATTGTGCGCTGGAGCACATCCCAAAGAAAAACAGCATCCCAACAATCCAGGAATACATGCTCAATTGTCTCCTCCTTTCTGCATATTATACAATGGGTGCCCCAGGGAACAAAAAAACCCCTTTCAGCCATCCATGGTTTGACAGTGAGCGTGCCTGTGTGTAACTTAAAAAAGAAAGTCTTAACACCTGACGGTATTAGCATTGCCTTAACACGCTTTAGAACATTGTGCCCATGGCCTGCACCATAAAGGGATCGATATAGAGGCACGGGTAGAACCACATCACAAAGGTCCTTGTACAATTTTTTCCGATTGACTTCACTCAAGTATTCTAGTGAAAACCGCGCTGACAAAAACCTACAAGAAACCACAACTTCACGAAGAAAACCATAAACACCACCGGGCAAACTGCCGGTTGAGACAACCATGTTGGGCAAGTGTCTCCCCAGGCGAAGTTGACATACAGTGTATAGGAACGGGTTTTTTACGTCCCTAAAGAAAGAAAATCGATTGACTACCTGTCTCAAAAACAAATGTGACAAACGAAGTCCTCCATTTCGAACTCGAAGAAATAAATTGGTTCGACTTGATCTTTCCCAAGACGATGCCCACACGAACACAGCGAACACACGGTGAATTTTCTGAATGTTTACCCTTGAGCAGTGCAACACTTGGAGGATATACCAAAGTTTGCTCACTAAAAAATTGTTACAAATTGTAGCTCTGGAAAACATAGACCAATTCCAGCCATTCCACTTGTTTACTTTGTGCCGCAGGTTATCGACTTCACTCCTCCAGTACGATTCACTGTCTTTGTAGCACTGGAGGGGAGCTCCCAAGTATTTAACCGGAGTCGTTACGAAACTGATGTTGGCGAAGGTGTCCGGGGCCTCCGGCCAGTCTCCGTGCCAGAATCCCAGGCACTTGCCCCAGTTTACTGCGCTGCCACTCACAGCACAGAAACGTTTAACACATTTGACAGCCTGTGTTATACTGTCGGAATCTGTGCAAAACACGGCAATATCGTCCGCATAAGCCAACAGCCGTACTTCAACCTCATGCAATTTAAACCCGCGGACACAGTCATTCTTTATGACACTCAAACAAAACGACTCTATATATAAACAAAACAACAGTGGCGAGAGAGGGCAGCCCTGACGCACCGAACGCTTGACTTGGATGCGCTCCCCCACCGCCTTGTTGACAATTAGCCGCGTTGAGCAGTCCCGGTACGCCATGGCAACCCCCTCTCTAATTATTTTACCCAAATTCACATGATCGAGAATACACAAAAGAACTTCATGAGGCACCCTGTCGAACGCTTTCTCTAGATCAATTTGGAGCATTGCCACTCGTGCACCCATTGCGTCGCAACATTCGAGAATACTCCGTGCTACGTGTATATTAGAGAAGATAGTCCGGCCTTTAATGCCACACGTTTGATGAGGCCCCACGAGCTCCGTAATGACTGTCTGCAACCTCTTGGCTAAAATTTTCATCATTATCTTATAATCACCATTAGTGAGGCATATTGGGCGGTAAGAAGTTACTCTGCGCAATGCAACGGGGTCTTCTGATTTCGGTATAAGAACAGTGTGTGAAGATGAAAAGGACGGGGGTAATACTTTGAGCTCGAATGCCTCGTTGTATACATCGGCTAATACGGGCGAGATCGCTCCTTTCAAAAATTTATAGAAGGCTGAGGTCAGACCATCAGGGCCCGGGGACTTCCCCGGATGCATACTTTCAATAGCACTTTTCACTTCCTCTTGTGAAATAGGATCCTCCAATATTTCTTTCGTGTTGTCGTCTAGTTTTGGCATCAACGTTAAAAATTCCTTCTTAAAACGGTCAATGTCAACTGAACAGTCTGCGAATAAAGCACTGTAGTGCTCAAAGAAAGCGCGCTCAATATCTTCTGCTGCGTCGCTGACTTCCCCACCGTGTTCAATTTCCACTATCTGATTGCGTCGCGCGTGCCACTTTTCTGAGCCCAACGCTCTTTTTGACGGTGCTTCTCCCATTATCAGCCTTTCAGCCCTTGCCCTTACCAGAGCACCGCGGTATCTTTCGATATCGAACTGTTCTAGTTTATGCTTCAGTGCGCGAATATCATCTATGAACATGCCGGGCATCCTACATTCCTCACTGGTCAATTTTTCCAGGCTCCTGCGCATCTGTTTTTCTTCAATTCTTTTTTCTCTGCATGTCGCACTCGTGCGCTCTATTGCTTTCATTTTAACCGCCTGCTTGAAGTTCTCCCATTTTTCTCTGTGTGACGTGTTACTCACAGCTTTCATTTCTTCAACTCGCTTCATTACGACCGCCATAAACATTTCATCGCTTAGTAATTTCGAATTAAATTTCCATAGTTGCCACTGGAAGCCCTTTTTTCTTTCTTTCGCGCTTGCTACTAAAAAGCTAACCAAGCAGTGATCACTAAATGAAATGGCGCTCACTTGGTACTCCTTGCAAAAGGGTATCAAATCAAGGCTTACATATGCTCTATCTACGCGAGCGTGGCTGGCTGCCTGAAAGTGGGTGTACTGTGTAGTCCTCCCACCACCAAGACATTCAGCCACGTCCTCCAAGCCATCGTCCCTTAATATCTCGTTTAGGACAACGGTGTTTGCGTCCTTGTATGGTCGAGGGCTAGTTTTATCGCGGGCTGAAAGAACGCAGTTGAAGTCGCCTGTAATAATGACAAGCCTATTACACCGGGTATACTGTTTTAGCCGTTCGAAAAATCTGCGCCTTTCATCAGCAACAGTCGGCGCATACAAACAAATTACACGCCACTCCAATGAAGAAAACAAAAAATCACATACAATAAGTCGACCAGACGGGCATGACGTAACGGCTTCTATTCTGGCTCCAAGACTCTGTCGGACGAACAACACGCAGCCGGAAGAGGTTCCCACAGCATGGCTCACTAGAGCACAGTATCGCGCTAAGAATTGGCGCACCATGCCCCCGGTTTCCTCGTCGCCCTCAACTTTCGTTTCCTGCACAGCTAAAATGTCCAGGTCAAAGTCGCTTACTAGTCGGTAGAGTTGATTCTGTTTCCTGCGTGAGGCAAGCCCACGCACGTTTAAAGTCGCCACACGAATCGACTTATCCATTAGCATCATTGTGAGGCGTTGAAAAACCCGGGGGCATGACGCTTACCTCACAACTGCGCTTTGCTCCTGAATGCCCTGCCACGGTACAGTCCTCACGGCGGCAAAGGCGGCGTTTCCGCCGTCTTGCGCTCCGTCAACGTGCTCGGCCGTGGCCGAAAGGGAGGACGCCGCACGGGAGTCGTTTTCGCAGGGGGCTCGTCCGTTGCGCCAGCACTAGATCCCTTCTCGTTTTCATCGGCGTCGTGGGGCCGCTTCCCAGCCGCACTGGCACTGTCACTGTCAATACCGATCATCGGCTCTGGCTCGGAGGGGGTCTCTACGGCTCCGCCGGACGAAGTGTTGCCGGTGCTACTTGCATCACCCTTTTCATTCCGCCCTTCTACGGCTTCATGTGGAAGCCCGGCTTCGGGCTTACCTGGTGCTTCACGGCGGGCGTCCTGTTGAGTGCTTTGCGAACCATCTTGGGTAGCCGAGTTTTGGCTCACTCCTGCTGTTTCCTCCGAGTCTGCCTCGTCCATGAGGTGATCCGATGCGTCGTTTGCCTGGACTGGTCCGGTCACGCTGGCGTATGTCCTCGTGCAATCCGCGTCATCGTGGCCGAAGCGGCGACAACGATTGCAGCGCGGCACCTTGCAGTCGCGACGTATGTGTCCGGTGCTCTTGCAGCGCAGACACAGCGGAGCGCGTCCCGGGACAACAACGAGAGTCAATTCTCCGGCAATCTTGAGCTGATGTGGGATGTCATCTACTTTGACGTCGGTATGCAATTTTAGTCCCACTGAGCGTGTCGTCGAGCCCTTTTCAGTGACGCCTTGCGCTCTCCACTTCTCTCGCGTCACTTCCAACACTTTCCCGTAGGGTGACAGGGCCACACGTACGTCTTACCCCCGTATTCATAAACGCTGATGGCGTCGGCAAACGCGGTGCACGTTCCGGCATGTGTAAACGGCTGCGTAAGACGCTGTGGCCTCTTCCCCTTAGAGTACTGCACGTTTCTAACGCGTTTGTGCTAGCGTCCCCTTAAGCGGGAGATGGTGCAATTATAATGAAGGGCACTGTTATAAAATAGGAATGACGTCACATATGGCGCGTGTCATTGGTGGAAGTCAATCGTTCGATTTAGTGCGGCGAGACTGGGCGAATTACACGGAAGATTCACGGTTTACCGATGATTCCCTCCGGAGCTTCGCCCAATCATCATTCACCCCGTGGATATGCGGTGTTTTTTTCAAAATGCTAAGTGAATCTTGTGTGACCATGGTGCCCTCCCCAATAACTTTTACAGCGAAAGCTGTATATGGCTAGGCGAAACGAAAATCCCTTCCCCACAAGTTTCGATAAACGTCTCCATTGGCTGCGCCGTCAGTTACGTCGTTCTCTACGTCGCACCCAAGCGCGTGCGCCATCGGAAGCGCCGTTAGTGACGTCGTTAGCGAACGCGTTCCCGCCATTGCAACGTTGACGCTTCTCTGCCCGCAACGCCGCCTTCTCGGCTCGCCGTTGTCGCTTGAGTTCGATATCTCGAGTTAGCTCGGCGTCGTGGTTAGCAGCATCCGCCCGCCATTGGCGCTTGCGTTCCACTAGAAACACAAACATGTAACCAATAATTGAGAAACGCTTCAATTCAGCCTCACGATTAACCCACGGCTAAGCGCTGGGGCCGCACCTTTCAGCTTCGTTGGTTAGTCATCTGTACGGCATGCTTAGGCGGTGAATTTTGATTACTGGTGATTTCAATGTACTATCCACTGATTGGAGCAGCGAAATTCCAGAACCTCTCACTACTACTGTTACTGCTGTAAGAACCGACTCGTGTTCTCCGGAAGTATATCCTGCAAGCACCCCGTAGTTCACATTCTCGAGGATATAAGCTGTGAACTTTAACGCTTAACCTTCGGCATGTGCCGAAAAAAAAATCAACAGCAAATTGGTCTGATTTTCCCATGTGCGAATGATGTAGGCGTTCTGGATGAGTTAGACCGCTCCTTTTCTGATTTCTTTCTTTTAGATGCGAAGCAGCGTATGGCGGGAGCTTTGTCCGTCCCTCCCTCCATCCCGCGGCGTCCCACACCCCCACAGCGCATGCGCGTCCCCTCCCCCTCTCTCTCCTCTTCTACGCTCCCCCCTTTCTCTCCTCTAGGAATCTTCCACTCTACGGAGCGGCGCGCACGACAGGTGGTGCGACAGCTGCATACACCGCTGGGGGCACCACGGTAGTTCCGCAGTATGAAAATGACGGGGCGCGCGCGCCTCATTCTCTCTCCTGTGCAGCGCCGCGATGAGCGCTCGGGCCGCTGCCGCGAAACGGGAGCGGCGACGTGGCGATCCCGAACTTCGGGCTCGCGAAGCCGAAAGGAAACGTGAAAGGCAACAAGCGGACCCTGAAGTCCCGGCTCGGGAAGCCGAATCGAAACGTCAACGTCGAGCGGTGGATCCCGAGGTGCCGCTGCTTCGCATCCAGCCATGGTTCCCTTTAGCGGGAGATGGAGTAATTTTTTATGAAGCGAACGCTTGCATTATGGATGAACTCTGGCACTTTGAAAACATCGTGCTCAAATGCATAAAAGACTGCCTACCACAAGAACAAAATATGTTTTTAAATGTTGCCTCTCCCGTAGTCGACAGTAGATATAAGCATGAAATGTCTACCATATGGCGCCTTTTGTTGTCTGTGGTGCCGCCGCCTTCAACCACGTTTCTTCTTGCAACAGTGCAGCGCGCTCAGCGTCTGTCGCTTCTTTTTCTTCTTGTCGCAGACCGCTCACGACTCACGGACCACTGGCTTTCAAAAGAGCACAGGAAACCTCTCTATCTGCCTTTTGGATGTCGCTGTTGGAAACGACAAATAAAAATTAGGGACAGCTTCACACGAGTGGTGCGAAGACTGGGCAAACAGCGAGGCTGGCGCCCCCACCTAGCTTTATCTCGGTTCGGCCATGTTTTTGCGAGGTTATGCTTCGAGACCCGGCCACGTTTTGCGCAAGGTCACCCCGAAATCATCGACATCCCAAGGAGCAACGAACACTGGGTCATTAAAGTATCTGGACGCTCAAACGCTTTTCTTCGGTTTCGTGGGCTCGTAACTCCGGATCTTCTGCGAATCGCCGACGTTTCGCCGCCACATCGGCGGCGCGGTACTCGGGATTGGACTAGGGTCCGCGCCGAATCCCGCTGTGCTGGGTGGTGACAGTCTTTGACCAGGCCCGTGCCACTCCTCCGCCATTTAGTGTCGGAGCTGTTGAAGCGGCCGTACATGTGCGTGCATTCAGTGCAGCGCGGTCATGTTGCCTCGTGTTTGTTATTTCAACGATGCTGCACACGTGTTCACTACTTCTCGGGCTCGCGACGTGACAGGAAAGGTGCTTGACAATTTTATCGCTCTAAATATTCCGTCATGCCCATTTGCTTCGCACCTTCGTGCACCATTTCAACGGAAAAACGACACCATTGTCTTATATTTCCCCATGACCCAGAAAGCAGCAAAAAGTCGACAAGCTCGTTCATCTAAGCCATGACTTTAAAAATTGTCTTCATGCGAAACGGTCTTCAGGAGATGTTCCGATGCACTAGGCGTTTGCCATCTAAATGATTTAAATAAGGTGATTAGAAGCCTGCTTAATCTCAATGTGTCATTTCCAACAATCCCATGCGCTGAGCATCCAAATGTCATTAAAGTGTTCTTGGGGAGTTTTGTCCTGCGGACAAAATTTATACTTGCACTGATTACACTAGCCAGACGTAATAAGGGAGATGGAATATGGAAGTAAAACCACTGCAGGTGTAAACTTGAACTGATCTGTGTTGATGTTTGTAATAAGCATGTAAACTTGAGCTTTGCTTTGTCAATGCTCTTGAGTTTGTGTGCATGGCCTCCTGTGGCTTCAGGTAGCCTGAACGTGTTGGCGAGCAGCCTTGAACTACATTTCGCTCTTCGGGCTGTCTTCCTCTGGCTTGATTCAAGTGACAGCCGTACGGGGTGCCCGTTTCTAAGTTTTCCGAAATTTTTAAAAATCACCTGAGGTCGATAGCGTACTTGTCTTGGAGCTGGATTACCCGAAGACGCAGAGAATAATGACATGAGAAATCAAAACACCTATTCAGAAATTAACAAATATTCGCTAATTTGCTTCAGAATTAGTTACCTTACGACACATATTGCAATTTACGAATTGTGGCCAGTGAGATTGAAATGAAACTTGAAATGAATCTGCAGGATGACACCAGTTTCAAGATATTTTCCGAAGTGTGGTACGAAATACATGGGCGTTCCAGTTACTTTCGTGCTTTAATGCTTAAAGAGCATTTTGTTAAAGAAGTAAGTGGAACAACAGTGCATTTTTGTGCTGAGTTTGATAGCGCACATCTCCAATCGTGTCACTCCGGCAATTCATTCCAAGTGGATACGCCTTGCAAACTCACCGGCTACAATTTGTAAATTGCAATATGTGTCATAAAGTAATTAAAAGCTAATTAGTGATATTTTAATTACTTGAATATGTGTTTTGATTTCTCGTGCAAGTAAAGTCCACCTATCTGAACAACCGATCTCAATGACTAGAATTATGTTATCTGGAGCAGGCGAATTTTGAAAATTCCGCAACACTTAAAAGTGATCACCCCGTATATTTTGGCCATAAACACTCCCTTTCCTTTAGTGAGATGTGTCACTGTTTTCATTTCTCAAATTGCTGTGCTCATCATGGGTGGTTGCATAACTGAACTAAGGCAAATGGGTTTTTCCGCAAAATATTTAGGCACTATATTTATAGTGCTTGTGCTTTTCACTTATTAAAAAATAAATTCTGTGGTATTATGAGCCAAAACTGCGATCTGATTATGCGTAGTGCGTGACTTCAAAATAATTTTACCACCTGCCGTACGATCACATGCTCTGGGGATGTCCCTCGTTACAGAGGGGCCCGCATCGATGCGCTGCAGAGGGGTGGAGCTCTGCTCTTCGGAGCTCCGACCAGTCACGCCAATTTTGGGCTGTCCAGAGAGCCCACGATGCGGCGCTGGAGCTTGGTCTCCCCGTCCCTACGTGCGTGCGGCCCGCGGCTTCGTCGCCTCTCTGAGAGGGGGCAACGGAGCTTCTCAGAATCTTCATAAAAGTTCTTTGTCAGACTGTCTGTCTGACCACCTGCGGTTCTTTAACGTGCACCTAAATCTAAGTAAACAGGCGTTTTTGCAAAATTCCCCGTTTGAAATTCGGCAGCCACGGCCGTGATCGGAACCGTGACCACAAGGTTCCTTTTTGACATTCGCAAAGTGTGTCTCTGCTAATGTGAGACAGTTTCCGACCACGTGTTCTTTATCATTCTCACCTTTCACACGCACAATTTGTATCACGATGAATAAAGTACCTTCGGATATAACACTGCCGTATTTATTCACCTTGCTTTGTCCCATACCATTTCACGGCATGACGCAGCTAAATCATTACGGTCAAAAGTAGCGTCAGTCTTTTTGAAGGACAACCTCTAAGACCTTTAGTGAACACGATATGCGCCAACTTTGTGTTTGAAACAAATCTGTTAGCCTAAGCAAAAGCGCGTCAAAAACGACTAGTTATCTGCTGAGCTCGAAACTTACCCTAGTATTTATTTACTGTAAACGTTCAGCGTCCGTTTTTAAGGTGAGATGTAAAAATTGCAGTGCACGGAATCGTACAAAATGCGAAAATTAGAAATTTTTACACTGTTAGCGAGCGCAGAACCTAAATTTCCACTGTCCGTCATAGTGCGCCTTTGCGTGTTCCGACACAATCTGGCGGCGCAACCAGACGTATCACCACCCTGTACGGAGAAGCGTTGCATCGAGGCACCCTAGATCCCACCGAAGCCGTCTCATTCGCTCTCAAGTGAGACGATTATGACTGACTGACTGACTTCCTCTTCTTCGGGACTGACGCTCTTTTTCGGCCGCCCCATCTTCGCGGCGATGTGCACGGCGCGGCGACAGCGGGGCTTTTGTGTCGCCGCGGCGGTGACGCGGAGCTATATAGGCCTTGGGTGGTCAGCACAGTGACGTCACGGCTTAGCTCCGCCTCTTCGAAGCCACAGCAACCACTCCGCACGTCGCGGTGACGGCATGGCTCGGCAAAGCTAAAGCGAAGAGATGCGGCGCGCGCGGAGACATTAGGGCTCACGCAGCTGTGGCGAGGCTCGGTGCGGTCGGCACAGCTGGGGCGAAGCGTTGCTAGGGGACGCATGGGGACGTCATCGCCAGGCGGAGGTTTTGCGTCGTACACTCGACGGACCATCCTCGGGCCTAAACAAATTCTCTAGTTTACAGGGGCATGTGCCATTGCGCTTGGATCCTTTCTGCACGACCACCAGGATCGGCCCACATTTCGGCATTACACCTGACCGCAAGCGCCCAGGTTAAACAGCTTCGCTGTTAAAACTTCCACGTGCTAGACGTAACAGCTTGAGTGATATTGTCAACAAACATTAGGAGGAAATCGAAAGCTATATTTTTTGAAACTTGTTTGGGAAGTAGCTAGCGTATGTAATGCTGTCCTGAAAAAGGTTGGGGTCCATAGACCGAATTTGCCTAGCTTTTGTATAGTTGGCCGAATGATCTCGTTTTGTTCTCGCAACGATGCGCGGATGTTATCGGTAGAGTGCCCGGATGATCTCATCTGAGTGCCCCGATGTTCTCGTTTGAGTGCCCGAATAACGGCTGGCTTTTGGCTGAGGGTCACTTGAAGGTCGCCGAGAACGGGAGCGAAACGCCATTTCATGCTTTAAAAAAAGTCACAGGCCTGCGCGGCACACGCAGCACTGTCATAGTGTAAGCTGGTGGAACGGCTCAAGAGTTGCTCCAATTTCGGCTCCACGCACAACAGGGTCTTGGCGGCAAAGTCTCTTCGCCTCGTTTTGACGAGAAGGGTCTGAAAGGTCCGCCCGACGTCGATGGCGAGTGGGGCTTGTAATGCTGTCTGCACAGCAGTCTGCTGAGCACGATGATGTCTGCTTGTAGCCGCGCACGTAGCTCTACGATTCGCTTCTTCAGCAGTGGTTCGTACCTTGTGAGGAGACGCCATAACGTGTACCGAAGAGGTTCCCAGAATACTTGGCGAACATCTAACATCGGGATAGCGTTGATTGCGCGCCTCGTCTGAATCGCATCTCACCTGAATCGCATCTCGTCGCACGCGGCAGTTGCAGGCACGTTAACTAGATGGCGCCACCATACTGGCGGATGCTCGCGTCGTCTGGGCCTGCGCGCCTGCCTAGGGCGCGTGTATGGGGCCTTCTTCTGACGCTGATAGCAAGCGCTCGCGTGGCTCAGTGGTAAAGTATTCGACTCCCACGAAGCGGGCCTGCGTTCGATCCCGGAAGAGAGCGGGTACTTTTTTTCGCATTTCCAGCGATAGCGGTTACGGCTGGCGGCGGCATCATCGCGACCAGAAACGGCTATTGGAATGAGCCCATAACAGCTTACGCTGTAAAACAGCGAAATCTTGTCAAGTTAGCTAGATCTGCCGTTCATAAAATTCGTTATTATTGAGTTATGGCATGGACGAAACAGCTCAAACAAACAAATATCTGCATTGTCTGCGAACTGAATCAAATGATTTTTCATAATCTATCAGTGAAAGCCAGATAGATAGGTTGATTGTACTCCTCAGATTTCTCGATTACCTGATTGATGACATGAATATGATCCATCGAAGAAAATCCATAATTCCTACGATGCCTTATTGCTAGCTTCCCTTAATCGTTCCGCGCTGCCGCTACTCCAGACATTATGCACTAGAACTGCTGCAGCTCGAGCACTGTCGCGACCAAATTAGGTCAGCTATTTCCGCAAGAGGGCCAGCCAATCGACCTGCTGCTCCACGAGAAAAGGCATAACGCTAGACATACACCGGTACGAATGCTACTTCCAACCGACTATAGTGCATCAGGAACGGTGAGGAGAGGCGCAAATTGTGACAGGCTCAAACGGCTATCTGTGTTTGCGCAGATGTTCCGCGCATACAACTGAACATTAGTCTATACTGCACTTCTCAGAAAGTTATGACAATGCGCTGCAGCCTAAGGCAGTGGAAGCCGTTTTCGCATTCGCCCACATCTGTCTCCAAACCAGCCGCCGCACTCGACATGGCTTCACTTGGCTTCGAGATCTCAGAATGCTCAGTGGAGGTGACTTTATTGCAATCTTGACAAAGTAGAAACCACAAACCTCATATTAGCAAATGACACCAGCTATTCCAAAAGTACCCCAACCTAACCCGGGGGACTGCGGCCTTCTTCCAGCGTGGTAATGCGACTCCGACTCGAGAGGCAGCAACCATCCAATTATATAGCACTTGATGTCGGGGTGATTATTTACGCGTGCGCAAAACCGTGGTTACAGGCTGGAAGCGTTTTAATGACGCACTTGTGTCGACAGAATGTGAAAGCATTGAAGAATCGCTAGCAACTCGCATCCTTTACACACCTTCTGAGAGTGACAAGCGAACTTTATGTGACAAGCGAACTTATTTTATGTTCTAATAATAAAGAATGAATGAATGAATGAACTAAAGCTTACTGGGCAGCATCCTGTCCTGACAACTGCTGCTACTTTGGGGTGAGCAAGCCAAGCTGTATACCACGTGCTTAAGTTATCACTACATGCAATAAGCCCTAATAAATGATGTGCACAAGATTGAGCAGGCGAGACGTCAGGCCAAGTAACTCGCCAGAGACCAGTGGATGGATAGTTGCGTGTCATTTGAAGGCAGAGGTCTCATTAAGCTGGGACAACATTCTCGGCTATAACAGTATGAACCAAAAACTATAATACTATTGGAAACATGGTGCTCGATATTGAGTGCACATCTAAGGAACTTGAGGAACAATCAGCAGATTCTTTCCCCAACAACCTCACAGCGGCCGACCACCAAGACCACCAAGACACTTGCCGAGGAAGGAATTCAAAGCCTCTTTACGATGGCAGAACTTGTCGCTGCTCTGGAGGACTGCAACAATTGAAGCGCACCTGGCCAAGATGGAGTCACCTGGCAGATGTTGAGGAATCTTCCCTAAACGAGACCGCAAGCACTACTGTTTCTTATCAATGAAATCTGTAATATTGGCTACTTCGACACTGAGTGGAAACACTAGGTGGTGACGCTACTGCCGAAACCAAGCAAGAAACCCGACAACACAGACAAGCTTCGGCCAATCTCGCTCACATTGACCGCGGCCAAATAAATTGAAGGAGTATGCCTCGCGAAGCTTATTACTATCTGGAAAAGACAAGACTATTTACATCTGTACCAGATTGGTTTCTGACCCAGCATTTACATGTGCGAAAGCAGCCTCGTTCTGTATCAGCGCATCAACATCAGCCGCTGCGCAGGAAAGATACCTGGGATCTTAGTCACAGTCTATGCAGCACAGTATGCAATGAGGTGCTCCTGGTAGCCTTTCGTGAAGCCTGGCCAGTTATTAGGGTTGCCAGTATTGCAAAGCCTTCTTATGAAACCAGACGTTTGAACTAAGAAGTGGCAGTAAAAAACAATCCATTTTGACCACAGGTGTAAATGCTTGTAAAGCCTCGCCCCGCACACCTGATTGTGCAATGGCTTGCTGCAGAGGTAAAGTGACTTAACAGTTGTAGATAACGTATACAGAGTGCAAGTATGTGTATTGTCAATACTCCAGTTGGACTGAAACAAATGCATTTGCTCTAAAACAATATCCAAAGTGGGACATTTTATAGCGATAGCAAAACATGGACACTCCAAGCGCATTTCTGCCGTCGTCGTCGCCGTCATGTTCCATATAAAGTCTAAACACGATAACATCTTCGCCGCGTGCCGTACGCTTTATGTGCAACTGAAAGCTTGCAAGTGTCAGCAGATGATCGCAGCTCAATGTTAAGTGCGTGAGGGAGGAAGGCGGGGCGGAAGCGCTCCGTTTTCTGTCGCGTGCGAGAGGCTTGGGAGGAGGCGGAGGAAGGGGCCGTTCTACTCCGGCGGCTGCTTACCCGAAAGCCCGAGCCCGGCCAGGCCCGGCCCAGGGGCCGGGCCGGGTCGCACAGTTTTTTCACCGGTTCGGGCCGGGCTCGGGCACGGCGTGTGCTTTTTGACCCGTGCCCGGGCCTGGCTCGGGCTTTCTGTTGGTGTGCATGTAACGTGCAGTGAGTTATTCTCGGACGTCTCAACTTTGAAAAACATTATTTTTCGGGCTTGGGCCGGGTTCGGGCCGATTTCGCGTCGGGCTCGGGCCGGGCTCGGGCCTAAGGTAAAGGAGTGGCGGGCCGGGCCGGGCGGGTAACGTAGAATATTTGCGGGCCCGGGGCGGGCCCGGGTCTCGCCATAAAAGTTTTGATCGGGCTCGGGCGGGCCGCCCAACTTAAAAACGGGCCCGTGCCAGGCCCGGGCTGAAAAAATTGGCCCGTGCAGTGCTCTAATCTAGATCACCCGAACCCGCGTGCAATCATCTGGACCCCTGGCTAGGTGGAAACAATGCTGCCGATGTCTCAACCCACGCAGTAAATTACCGGGATCCGCCTCGCCCTCTATCGCCTGATGTTCCAGCCCCCAATCCGGCTACATCCTTCACAGAAATCATGGCCCTGTACAAATCGCACAGGCTCAGATTCCCACCCCTAGCACCGGGCCTAAACGCGACGGATGAGCGCTGGCTCCTCCGGCTCTACACCAACACGGAATTGTGCAACGCAATACTCAAACACTTTAACCCGGCATTCTCCGGGGCCTGCCCACACTGGGACCATCCGTTCGCGGACCCCTTTCACATGGTGTGGGCCTGCCCCTCAAACCTGGCTGTCGCACCACACCCCTTCCCATTCCCCCTACCCGAGAGAGCTGGGAGGCTGACCTGCTCGGCTGCTCGACCCTGAAGGATCAACGCGTCCTAGTGGCCCGAGCGTGTGCTGCAGCAGAAGACACAGGGGTCCTGGACTAGGCACCCCTCCTAGATTTTGTGAGGGGCCAGCCCTTAAGGCCGTCCTAAGCTCTCTCCTGCTATCATGTTTTTCAGCACCACCGCCACCACCAACAGTGCCGATAGTCGTTAACTCCTCGCACTACGAATTCAAGCGAACGGTTAAACACTGAAAGAGTCAGAACACTCTCCTCGAAAAAGGCGTACTTCAAACGACAACTCTGATCTCCATAATCGCCAATAGACACCAAGCAATCAAAGAAGCCAACCTAATAGACTGATTCCGGCCTTCGATCTCGGTAAAGTAGTTTACGGAGCACCATTCCTCTCACTCAAAACAGACGAAAGAACAAAGATCAAGAACATGATTAGAAAAGCATACAAACAAGCCCTAGGCATACCCATAACAACATCTAAAAACAAATTTGAGGCGCTAGGGGTGCATTTCGCACTGGACGAGCTAATCGAAGCCCAACAGATCTCCCATTGGGAACGACTCACGAAAAGCCAGACTGGAAGATACGTACTGAGATCCCTAAACATCGATTATGACTCGAAACACGGGGATAAAGTTGAAATCCCCTCCGAAGCGCGAACACATCTGCACATTCCCTCTATACCCACGAACATGCACCCAGTGCATAACCAAGAGCGCGGATAATAGCCGAAGCCATCTACAAACGCTTTGAAAACCTCAAGGACGCGATATACGTCGACGCTGCTGACTACTGGGACCGCAAAGCCATGGCAGTAATAGCGGTTAATCAACACGGCCACCTCATAACCTCAGGCACGGTTCGCACGAGTACACCAGAGACTGGGAAAGAAGCTGCTATTGCCATGGTGTTAGCATCCACCCAAGCGAGACATTTAATAAGCGACTCCAAGACGGCAGTCAGAAACTTCGCCAGAGGATGCTTCCTCTGCCGGCGTCCTCTGGCGAAGTCCAGAGGATGCGTCCTCTGGCAAAGGAAGCAATGAAGATCATTAATGAATTTGATGGAGGAAGGCTCGGAATTGTACAAATAATATGAGCACCAGCTCACACAGCCCTACCCGGCAACGAGGACGCTCACAACCTTGCTCGAGAATTAACCGGCCGAGCTAGCTTAAGAAACAAAGCAGACCAGCCCTCATCCCGAAGAACCGGCCGTGACCACATGGTGACCTAAGAGAGGCATAGAACACTATCGATTGGAGAGGCTAAAATATCCAGAGGTACACACAACAATCTATTCCATGGAGACTGCTACAGTTGCAAGACAATCAGTTGCACGGAGACTACTACAGACAGGGATGTACCCCAACGCGGTACTATATAGTCACTACTACCCAGAACTACACAGCAACAGATGCAAAACTGCACAGCAATGGCGGGCCTCATACACACATTGCCCTGCCCTGCGATCATCACCACAGATAAAGCCAGAAAAATGGTAACTGCAACGGATCATTGGGAGAAGGTACTGCTCAGCTCGGACGCCAGACTTAGTCCCAAGCTATCCGGATGGCCGAGGACGCCGCCATGAAGCAGGGACTCCTGGCTGATGGCTGAGAGGGGACGGAAGGGACTCCCAACTTTCCCCACCTCTAACCCTATCATAGTCAATCAATAAAGTTATTCTCTCTCTCTCTCTCACTCACATTGTCGTGGTCAAATACCCCAGGAGTGCCGAGCCGAAGTCGAGCACGAACGCAAGACTACACCGAGATCCCAAGATATCACAGCTACTACAGTGCCTAGAATATACTCTAGGCACTGTACGGTTACATAAAATAAATACAAAAAAAACGAGAACAAAACTGGACACCTCGAAGCCGAACGCTCACATGAGAAGCCGGTCCCGCTCGCTTCGGTGCCGTGTCCGGCGCATGGCGCATGCATCTGGTGTGTCTGGCGTGTCATTGGCTTCTTGCTAGGTGACGCAAGAAAAATGAGTTACAAAATTTAACTTTTTTTTACGCAAAGCGTTTTTGCTTAAGCGGAAATTTTTTTAAAAAAGATAATACATTATCATATAGCTTCATTTATTATTCTTTTTTTCAGATGGTCGCGTCATCTAACGAATGGTGTCAAGACCAGAATAGCGCTGTTTCATATTGCCAGTTTTCGCCGAGTGTCTACTCTTGTTGAATTCCTTTCTCCATGGTTAGACACTCGCCAAGCCTGGGTGGATTGTACGAAGAAATGGTGGTCCAACGAGAAGTAAAGCGTGCCCATGTGCACACGTCATTCTCAGGTCGGACGGCACCCAGAATGGCCGTACAGAGTTACAGCGTCCGATAACATATTGGCCTTCTTTGGGAGGATCGAAGTGTGCCTTCTAGCGTGTGTCGTGCTTGTTCCCGGGGCGCTGACTTGAACAGATTAAAGCAAGACGAAGTTATCAGTGGGGATCACGCTTAAAATTTCGACATTTTGCATAAATAAATGTTTTCACTACTATACATGTTCTTGATTTCGAACTCACGTTCAACCTAGGTTATTTTAACAGCGAAGCTGTTTAAGCCAGCGTTATTTGTGGTTCGCATCTAGAAACTGCAAAGAAAGAAAATAAAAAACTGGCAGCCCTTCCACTGGGGTGGAGATGGAAGACCAGTGAAGCTGTACTATGGTGGGAATTATGTATTTGGAATTATGACTATTAATATGTGATGGCCTAATTGGTTATTTGAACTACTAATGAATGAGAAATATATATGATCCGGTAGTTTTCATTTATTTAGTGACCACGGGGACCATGGTCTGATGGTCGCTACGCTGCAACGCCACAGGGTGTACGGCAAAGGTTGGCACGTTCTTCATAAACACGTCACCAACGCCGCCGCCGTCGACAACAGTAGGGTGCGTTGTTTGTGTGCCCGCAGTGGCACCCGCACACAACTGCTCTCAAAACAATGGCTACGTTACGGAACGGCTAAACGCCGTTGTCGACACTGTTAGGGGAGAGGCTGGCGAGAGAGCCCAGAGAGATTCGGCGGCAGTGGCCGGCCGGTCTGCGCGCATGCGCCGCAGTGGGAGAGAGGGCAGGCACGTGCAGTCTAGGGTGCCTCGATGCCCTCCTCGCCCACCGCTTCCCTTCCACTGGGAAGTCGCGTTTGCGCTCCGCCATGCGTTCGCTCCCCGTGAAGGCGCGCGCCCCTCGCCCTCACGCGCTTTCACTCACATATACAGCATACGGCCAATTAGTGTTTATTGCTATTGCCAGACGCGACCATCAAAGAGTGATGAGCCGTTAACAGCTTCGCTGTAAAAAACGCTTAACCTTGCACTCGGCCACGCAAGCCTTGGAACAGCGAAGCTCGGCGATCGTAGCCCAGCGTTTTTCGGAAGTACGCGCGTACTTTTCATCTTATTACTCATGCGCGTTGCTTAGCGCAGCTTGCAACACCGGCACCGCGTTGCAATGCCGACAACGTGTTCCAGCAGAGCCGCTTCGTGAATGCGTCTTTCTCTCGCTCTCATTTTCTTTATCGCTAAGGCGCTGAGTCGTGCTCCCTAAAGGGCTGCAGAAAATAGCGCCTCTTCCTCTTCACAACCACAATCTCTCACCCGATCATAGCCAAAGCCAAGGTGGCTTTGGCATAGCACGCAAAACCTTTTCTTCTTCACATCGCCGAGCATTGGCACGAGCACATGCGAACGCGCCATCTGTGCGCGAAGACGACGACGCTAGAACGCAATCATATGGTTCGCATAAATGCTGTTCTGTAAGGGTGGCTGTATAGCCTAGTGGTTACTACACTTGCCTTGGTACCGTGGGTACGCGGGCCCGAATCCCGCCTCGGCAAGAAAGTTTACTTTCAGATGATGATGATAAGTGGTTCTTGAGGGAAAGGGAAAGGTTGGCGCTATCTTCTGCAGCCCTTGAGGGAGCACGGCTCAGCGCCATTACTTTCAGATGCGAAGCATCTTATGGTCTGGATCTCACTCCCTCCCTCCGACGCACGGCGTTCACACCCCTACTGCGCATGCGCATCATCCTCTCCCTCCTCTCCTCTCGGAATTCCTCCTCTCCTCTCCTCTCCGGATTGCGCAACGAAAGGCAACATCTGCGGCTCCGCGCGCGATAATGCGAAGCAGCTTTTATAGGTTAGAGGCGCGACGGTAGTCGCTGCATACTCCGCTGGGGGGCGCCACTGTAGCTCGCGGTATATTGCGCGCGCGCTCCGCTCCTTTCATTTTTCTCCCGCAACGCACGGTAAATATAACGGTAGCTACGTACCTCAACCTAACGGAAACGACGAACTGAAAACTAATGGGAACTTGAGTGGACCCCGTGGCTGCTTCGCTCACTACTCAGGGTTCCCCTACGCGAAGATAATGTAACTTTTTTTTTATTGCAGGTGATGAGAGTTTCTTGATACGAACCGCAAATTACGGCTGGCTTCAACAACGTCGAAGTTAATAAACTTTCTTGTCGAGGCGGGATTTGAGCCCACGTACCCCCGGTCCCAAAGCGAGCGTCGTAACCACTAGGCTATACACCCACGCCTGCAGAGCATGCACTTATGCGAACCATATGATTGCGTTTGAGCGTAGTCGTCTTCGTCCACAGTTGGCGCGTTCGCACGCTCGTGCTCTGCGAGGTGAAGGTGTTTTGCGCGCTATGAGAGCGAGAGCGAGAGACAGAGGCATTCACGGAGCGGGTCTCCCAGAACGCGGTATCGCCATTGGAACGCGGTGTCGGTGTTGCAAGCTGCGCTATGCAACGCGCAGTGACGGCCGTAAGTCCGAGACGCGCGAAAAGAAATTATCATCATCATGAGTAATAAGATGAAAAGCATGATAATGATAAAGCATGAGCATGATCATTTCCTTTGTTTCAACTGAGGTGCACTGCATAACGGATGGCGGCAGTGCGTTCCAGCCTTTTATGGTTAGGGGTGAGAATGATTTTGCATATGCGTCAATATGTAGCTGTGGCAAAAGGAACGTTGAGTCATGTTGGTTCCTAAGAGTTAGCTTTTTTTTGGGGGGGGGGGGGGAGCTAAGTAATCTGGGGCGCAATCTTGTACGCGTTCCAAAATGAAACGGAGGCGGTCCGTTCCATCGAGCCGCACACGATTGGTCAATTTGAACCGTGACGATCAAATTGACCGTCAATTTGATCGTCACGGTTCAAATTGACCAATCGTGTGCGGCTTGATGGAACGGACCGCCTCCGTTTCATTTTGGAACGCGTACAAGATCGCGCCCCTGAAATATCGATGTTAAAATGGAGTTGAGAAAGCGAAAACAGGAATATTAGTCTTGCCACTAGGCGCGCTGTTATAAAGGGGGTAGTTGAAGCTGATTTAACATCTCTCTTACGGAGTAGGTGGAGGATTATTTGGACAAAATAAACCGTGCAGCCTTTTTTTGTACTCTTTCGAGTTCGTTTATTAGATGCCACTTCGAACGGATACCATATATTGCTTGCGTACTCTAACGTTGGCCTCACATAGGTTAGAAAAGCGGTTAATTTGACTGATTTAGGCGCAACCTTCAACTTTCTGCGCAGAAGCTACAGTTGTTGTTTTATTTTTTATTTTTATTTTTTTTTTGGGGGGGGGGGGGGTAGTGCTCGTGATACTTGTGATATGCGGATTCCAGCTTAGGTTCTTGGTAATAGTTATCCCTAGGTATTTCAGTGTATCAACTGTAGCCAGTAGTTGGGAGTTCACAAAGTATTTGTGATGCAGGACATTCTTTATGCAGGACAACAGATACCCTGAAGACAGCTGTTTTTGCTCGTTTATCTTTATTTTCCACTTTTCACACTATATTCCAATGGCCGCAAGAGCGTCGCTCAGCGATTTTTGATCATTGACTTCCTTTTTCCCGGTAAAGTAAATAGTCATCTGCGTACAAACGAATGGTGATGTCTTCACTAATACCGGAACTGATATCATTAATGTATGCCAAAAATAAAACAGGACCTGAAACAGACCCCTGCGGCACGCCTGAGCTCACAGCTAAGGTGTTCGATCTTATGCCATTTATTTCTACATAGTGCATTCTACCGGACAAATATGCGAGGATCCATTCTAACAAATTGGGAATAATTCCCATTTGTGCCAATTTGCTGATTAACAGAGAGTGAACGACTCTGTGAAAGACTTTAGAGAAGTCTAAGCAAATCGCATTAAGTTGTCTTTTCTTCTTCAAAGCGCTGGAAAAGTCGTTGATGGTTTCCATTAGCTGCGTGGTGGTAGAAAGGCGTTGCGTGAACCCGTGTTCATTTGCAAAAAGGTTTTGTTATGTTCAAACAAAGTGTGTATGGTTTTTGATAATATATGCTCGAGTAGTTTGCAGCAAACACAGGTCAAAGATATGGGACGATAATTTCCAATTTGTTGCTTGTCACCTGTCTTATGTATTCGGATTACTTTTGCCACTAGCCAATCGTCCGGAAGTCGTTTTCGAGCGACTGATGCCGTAAATATTATTTCCAAGTAGTGGGCTACTCATTCCGCATACCTTCGTAAAAATGTGTTAGGCATTTTGTTCGGGCAAACAGATTTTTTTTTCATCTGTGTCTAAAATAAGAGACAAAATTCCTTCGTACGTAACTGTTATGTCAGACATCGATGTGCAATGGCTCTGACATCGAGTAAGGGGCAATGAACCCATTTGATCTGAAACAGTAAAAATTGACTGAAAATATGAATTGAAGCTGGACGATACCACCGTAGGGTCAGTCACTTGCAAGCGCATCGTTTACAACTACACTGTAAGATTATTAATAATAATAATAATAATCTTTATTTTCATCAGTTCACTGACAGGAAAGCTGCGGGTAAAAGCTGCTCTTTGTAGAGGCAGCTTGACAAGAGCCCGCAGCTACCTTTGTGTAGTACATACAGCAGTGGCAAGAAGCATAGCACACTTTAGTCAAACAAAAACAAAAAGACATTCATAGCAGTAACGCTACTTATATTCCTAACATATGTAGCTCACGTAGCTTAGGCAGTGTACACTTGTAGGGATCAACACAGGCTTTCACAAAACAAAAAGATATACATAGCAGTAACGCAACTTAGATTCCTAACATATGTAGCTCACGTAGTTTAGGCAGTGTACACTTGTAGGGATCAACACAGGCTTTCACATATTTGTTAAGTAGTTTGGGAAGAATGTACGATAGTTTACCTTCTGAGTAATTTGTTCTGGGTGTTTTTACTTTCCACGTCTCTTTACTTTGTGTGTCAAGCGATGTAACGTTTTGCTGTAGGTTGGAAAGGTCATGTAAAAAATGTCTATTTTCTTTGACTTCGCGTCTGATTGCTACAGTCAATTTAAATGCATACATGTTATGAACGGGTAATATCCCAGCCTGCTCAAACAAGCCGCGCGTGTGGGCATCATACGGCAAATTGGAAAGTATTCTTATGTATTTCTTCTGCATCAAGTATAACTTTTGTAGGTTTGTGTAAGTTGTAGTGCCCCATACCAAAAAACAATAGGTAAGGTGTGAATAAAAAAGTGATTTATACAGTAAAAGCTTTACATTATATGGTAACACTGTTTTGCAACGGTGTACCATGCCCACAACGCGCGATAACTGTTCCAACACGCCGTTGACATGTTCGTTCCAAAGCATATTACTTGAAAATGTGACTCCTAGAATTTTTATATGATTTACTAACCCTATTTCGGTATCGCCGTACACAAGATGTAAATTATCGTTTGCCGGTTTGTTCTTTGGTCTGAATAGTACCGCCTTTGTTTTACTAGTGTTTATACCTAAATTATTGGAACATGACCATATTTTTAGTTGTGCAAGAATCTGGTTCATCTTTTGCTGAAGTATTTCGCTATTTGCAGCAGAAATAAATATGCTGACATCATCAGCATATAGAACATACATAGCATCAGGATAAATGCGTATTAAATCGTTTATAAAGGCAATGAATAGAAGAGGACCAAGGATGCTTCCCTGTGGCACACCTTTAGTTATTGGCTTTAACGTCGAACAGTTACGATTTATTTCAACTACCTGTTTCCGATGTTTCAAATAACTTTTAAACAAGTCCAACGCATGACCACGAATTCCATAGCAGTGTAGCTTTTTAAATAATGTAGAGTGTTGAATGTTATCGAAAGCTTCGCTAAAGTCCACGTACAATCCCAAGACGACATGTCTTTTTTCAAATTGAGACAAAATGAATTCCTTTTGTTCCAGTAATGCCATTTCTGTGGACCGGTGTTTTCTAAAACCAAACTGAGTAGGTGAGATTACATTGTGATTTTCGAAGAATTGGTATAGCTGACGGTGCATAAGCTTTTCTAATCCTTTGGAAAATATTGATAGAATAGATATGGGCCTTTAGTTTCGTACATCATTTTTGTCACCTTTTTTAAACAAAACACTAACTTTCGCTATCTGCATTCTTTCTGGGAAGACTGCGTTCGACAAACAAAGATTGAATATATGAGTAATACAAGGCACAAGTATATCCAGCACATATTTGATAGGCCCGATTTTTATGCCATCAATATCACGAGAGGAACTATTTTTAAGTTGAGAAAATACTGAATAAACATCTTGTTCTGAAACAGGCTTTAAAAACATAGAGGATGAATTTGGATCAGAAAGAAATTGAATAAACTCATTAGACGTCACATCATATGCATTGTTCACGAGGTAGTCATTGAAAGTATTTGCAAGTTCGACTCCTGATATGTTGCGCCCGTTGACTGTGATGTTTTGAACACTCTGGCGGGGCGTGTTCCTGTTAAGAAATAAGTCCAGTTTTTTCCACAAGGCATGAGAGTTATCTGCGCTAGTTTCTATTTCTCTGTGTATGTATTGCGATTTGCGTTTTCTAATTTCTTTATTTAAACGATTTCTGTACACCTTATATTCTTTTAGAATGGTAGAGTTCCTACTTACAATGAACTTATGGTAGAGTTCATTTTTATGTTTAATTTTATTTAACAGGTCAGGGGTCATCCAAGGTTTACGGGTTTTTTTATTCAAACGAATTTGTTTTTCTCGGAAATGGCGTTTGTAAATGTTTGTAATTTTTTCTAAAAATGTATTGTACGCTTGTTCTACGCTTTTTATCGAAATAATCTCGTCCAAGTTACTATTAAGCAACTCATTTCTAAAGCTTTCAAGGCTAGACTCGGATATATCTTGAACGGTAACCGTCTGTTTCCGACATACTCGCGAACTAAATTTTTTTATGAAAAGAAATATAGGAAGGTGATCGCTGATATCATCGGACAGCACTCCTGTAAAGGCGGTGTTCCGGTTTATATTCGTAACGAACAAATCTAATAAAGTTGCACTATTTTCTGTAATTCTAGTCGGTGAAGTAATAACACTATCGAAGCCATTTGAGAGAATCAGCGTGTTCATGGCTTGCTGTGACGAAGATTGACCTAACATGTCTATGTTGAAGTCTCCTGCTGATACCAAATAATACATGTTTTCCGAAGAAAAATGCAAGAGTTTTTCATAGAAGCAAAAAAAGCTATCAGGGTTTCTGTTTGGTGGCCTATAAGTAGCGGTCTATAAGTAACTTCCCGATAAGTAGCGGCAAAAAAACGTTGCGGGGAAGATTTCATGAGATTTGTGAGGGTTTCTGCGTGATATTTATTTTTGGCTTCTGTTAGCATGTTTCGTAGTAGCGCTGACATACTTCATATCTCTGACGATCCCTTTTCGTTTTCCTTCTTTCGCGACTGATCCTCTGCTTAAGGTGGATTATCTCGCCGGTAATCCATGGGTTCCGTTTGTTTGTCTTTTTCTTTGTAACTGGTATAAAGCTGGCAATGCAATGGAAGATAATAGCTTTAAATTTACCCCCCTTACCTTGACATCAGCCTCAGCGCTGAAATGATCTAAGGAGCGTGACAAATAGTCAATTATACTAGTGTCATCAGCTAGTGTCATCAAGTTACTCGAATTTAGTACGCACAGTGTCGTGCTTTATTTGAACGAATAGTAATTTATTATCCCATATTCCCTTGTCAATTCCTATTTCGTAATTATCAAAGCGCCCGTCGAGAAGTACTCAATCTAGGATAGATTCGGCTGCGCCTACCGTGCGTGCGCTTTCCTGAACTACTTGTGATAAGTCATGGCAAAAAGCTATATCAATCAGTGAGTCACACTCTGCCCGCTTCTGCGAGCCATTAATGAAAGGTTCCCAGTAAATACCTGGTAAATTAAAGTCCCCTGAAAGAATAATACGCCCATGTCGCGGTTTCTTGGTCATCTAAATAACTCTTGATATTCTGTAGGTACGAAACTGGCTTATTGAGTGCTCTGAATATTGCCCCGAGAAGTACTAAGGCACTGTCAATCATAACGTTCCACCACACACTCTCGTGGTTTTGGATACCGTGCAAACGTATGCTTTCAACGTCTTCTTTAAAAATTATGGTAACACGACCTCCTCCGGGTTCGCGGTCATTCCGCATTATCTGATAACCGGGCGGGAGTAATTCATTGTCTCGTATTTCAGGATGTAGCCACGTTTTAGTTACTGTGCCAATGTGTGGGTCATAGGTGGCTAGAATGCATTCCAGGTCGCCAATTTTATTTACCCGGCTTCTGCGTTTATATTGACAAGGCGGAAATCGTCTTTTTTGTTGTGCGCTGACATATGCCATATGACATATGCACAAAGCCTATAATGACGCTTTCATGTTGAGGCCGCTATCCGTCCTGGTGGGGAATAGTGATTCCCCTGAAATGCTTTTCACAGGATTTTAGGCTGCTTCATGAGAGCATAGCTCGGAGAGTAAAGGTTTCTCGCATCCTAAACATTCAGTGCTGTTTATATATATGCACGCTCGCTGCTGCTGCATGGACCCCAAGGCTGCAGTCTTGCACTGTTCGCACGAGTGAACCACTTTGATAACGCTTGACATTCGATGCTTTACGCGCTTGACTCTCGCGATCCTCTGAAGCCCTCTCTTCGGCTGTGTTTTTGATTGAAACATCCTCCAACCATCTCTGGAGTGGTTCGTGCACAACGGCACACAAAGCCCATGTATTCTGTACGGAAGACTACGGCCATGCGGCCGCGCAATGTGAACACGTGCTGGCGCAACGTAAAGTGGGTTATGCAATGGTGGACAGTGGCTACGAACACCGGTTGCGGAGTTTGACAAGTTATTCAAAGAATGTGCCCACCCTGAACGGAGCCGTGTAAGAGGAGGAGATCGACGCAATCTACAGTTTTATTCGGCGCGCCCTTGTTCGGGTTAGTTTCGAACTGCTCGGTGCACGCGCACATTTTCTCGCGATGTGCTTGTGCAACTTCACTTGTTTATTGCAACTCATTCATTTACCGTCTTTGTAGCCGCGCAGAGCAGTTAGCGCAGTGGCGGATGAGACTAAAATTTACCGTGACATGGTAACGTGTTGGGTCAACTTTTTCTGGCTTTAATTTTATGTCATCATGCTCCCTCTCAGTTATTTCTACACGTCTTGGTTAAACGCCTCCGTATGGGCTGGATCGGTGTAAGCAATGCACTCGTAGGGGCTGCGCAGAGTTCTGGTAGAGTATTCAGTGCAGTTACTTAAATTCGAATTGGTGAAGTTGTGCTCAACTCCAGTAGGACCGACTGCAAAGGCTATGATTGAGAAATTGCATAACTTTTCACATCTATAATGATATAATAGCCAACCCCTGATTTAAAATCATTTCACTTGGGCCTTTGAGGTATTGTAAGTAAGTAAGTAAGTAAATAAATAAATAAATAAATAAATAAATAAATAAATAAATAAATAAATAAATAAATAAATAAATAAATAAATTCTACTGACGTAGACAACTAGGAGGTCATTGGATTCTTGTTTCGTGAAGAACCTCGGCACGAAGGGCGAAAAAAATAGTTGCGGCTGAAAGCCGGCGAACGTCAATGAGAGCCTGGTGGGGTTGTCAAGAATTCTTATGAAGGATGCGGTGAAAACAAACAGACGTGTTGTTTGATTTTTAGACATGCTCCGTTTTACTACTGCATTCTACAAATTATACTTTTCATATTATTTTTTCGCGAAGAGGCTAATCTTCTGAAAAGGTTCCAGCTCATTGTTTTTTGTCGCCAGTCTTGCAGCTGGCAGTATAAACTTCGTATGATCCTTTTTCAGCTCTTAATTCATCATATTTTTGCGTGCACTCTGTGTATGTTTTATCAACATGACCATCCCATACGTGCACTTCGTAGTGATCATTGCCTGGAACACACAAAAGGAAAACGGGATACATTATACATGAACAAAAAAGCTCTCGCGTTATTTTTAAAATACTGGTATCCTTAGGTAACAGAATGAACGAGTCATCATCGCCCACAATCTGTTTGAGCCCATCAGTTTTACTTTTGTTTTTTTGATAACTCTCTAGATAGTGTGGAAGTCCAAATAGAAAGTCCTGGAGAGAAGGTCCTTTCAATTTGTTCCATGCAGTCAACACTAAACCACTGCACACAACCACGTTGCCAACTACATAATTAGGTAGCGCTGTGCAAAAGAAGAATGCTAATAAAATTAGTCTTACATACGCTGCTAACATGTTTTGACTACTCGTACCAAAGCAAATGCCACATCGGAAGATATTTTTGCTTCGGCAACATATTTACTTGAAGACGCCAAAAAAGGCGTTCACTACTATATGACACTGGTAAAAAGATAAGTCGGGTGACCTGCAACATTGCAAACCATTGCCGATGGTCAGGAACCACCTATCTGGCATAACCACATTGGTCTAACCTTAATTGCTTCCAGACGATGTAACCGAACTGCCTCTGCTCTAATACATTTCATTTATGACACAAAAACAAGGTTTTGCTTGTCAGAAGTATCAGAAGTGTTACAGATGACATCATTACGCGTGCTACTGAATGAGACAATGGCAGATGTTCAGAAGCGCCCAATTTATTTATTTATTTATTTATTTATTTATTTATTTATTTATTTATTTATTTATTTATTTATTTATTTATTTATTTATTATTATGTTATTTATTTATTTATTTATTTATTTTTGATATACAGAAGACTCTGGGGTACACTGAATGGGCAACTAAAATTATAGACGCAATACAATGCGAAACAGCAACAATGAAACTCGATAGTAGTCAGTTTACCACACTATGCTACGAAAAATATAAAGGACTTTAGTTGACTGTATTGTAAAATAGTGTCACCTAGGGTTCATGTTGCGGAGCAGCGTGATTCGGATTCTTTAAGGTGCAGGAACGGGCGTAATTTTGCTGACAACTGCGTTCTCGTCGAACGCAGCGATGAAGCCGAACATACATGCATCTTAAAGGGGCCCTGAACCACCACTCGGGCTTGGTGAAATAACATAGTCCGCGGGTATAGCATACGCTGTTGTGAACATCTCAGCCAAGTTCTGCTGTCGTACGCGGTCCGTTGAGCTCGCAAGTGGAGCGCGAAGTCACCGTTTTCTCAAACGCTCTCGTTTCAAGAAGCCCATGATCCTCGCTGTTTTCTGTGTGCTTTATTTCGTAATAAAGCACACTCCAATACGCGGCTGCTCTTGGTCGCTGTGGTTGGCTACACCATGGCCGCCGCGAGGTGCCACCACGAGTCCAGTGGCTAAGCGCACTGCGGCTCTCTGAGGACAGCCGCATTTCGCTTACGTGTAGCGCGGCGTGAGCACCAAATCGGAAATTTGAACTGCGCGCCAAGGTGACGTCTCGGACGTCACGGTGATGTCTCCGCCGTAGCCTTCGCAGTGCAAGGCTTTGGAGGAGGAGGGGGAGCACAACGGAGGCCGTGTTTAATTGCCGATAACTCCGCTTCTACTGAACGCATTGAAGTAATTTTTGCAGCAAAGTGATTCTGAAATGGCCGATTTTCACATGAAATGTATTTGTCCACTTTGATAAAAAGTGGTTCGGGCCCCTTTAAACAAAGCAACTTGTCGAACATCTTGTGTACACTTCGTAGTGGACCTCATTGGATTTCGTCTCATCCATACAGAAAATATTACGCATTCTGATGTGCGAAATATCTAGTTTGTCACGTTTTGGCTACATACTTCACAATTAAAATCGCGGAATCAGTCGTGCAGCTTATTTTACAGCAGAGTTAGCCTCTACTTGGTCGCGATGTTTCTTGGCGTGCTCAGCCGCAAGACGGCAGCTGAAAAATCGGTTTCTGTTTGAGTTTTCGTGTGAGGGAATTATGCTTTTTTGTGAATTTGAAGCACAATGTGAAGCTATCAGGGATGTAAGCTGTGTGTAAGTCGTACTTTAAGCATTTTATGACACATTTTACTTTGAGAAATTCAATTACTTGAACAATGCATTTGCGCTAGAAGGAGGGCCTACGAAAAATGATGATGCATGCTGCACTAACGGTACCGCCGCCTAGCATCTGCGGCCGCTAAGCCATACCTCAAACGAAAGCTGAAAGAGGACTTTGTCTTTTTCCAGATTCCGCGTAACAAATTTATCTTTTCTCATATTTTCGAATAATAATCCGAAGCTATCATGTCCGCAGCTTGTGTGCAAGTGGTACTTTGCGCATTTTCGGTCGCAAGTTACTTTTAAACGTTAATTTAGTTGATTAAGACGTACTGTGCTGAACGGATGGCCTAGAAGAATAAGGGCGTATGCAGCACTTCTGCACCACTACGTGCGAGCGTGATGTACGTCGCTTGTGGTGGTGATGCTTGCGTAACATCTTCCAACGTCAGTTGATGCAGTGTTACTTGTCTAAAGTCCGCAGCAGTTTCACTATAGATCCACTTTCACAAGGTGGAATGGAGGCGGAAGTTTGTTTCAGCTCGGAGTCTTATTCTACTTGAGTTTACATTTCTCCTACCTTATTTGAGTCCGCACTGCAGTTCGCGACGGGGTCAGGTACTGAGACTGATTTTAACGAGCACTTGTTCAAGAACGTTGAGGCGTGAAATTGCGATAACAGTTGAGTGGGAAGCATTTATGCTGTGTTAGGTGCTAACAGCTGTACTTGCCGATACATGGGTACTTGGGATAGCCGGGGGAAAGTAAACATGTTCGCAATAGGGATTAGCACGGGCCGATTGGAGGTTTGGTGGCAGAAAATTGGGGAGACTACAAACAATGGAAGCGTAAAGAAATGGAGTTCCCAGTATAGCACTGCACGAGCTCGGGCTTACCCGAAAGCCCGGGCCCCGCCCGGCCCGTGGGCTGGGTCGGGCCGGGTAGGGCAGTATTTTTCACGGGCTTGTGCTGGGCTCGGGCACGGCATGTCCTTATTGACCCGGACCTGGGCCGGGCTCGGGTATTTTGACGCGGGCCCGGGCCGTGCTCGGACTTTCTGGTGGTGCGCATGCAACGTGCAGCCAGTTATCCTCGCGCGTCTCGACTCTGAAAAACTGTTGCCCCGGCGTAGCTGGAAGCTAGCAGTGATACTCCTGTGTACATCCCTTTTCTTCTTTCGTCGTATTTTGCGCTGATTGAACAGAATGTAAAAGTCCAGAAAGACAGAGGTCACCTCAAACTAAAGGATGCCATTGTATTCTTTACCTAAATCAATGAAATGAATGCTTTCAGCTTGGTGTAAGCGCGTTCGCGACTTGTTGATTCTTCAATGGCGAATTGGTAAAACGATGACTCGTGAGATAAGACAATTCGTCACGCGGCTGAAATATGGCACTGCGTCCATCTATGATTGCACGCATGTTCTCAACCGGCCGCCTAGCAGCAGCGCATTACGCTGCACCATAAACGAACGAGAAGCTTTCGTTGTCCATTTACTGCATCCATGCGCTGCGCTCACGACCGGTCGTGGCTGCGCTTCGGCTTGAGTGTACTAGAATACGGTTGAGTGGGGTGTGCAGCTGGGGCGGCGCATGCTTTGCAGTGAGCCGTCCGACGTGGAAAAATACTGTGGCGGCACTGCGATAGAAGTGGATTGGGCCGCATCATGGTCGCGCCGTTGGAAACTGCTGGCGATACTGGTCGGCAGGCTCATTCGTACTACTTTGCGCGCACGTATTTTCGTTCAGACCGCTCAAATGGTGTTCATAATTGCGTATGAGATGTATTTGTGCCTTAAGAATAAATTGCTTTCATTCTCTTCTTCATTTTATTTTTTTAATGCCGCTCGGTGGTCTTTTGTGGTCTGGGGCCATTTTCGGGCCAGTTTAAAGCCGGGCCGGACCGGCCTTGGGCCTAAGGTAGAGGGGTGGCGGGCCAGGCCGGGAGGGTAACGTAGATTATTTCCGGGCCCCGACCGGGCCCGGGTCTCACCATAAAACGTTTGGTCAGGCTCGGGCGGGCTGGCCAACGCAAAAACGGGCCCGCGCCCGGCCTGGGCTGCAAAAATTGGCCCGTGCAGTGCTTTAGTTCCCAGTAATATTTCACAAAGTTATGCTGGGCATTCTTTGTGTTTCTGTGTTTTCTCAAAAGTACAGGTCAGTCACAATAAGAACAAGAGCTGGGGGGGGGGGGGGGGCGCGACGCACTACCCCATTTCAAAGGGGACGCTCATAGCATCCCGCCATTGATCCAGTAGCGCCGCATGAATAAGGTTGTTTTGCCTATAGATTTCCGCGACAGCATTCGAAATAATTCGATACGTTAGAATAAAATACAATGAGCCGAGCGGGTATTTTGCAAGTGATTTTAGCCGGTGAAAAATGATCACAAGAAAAAGACAAACAAGTGCCATTAGAGAAGTGCGTGCTGGCGGAATTTGAAGCCGGTGCAAGGGCGTAGTGCATGGCGCCTTTGAATAATCTTAGCATACGACTGGCATCTAATCTCTCGAACGACGCCGCAGCGCTGTCCGGAGTTGTATGACGTCATCAAAGGTTCGTCGCATGCATTATCATCATCATCAGCAACCTATATTTATGTCCACTGCAAGACGAAGGCCTCTCCCTGAGATCTCCAATTACTCCAGTCTTGCGCTAGCTGATTCCAACTTGCGCCTCGGAATTTCCAAACATCATCACCCCACCTAGTTTTCTGCCGTCCTCGACTGCGCTTCCCTACTCATGGTATCTATTCTGTAACCCTAATGGTCCACCGGTTATCCATCCTACGCATTACATGGCCTGCCCAGCTCCACTTTTCCCGCTTAATGTCAACTAGAATATCGGCTATCTGCGTTTGTTCTCTGATTCACACCGCTCTCTTCCTGTCTCCTAACGTTAGGCCTAACATTTTTCGTTCCATCGCTCTTTGTACGGTCCTTAACTTGTCCTCGAGCTTCTTTGTTAACCTCCACATTTGTGCTCCGTATGTTAGCACCGGTAGAATGTAATGAGTGCGCACTTTTCTTGGTAATCACTGACACTGACACTGGTAATCTCCCAGTCACGATTTGGTAATGCCTGCCGTATGCAGTCCTGCCCAATTTTATTCTTCTATAGATTTCTTTCCCATGATCACTGTCCCCTGTGAGTAATCGACCTAGATAAACGTACTCCTTTACAGACTCTAGAGGCTGACTACTGGTGATCCTAAATTATTATTCCCTTGCCAGGCTATTGAACATTATCTTTGTCTTCTGCATATTAATCTTCAGCCCCACTCTTACAGCTTTCTCGGTTAAGGTCCTCAATCATTTGCTTTAATTCGTCCCCATTGTTGCGGAATAGGACAATGTCATCTGCCAACCGAAGGTTGCTGAGATATTCGCCGTTGATCCTCACTCCTAAGCCTTTCCAGTCTAAGAGCTTGAATACTTCTTCTAAGCATGCAGTGAATAGCATTGGAGAGATTGTGTCTCCTTGCCTGACCCCCCTCTTGATAGGTAACTTTCTACTTTTCTTGTGGAGAACCAAGGTTGCTGTGCAATCCTTGTAGATATTTGCCAATATATTCACGTATGCATCCTGTACTCCATGGTTGCGTAATGCCTCTATGACTGCTGGTATCTCTACTGAATCAAAAAATTTCTCATAATCTATGAAAGCCATATAGAGAGGTTGATTGTACTCCGCAGATTTCTTTATTACCTGGTTGATGACATGGATATGAACCATCGTCGAATATCCCTCCCTGAAGCTAGCCTGTTCTCTTGGTTGGCTGAAGTCAAGTGTTGCCCTGATTCTATTTGAAATTACCTTGGTGAATATTTTATACAATACTGAAAGCAAGCTAATGGGTCTATAATTCTTCAATTCTTTAACGTCTCCCTTCTTATGGATGAGTATAATGTTGGCGTTTTTCCAGCTTTCTGGTACACATGAAGTCGTAAGGCATTGCGTATAAAGGGCCACAAGTTTTTCAAGCATTATATCTCCTCTATCTTTGAATAAGTCGACTGTTATTGCATCTTCTTCGACAGTTTCTCCCCAGGTCATGTCTTGCAAGGCCCTTCTAATTTCATCGCTAGTTATAGAAGGAGCCTCTGTATCCTGTTCACCACTACTTCGAATGAAAGTAGCTTGGCTGCTGGGAACTGTACAGGTCAGTATAGAATTGTTCCGCTGGTTTTATTCATCATCAGCCTATATTTATGTCCACTGCAGAACGAAGGCCTCTCCCTGCGATCTCCAATTACCCCTGTCTTGCGCTAGCGTATTCCAACTTGCGCCTGCGAATTTCCTAACCTCATCATCCCACCTGACTTTCTGCCGTCCTCGACTGCGCTTCCCTTCTCTTGGTATCCATTCTGTAACCCTAATGGTCCACCGGTTATCCATCCTACGTATTACATGGCCTGCCCAGCTCCATTTCTTCCGCTTAATGTCAACTAGAATATCGTCTACCCCCGTTTGTTCTCTGATCCACACCGCTCTCTTCCTGTCTCTTAACGTTACTCCTAAGATTTTTCGTTCCATTGCTCTTTGTGCGGTCCTTAACTTGTTCTCGAGCTTCTTTGTTAACCTCCAAGTTTCTGCCCCGTATGTTAGCACCGGTAGAATGCAATGATTGTACACTTTTCTTTTCAACGACAGTGGTAAGCTCCCAGTCAGGATTTGGCAATGCCTGCCGTATGCACTCCAACCCAATTTTATTCTGTAAATTTCTTTCTCATGATCAGGGTCCCCTGTGAGTAATTGACCTAGATAAACATATTCCTTTACAGATTCTAGAGGCTGACGGGCGATCCTGAATTCTTGTTCCCTTGCCAGGCTATTGAACATTATCTTTGTCTTCTGCATATTCATCTTCAACCCAATTCTTGCACTTTCTCGATGAAGGTCCTCAATCATTTGTTGTAATTCCTCTCCATTGTTGCTCAATAGGACAATGTCATCTGCAAACCGAAGGTTGCTGAGATATTCGCCATCGATCCTCACTCCTAATCCTTCCCAGTCTAAGAGCTTGAATACTTCTTCTAAGCATGCAGTGAATAGCATTGGAGAGATTGTGTCTCCTTGCCTGACCCCTTTATTGATAGGTATCTTTCTACTTTTCTTGTGGAGAACCAAGGTAGCTGTGGAATCCTTGTAGATATTTGCCAAGATATTCACGTATGCCTCCTCCACTCCTTGATTACGCAATGCCTCTATGACTGCTGATATCTCTACTGAATCGAATGCCTTTTCATAATCTATGAAAGCCATATAGAGAGGTTGATTGTACTCCGCAGATTTCTCGATTACCTGATTGATGGCATGGATATGGTCCATCGTAGAATACCCCTTCCTGAAGCCAGCCTGTTCTCTTGGTTGACTGAAGTCAATTGTTGTCCTGATTCTATTGGAAATTATCTTGGTGAATATTTTATACAATACTGAAAGCAAGCTAATGGGTCTGTAATTCTTCAATTCTTTAACGTCTCCCTTCTTATGGATAAGTATATTTTGGCGTTCTTCCAGCTCTCTGGTACACTTGAAGTGGTGAGGCATTGCGTATAAAGGGCCGCAAACTTTTCAAGCATGATATCTCCTCCATCTTTGATTAAATCTACTGTTATTCCATCTTCTCCAGGCGCTTTTCCCCTGGTCATATCTTTCAAGGCCCTTCTAACTTCATCGCTAGTTATAGAAGGAGCTTCTGTATCCGGTTCATCACTATTTCGAATGGAAGAAGCTTGGCTGTTTTGGCTACTGTACAGGTCAGTATAGAATTCTTCTGCTGCTTTTACTATGTCATCGAAATTGCTGATGATATTACCATGCTTATCTTTCAGTGCATACATCTTGCCTTGTCCTATGCCTAGTTTTCTTCTTACTGATTTCATGCTGCGTCCATATTTTACGGCTTCCTCAATTTTTCCCACGTTATAATTTCGAATATCCCTTACTTTCTTCTTGTTGATCAGTTTTGACAGTTCAGCGAATTCTATCTGATCTCTTGAGTTGGACACTTTCATGTTTTGCCGTTTTTTTATTAGGTCCTTTGTTTCTTGGGAGAGCTTCCCTACAGGTTGCTTTGGTGCCTTACCTCCCACTTCAATTGCTGCTTCTGAGATCAGCCTAGTTATGGTTTCATTCATTAGCTCTATGTTATCTTCATCTTCCTGTTCTAAAGCTGCATATTTGTTTGCGAGCACCAGCCTGAATTGGTCTGCTTTTACCCTGACTGCCTCTAGGTTGGCCTGTTTCCTCTTGACTAATTTCACTCTCTCTCTCTTCAAATTGAGAGAAATCCTAGACCTCACTAACCTATGGTCACTGCACTTAACCTTACCTAACACTTCTACATCCTGCACTATGCTTGGATCGGCAGAGAGTATGAAATCTATTTCATTCCTTGTTTCTCCATTAGGGCTTTTCCAGGTCCACTTCCTGTTCCTGCGCTTCCTGAAGAAGGTATTCATTATTCGGAGCCTATTCCTTTCCGCGAAGTTCTACTAACATCTCTCCTCTTGCATTCCTAGAATCGATGCCGTAGGTGCCAATTGCGTGCTCGCCAACCTGCTTTCTCCCCATTTTTGCATTGAAGTCGCCCATGACTACAGTATACTGAGTTTGCACCTTTCTCATTGCTAATTCAACATCTTCATAAAACTGCTCTATTTCCTCATCATCGTGACTGGAGATTGGGGCGTAAACTTGTACTACCTTCATTCTATACCTCCTATTCAAGTTCATTACGACGACTGCTATCCCTCTCAATAATGCTGTAGAATTCATCAATGTTGCCCGCTATACCCTTATGGACTAGAAATCCCACTCCGAATTTTCCCTTATCTGGAAGACCTCTGTGGCAGAGGACGTGGCCATTAGTCAGCACTGGATAAGCCGCACCAGTTCTTCTCACCTCACTAAGGCCAATAATATCCCAGGCAATACGTGACAATTCTTCAAATAGCCCTGCTAAGCTAGCCTCATTCGATAGGGTGCGCGTGTTGAAAGTTGCCAGGTTCAGTTTCCATTAGTGGCCTGTCTGGACCCAGAGATTCTTAGCACCCTCTGCCGCGTCGCAGGTCTTACCGCGCCTTGGTCAGGTGCTCCACAGCCGCTGGCGACTGAGGGCCGTGGGTAAACTGTAAGAGTCTTTATTATTACGAAGTTGCAAATAACTCAGTGGCCTGGGTGGCGCAAATGCGACAAGTGTGGAAATTATGCAGAATCTGTGGTATTTGGAACATACGTATGTTCCGTATGTTCTGTGCTGCCGCACCGAGCAATGAAGGGTTAACCGTGCTTGTTCGCATTGAAAAGATAAACGACAACAAAGCCTTGAGTAACGTAATATTCATCAAGATTGTTTTCAGTTAATTGCTTGCCATACTACCCCGAGAGGATCAACATTACAACTCTCAAGTTCTTACTGACTTGCTTTCGAAAAAATTGCGTGAAGGTCTGGTCACTGTATGCATTGTGAACCCTGTATTTCAAATCCTGAGATACACTAAAACTGCTTTCACGTGCCACAGTCTTTGATTCTCTGCTCCTCGACACGGTTTAAGCGCCTGCTTTTCACACCTCTAGAATTTGTGTACGATGTATGTGTGTACTTAAAGGTATTTCATAGACTCGTTTGTGGAACGCGCATGCAACTTCCCCACAACGACGTTGACATATTCCAATAGCTCTTGTACGATTGCTTAAGCCTTCTCTAGGTATGCTTTCAACACAGTCTATCAAAGAGGCACCACTAGCCTGAAAAAGGTACCGAAAAAAAAAAGGGCGAAGCAGTGACACGCCGGCGTTTCCCGTATGTTAACTCACCGTTGGTTTGAACTACACAATCGCAGGATTTTAGCAGGTTTGGAGCTACATTAAGCGCTGGATTCAAATTCTGTGCTTGTGTAGTTAAAATCCAGTGCTAATGCAGCTCCACTAACGTGAAACCTGGGGAATTGTGAAGCAGCGATACGCTGGTGTTTCCCTTATGTTATTCTTGTGCTATTCTTGCAAAGGTGAGGCGGCATCGAGCGCTCGTGGGGTGGTGGCGCCCTCTCTTGCGCTACGCTGGTACCAGACTGGCGTTTCGGAAACGAATTTTACGAGTTGATGCTAATTATTTAGCTTAATGCTTGATTATTTCTGTCCTTTATATTGTTCTGTATCATGTTAGCTTATTTTGAACAGGTTTTGATCAATTCTGCACTTGTTTTTACCCTATTTTGAAATCTTGTTTTGTAACGTGACAACGACTACATGACGACACATTGGACGTCGGCAGCCCGGGCCCCTTAAGTGCTTCGCACTTAAAAGCACATGCCGCTAGCTATAAGGAAGTAATTTCACTGAATATAGATAAAACGAGATTAGGCTGATGTCACATTATCTGCCTTGTTTTTCTTTTTCGTTATTCAGTGCCGCCCACCAATTTGCCATGGCTATCAGGACAAGTGAAGTCACCGTTTCTGGCGACCTTTATCCTAACGAAAGAGAATAATACACATTGTTATTAATAATTAAATTTCTTCTTCTTCTGAACTGCTCAGCTGAAGCACAGTTTGCTGACCATGGTCAATTTGCTTTACATTGCGTCTGAGTGGTTTTCTACTTTCTTCTCTCTGCTTCTACGATTTTCTAAGCAATATGTTCAAGAACTGTTAGGCTTCTTGGTCCCGTTGTCTTCCCTTTATGTACACATACCCTCTTGTCGAAACGTTGACTGCAGCGACATTCCCTGTTTAAATACTGTTGATCACGTTCTTCCAAAATCATTTATGGTGACTGGTTTCCTGGATTTGTGCACATCCTTGCCTGCAGAAATGTTGATGTCTAACCCTGCTTTATTTTTCTGCTGAATAACGTATGTGCACTATTAGGGCAGTATTTTCGTGTATTCATCAACAATAGCAGCCTTTGCAGAAAGGTGGACATAACAATATATATTGTCTATTGACTCAGAGATTTTCCAGCTTTATTAAAACCGAAGGAGGTGGCTCATTGCTGCACGGTAGACCTATCAGTTTGTCATACAGAATGCTGCAGAGTTTAGTGTAGAGCGTCAGAAACAGAGAATAGGCAGGGTGGTTAACCACATGAGCTTGTGGTTTGCTAGTCTGCACTATAGGTTTAAAGAGGGCAGGGTATAGGGGCATGAAAGAAAGCGAAAGAGAAAGAACAATAAGAACAGGCAGGGAGTTTTCATAAGAGGCAATAACATGGTAGGATGCAACGCCGGAACCGCAGTAGCGCTTGCACAGCATTATGATGCGATGATAAGCCTCGTCGAAGCTGTATAACGTTTTCTTCCGACGGAGGATGGTCGTTGAACTAGTGGAGCACCACGGCGAGTGATTGCCGCCGTATACAGTACTGCGGGCACTATCAGACGACCTAACAAGTTCTATTTTAAGTGGGCGTTTGGGCGAATGTTGCGACGCGGGAGACATATTGTTAGTGAGCTCGGAAGAAACAGTTCTTGCGGCGAGAACGCGGAACAAAACAACTTGGGAGTTGCTCCCTTTTTTATTTGCTTCTGCTGCGGTTTGCATTCCCATAATTATTGACGCTATATTAGCAGTGTATTCTGTAAGTGCCCGCTAAAGTAGATGACGCTTGAAGTATTATGGAGAAACTCGAGAAGCACCTAAGCGCCACGCAACGAACGATAGAAGGCGAATATGTTTGGCGGGATATTCAGGTAAACGACGACATTAGACAGCAAATGGGGTAGCCATGTACTAGTTAATAAACGAGAAGGAAAAGTCAAGCAGTTCATGTATGGCGACGAGCAAATAAGGCGTGGTCTATATTACAGTTGTAAATAGGGGGAGATTCATTGGAAGCTCCGTCAAAGACGGCAACAAAACTATGTATTGCGAAGAATTTCGCAAATTTACAGGCACATAACGAAATCAGCTGTTTTAAGGCTTGGCGCATTTGCACATTGCTAGGAAATGCCTTGCTCATGCAGTAAACTTCCCTTCTAGTAACGTACCCTTACCTATAAATGATGACTCGAAATTAAAGTAATTCTTCCGGACGTACACCTTTACAGGGGTTCTAAAAGCGCGCGGCATGGATACGTGCCAGAACCGATCAGAAAGACAGTCAGGATGAAAAAACTAAAGGCTTTTTTTATTTACTTGCTTTAACTCATGACAAAATAATTTTTCAGGGGACACAGCTATCGGATGCATCGCTACACTTGCTTACAGGTTGACGTGTGCCTTCAGCTGCGCTCTAAAGTGGTAAACCTGACTATAAAATTATCGTGTGCCGCGTACGTGTTTAATGCTGGATTTTGCTTCCTTCGCAATATAATTTGCCGATTCAGCAGCTTTCCATACAAATAATTTTCCAGTGTCAGTGTCGCAGCACATATATCCTACTTTTCAAATAATTCTCAGGAGGTTGTGATTTGGGCTACCTGCCAGTGAAAAATCCGGCACAGAGAGTGCCACTTGGACCATTTAAACTACAGGTTAAAAGTTTTAAGGAAAATGGGGATGTTCGCATAATATACGAAGCTTTACTGATGAGGAAAACTGGCGCAACAAAAAGAGAACGCACACGGGAAGGGAAGACAAAGACTTGAATATACGAAACATACCTGAATAATGCAGTTTGAGGATACCACACTTTTCGCCCCCATTCCAGTACTTTAGAAAGTATTTTAAGCCACTTGTTGCGTCTAGGAAAGAGCATAAGATAGAAGTTAGGCAAGAAAAAAGATCTTCTGAGTGTAGGAAATCAACTCCTACAGTCTCAAATATCAACTTACGCAGGGGCATTTGTGCGCGGTCGCAGCATCTCTGCTTTCTCATTTATTTTAAGGCTGCATGGTTTGTGGAATTGTTACCTATCTAATGACGCGGCAGTGCGTTGGGGTTATATGGTAATTCGTTCTAGGAGATACGTGTTTGCTTAAAGGGACTAACAAGTGGCTAAAATGTGGTGTGAGAAATCGATGAAAACGAAATAACCATGATTTATAGTGATATATTACAGCACCCTGTTCGAGATTTAAGTGGGGATTATAATGTTAAATAGACAAAGTCTTAAAAATGAGTAAGTGGCGCGAACAGGCAGTGAAGCCTTGGTCCTTCGGATATAGTATATCAGAATATTATTCGTAAGTCTGCTGTTATTAGATACCGCATAGTTATTCATTAAAATTGCAGTTCATATACAGGGTGTCCCAGCTATCACGCAGCACGATTAAAAAAAAAAGAAGAATGACGTTACGCAAAGCAAACCTAGTGCGTATTGTTTCCAGTACAGTGGAGTAGCCGCTAGTATTTTTTTCGTTACTGAGATTTAATTAATAAAATGTAATTAATTATCTAACTCGAGAATTACTGTCCTAATTCTCAAGGTGTCAATGAGAAAGTTGTAGAGCAACAGAAAAAACTCCCGATACAGCTTTCTGTTGCTCAATACGGGCTACATAAAAGTGTTTTTCCCAACGTGAAAAAAGACCGCGAATGCACGCAAAGTGCCTCGAGCGGCCAATCGTGCGGCTACTCTGCGTGTATTCGGGGGCTTCTTTCACACTCGGAAAAACACATTTATTTAGCACGTATTGAGCAACAGAAAGCTGTATCGGGAGTTTTTCATGTTGCTCTGCAATTTTCTCATTGACACCTTGAGAATTAGGACAGTACTTCTCGAGTTAGATAATTAATTACATTTAATTAATTAAATCTCAGTAACGAAAATATTACTGGCGCCTACTCCCCTGTACTGGGAACAATACGCACTAGGTTGGCTTCGCGTAACGCCATTCCTCTTTTTTTAAATCGTGCTGCGTGATAGCGGGACACCCTGTATATTAGGATGTTGCACTTTATTCTATGCGCTTACACTTTATTTTTGAAAAAAAAAAACTGTCTACGCTAGTGAGCGGTGCTCCCGTCCCTCAATGCATGGCGGCACACATGACTGCGGTTGTGTGCGCGCAAAATTCTGAGCATGTGTGCGCGATAAAATCCTTTGTTCCAGCTCGCTCAGAACATGCTTCGGAAGTCAAAAGCGCACGCGTGGCTACGACAGCCCGCTGAACTGCTTATCACGTATAAAAGCATCGTTGCACTTTAGTGAACTTAACTTGGATTGGCTAAAAAACACTCTCGACTTGTTAATGACAAAAGCTGCTGGACAGGAAAGAACGAGAGCACGTAGCTAATATTGTGGAAATAATTTGACACCTCGGAAAACATGAATCGCAGAAACATTGGCTTGATAAACAATATAATACGTTCTCGCAGCTACATAAGACCGCACTCGATCGTCATATGCCTCCCACCAAGGCCGGCGTGTAATCGCTATCGCGCACACCTTTCACTGTTTCCATGGCAGATTTCCATTGAACGACGACATCCTACTTTAAATTGAAAAATCTGATAAAAATATTCCATGGAATGATGCGCGTTACCACTGATGAAACGACACTTTTACCGGTAAGCTTTCTATTCCACCAAAAATAATGGGTACCATACAAATTGGTTGTTATTCGCTTTAAGATGTCAAGGAATAGTGTGTTTCTTAGGTATTGCTATATTACGCCCCGAGCTGGACGGTCCATGTCTATGACGTCTTGTGATTGCGTCATTTGGTGACTTCAATTGCAAGAAGCTGTCGCCCATTTTAGTTTGGGTCAAAATAGACATGGGGGCCCGCTTGTACTCAGCTGGAGAAATTGGAACCATTTTTGAAGTATTCTGGAGCCCTCGTCTGCGCCGTTCCACACACTGTGCAGAATTCCATGAAGATATTGACCCGCGCAGTTGTTTACCTTTTTTTGTCGGGGATGGCATATAGCCCACTAACAACATTCGCTCAGTGCAAGAAGAGCCTGCATGCATCGAAACTTTCTCGAATGGTAGCGTTGATTCTGTCTGCTATACATTTTGTCGCTAGACCTTGTGTAATCAGGCTGTATGGAGGACGTGAATAGTCTTCTACGCTTTCGAATGTACGCGAGCACCTGCGATTGCGCTTGAACTTTCGACGAGTCATGTGTAAAAAGCCGACGTGCCTGACCAGTCAATGAGATTTTGACGATTAACGCATGCGCTCGTCAATTTCGTTCTACCGAGGCGTAAGTTGTTTTTGTGGGCACAAGCTCACCCACTAAATACTTTCGTTACTCTCAGCTGTGACACGGTCTGATTCTTCATCATCACAGCAACTTTGGCGGCCCGCTACCTCCCCGCTTTCCTCCCTTGCGAGCGTGAGATTGAGCCGCCATCATGGGCTCACCCTCATACGCTTTCGTTCGCACGTATAGCATACGGCGCATGGCGACGATGGTATCGCCTTTGGACTTTATACGAAACACAACGCGACGGCGATGCCAGAAATGCGCCTGGAGTGTTCATATAATTGTTATCGCAATGAAAAAAAATTTGGGCCTGCGTGTAAACAAATTTTTAGGCCGGGACCCGGTACAATGTTTCTGACGCAATATTTTGTCCTCAAGTACATCGACATTAGACTCCTTTTTTGTATTCTGGTAATGTTAGTTACATGACTATACTTCCATAGGTCGGCAGCTTACGCCATACCTTCTCCAGCTGGAGTAGAGCTGCAAAATCTAATTTAATAATTTAATAAACCACGTTGTCATGCGAATTCACTCCTGGCAACGTACATTTTGTAAATAGTGCGATTATGATATGGCCAATGCATGGTAGAAATTATCTTGCCTTTGCAATAGGGCTTATCACTTCGAGCACTTTCCCAAGAAATCTATTTGAGTGTTGGTGTAGATCATCTCTGCCAATGCGAAAATTGTCTTTCTCACCTTGCTTCCTGCTAACTTCCATCCAAGGGCCATCGGTTGGGTCATTGCCTAGCTTTGCGTACAGCGTGTGCGATTTTCTGAAATGACATTGATTAGGAAAAGCAATGGACTTAAGTGCACGTTGAGAAATGAGACAAGGACTGTTTTTTACGAGCAGTCGAATGGTTCGATATCCTTATACACAAAAAAACGTACTCCGAAAAAATCAATGCGTGATCCATTGTATGACAGACCTAATTTTGGAAATACCCATTCACAACGAGTTTTATTTTTCCACTCGGGCCCTTATTTGAATACATAGACGGTTAATATTTGGATAACTAATAAATATTTGAATGACATACTACACTGAAATATTTTTATTTACAATGGATGCACAAATTACCTTATAAATTATGTCGACTAGAATATAAATATTAACTCACATTACCATGATCAGCCTAATATATTTTTTTAATTAATTTTTCCTGCAGTAGAACAGTATATTATGGGTTTGGCACGGAACTATACACAGGCTTTGTCATGTTCTAATTTATACAAGAACATTTCTACAAACGCGTTTACCACACTGGCTCTGGCATTCACTGTGGCGGTATTATTGCCACAATTGTCAGTCAGACACGCCGTACTTCAAATAGTAAACCGGGAAACAGGGGCAG
The DNA here is from genome assembly GCF_013339745.2 of Dermacentor silvarum. Lineage (NCBI taxonomy): Eukaryota > Metazoa > Arthropoda > Arachnida > Ixodida > Ixodidae > Dermacentor > Dermacentor silvarum. Next base: position 126,009,047 of record NC_051157.2, read on the forward strand.
CACTTGGATATTCGGGTTTGCGAATTACTTCCGATCAACCGTTTTCTACGGTTCAACTAAAATGTGAGCACCGTAACCTAATTCAGCTGGCAGAGTTACGTTGTTTCAAGTACAATCAAATTATTCATTTTCAATTACGTATTTCAAGGCCAAGAACATAAGCATAATTATGCGATGTGAAATTACCTTTTTAGTTATGTTGCAAGTTTATATATAACGGGGTTTTGTAACTGTTTCCGCGCTTTAGCCAACACTCTATTTATGTGAAGTATGTGCAGGAATTAGGGACGGTGTAGTGGAACTTGACCACTTAACCAGCATTCGGCACCGGAAGAGCTTCAATAATTGTAATTTTTGCGATGGAGTTAATGGTGACGCGCATTACTCTGTGCACCCAACAGCCTGAAGTCAAATTGACCGAAATTAAAGGGGGGGGGGAAATGAGAAAGGAACCCTATTACACAGCTTACAAGAAATAAACCAAGAAACCAGATTTAACCTTATAATAGAAATTAGTCACCATTCATTCCAGCTAATCGCCCTCCGTCCAAACGAGCGTGTCAGTTCAGCATTAAGTTTACCTATACCAATAATTTTGTGTGAAATTTTGAAGACTGTTAAGAACAGGGCAATGTTGGAGCAGCGTTTTGGTTGCATCGAAATTCTGTGGCAATGAGCGGAAAGTAGTCTTTAAATTGTGAATCTCCTGGAATATTCTTATCTGCATAGGAACTTCACGCTAAATGTTTTTGATCTGCAGTGAAAAACTCCTAAAAATGGAAGTTTTTTTTTTACTCTCATATTTTAAACGCAATTTTAGTATGAATTCCGCTGTGAAAGAAGTGCTGATCACTGTTAAAATAACGTGTAAAAACACGCGTCCGTTCTAGTGCAGTATAGAAATTTCTCAGTGATGCTGTCAGGTTAGGTGTTTGCTAAGAACGCACTTGACCACAGAAACCACGATTTGTTTTGGCCGCTAGGAGAGGTGGTAATTCGCTGAACTTGGCCCAAGTCGCGGCGGTTGTCGTGGTTAGCTACACAAGAGGGAGTGGTACTTGCTGGCTAGATCAAAAGAAGGACAAGTGACATTTTCGGCACCCCACCCATCTTGAGCTGGCTACTGCGTATTATAAGAAATAAACGCCTTTGGCCACAGTTATAGTTTTAGTGGAGGTGCGGGCTAACGCAACCAACCAAAGAACCACCGAGCCTTCGTCGCAGTCGCCACCTCACCGGACTTTCTCTTCTCCAACGGAAATTGCCAGCAACAGAGATGCTACGACGTCAACGCGTGAGTGTCAGCAATCACCTCACCGAGAGCCGCGCACATTCGATTGAAAAGCGGGAGATGTGGATGACTGGCTGACCCACCGCAAATAAATGAGCAGGCACAATACGTGGGATTCAATAGCCCAGCTCAGGAATGTCGTGTTCTCCTTGACTTACACTGCACCGCTGTGTTTCGAAAACCACGACAACACGCTTAGATTACGGCATTTACGTTGTTGGCTAATTGAAGAAATGCTTTGATGACCCTGCCGCAAAGAAGACGCTCGCTCAAAGAGAGCAGCTTCCCGGAGAAGCATATACGCAGTACATACCAGTTGTTTCACTTAACTTGGGTGAAACTTTAAAAATATGCAAATGCAACGTAGCTGGACAGAACCAAGGTATTGTTTGTCCATTGCTAGTTGTCTGCTTTCGCTTGGAGGTACTCAGATTATTTTTGCATTACGCCTAATTCGAAGTCGTAATTGTTTATACAACTTCTCAAATATTATATAGAAATCTCTCGATACAGATTCTGTTGCTCAATTCCTGCTACATAAAAATTTGGACGACGCTGAAGCTTCGCCGTTAAGAGTGAAACGCGATAGCATTCAGAGATCCGTGACTGCTTCTCATAATTCGCGGCTACTGCAGCTTATGTAACCGTAATCTTTTCTAGAAACTCTGGCGGCGAACGGTATGAATGAAGGCGAGGTTCCTTGGCCTTTTTACAGCGAAGCTGTATTTGGCTATGGTTCCGTGGATTTCTCACTTTTATGTAGCACGTATTGAGCAATTAAGAGCTGTATCGGGCGTTTTTCGTGTGGCTATGCAATTTTCTTATTGGCGCTTTTCATCTAATAATATTATTTGTGAAGTGCAATACTTATTTGGGCTAATTAATTAATATTTATTCAATAAATAAGTAATAAATGATTAAGGCACACAGCCTATACAAGCTATAAAAACATAAGCAACGTTCGAAAGCCACAAAATATGCGATAATAACCGAGCTTTACAGCACAGCGAGACCTTGCAATGCGTCTCTTTGAGCCCATAAAACCCCTGCCGCCCCCTGGCGACCGCTGTAGAAACTCGAAAGGTGCCACGACGCATTTGTGGTGCACTGTGGCCTTGGATACCCCGCGTCTCGGTGGTGGAGGGTACAGGAGAACGAAAACGGAGGAGGAGGAGTGCGGGCGAGGAGAAATATGTTACGCCACCGAGGAATTTACCGAATGCAAGAAACAGTCTGAGTACCTCCAAGCAACGGCAAACAACATTATCTTGGTTCGAGCTGGCTACGTGGCATTTGCATACTTGAAATGTTTGATTCAAGTTACGGGAAACACAATGTAGAGGAAATACTTAATCTGTGCAACTTTGGGAATCTACGAATGCCCGAAAAAGACAAAGTTGGACACCACCTAGAAGGGTAGCCAAATATATTTGTAGTTTCATTATTGGTAAGGGAAACATCATCTCAGTGCCTGACGTCATTCATCTCCGCTAAGGTTTTGAGACACTCGAAATGCCGTAGGATAACGCCAAAGTTCGGCCGATGAGCCAAGCCAATATTATGACTTAGGCGAGTGTGGATATGGGTAGTCGTTTGACTTGACGGCGCTTGACGGCGTCGATAAGAAAACTCGTTTGCAAAGAGCGGCTTCACCACGAAGAGATGACGCACTGTACTACACCCCTCTCGGGTACCTATTCCCTGCACGAGACGGCGTGCTGACAGTCTCCCCCTTTGAGACAGACAGCGGTTAACTCTGGGGACACTCGCGAGCACAAAGCTGTCCAGCGCACCACACTGAAACATTCCCTGCACGAGACGGCGTGCTGGCAGGCTCCGCCTTTGAGACAGACAGCGGTTAACTCTGGGGACACTGACGAGCACAAAGCTGTCCAGCGCACCACAGTGAAACATTTTTGCGGGTTCGAGTATATGATCTGGGTTCCCGGTGCAGCCGTTGCTCCTAACATCCACCAGTAGGTTATTGTGAGTATCCCGACGATGCCAATTGTCTTCCACGTAATGGAATGCCCGAAAGCTACATGGAGCTACGTGATTTTCCTCCTTGTCCTGTTTGTTACCACAGCAGTGCACCTGGCCCTGTCGCAAGCTTCTGCAACCACCACCAACCATCTCGGTATCGTCAAACACCTGCCTTCTCTTGGCCTTACGACCAGCCCTCGGCGCGCTCCTTCGGGCATACACGCCTCCGGCAAATTCTTTCTAGCCAGGAAGATTAAGGAACGGCTCGCCGGCCTCCGATAGGAATCTGACGTGGCCGCCTCCATTTCGCACGCACCGTTCGTCATTGCCGCGGCGTCGTTTCAGGTGCCCCTCTCCCGGACAACTAGCCACAGCGGCCGATGGGGGTGAGGTTGCTGAAATCTGGTTACCGAAAGATATGCCTCCTTACCAAGGTATTGAAAAAGAAATGAATAGGAAGCCGAAAAATAATGTCTATGAACAGCGGAGCTGTTCAAGCTCTTGGTTAGGACGCGTAGTGCGAACAAAAAACTGCGCCTGGCGAAAAACTGCATCGGCCGTGAGTTGCCTAGCAACGCACAGCTGGTGCGGACGTTGCTAGGCGACGCACGTGACGTCTTCGCTCGGCGAGGTTACCACCCTCTCCCAGGTTACCTTCGCCACAGCGCGAGGCGCGGCCGATGTATCCAGCGTTTGTCGGTGTGCCCCTGCTGCAGCCGGCGTCGAGATGCTTCATGCTGCATTTCGCACCAGCCTCGTCACCCAGAATGGGCCGCATCTGCGTCTCGTCGAGCAAGATGGGCCGATAAATGGCCGTGCTTATGGGAGGCGCAAAAACCGACTCTTCTGTAGTCCAACGTTTGCGCCGCGCCGCGCCGCCTAGACGCATGCGCATTTTATACGAAACTAGGAGTTTCAGGACGATACGAAAACGTGAACTTGCTGCACGTGCCGCCACTTGTTCCCCTCAGCCCATCTTGCCGACAAGATGCGGATGCAGTGCATTCTGGGTGACGAGGCTGGTGCGAAATGCAGCATGTCGCATCTCGACGCCGGCTGGAGCCGGGGAACGCTGACGAACGCCGGATACATCTGCCACGCGTCGCGCCGAACTAAAGAGTGCTGGACTTTCGCTGGCGTGGCGTCCCCGTGCCGAGCACGCTCGCGCGTAAGCGCTACGTCCGACTATAAAGTGGCCTTTAGAACCCGTGTATCGTCCCGATACTCAGGCTTGGCTAAGTTTGGCTAAGAACCAGCGAAGCCAAACCAAGTTAAGCAAAGCGAGCTAGGGAAGGGCCACCAGGTTTGCTGTTTTCCCAGTCTTCGCACCACTTAGTGTGAAGCTGCCCCTGATTTTTTCAGCACGAACGGGAACTGAATCGCAAAGTTATGATTTTTTTCCTTACGGGGATGAAACAGAAAAGCAAAAAATGGCCTTTTAGGTTAATGTTGGCTCCCTTCTCTGCGGCTTTCCATCTCTGTATTGCCTGCAATTAGGACTCGCCTTTGCTTCCTCATTCGTGAAGGAACACAAATAAGTTGATGCGGTTTTGTCATGACAATTATTGGCAAACGAACAGGAGCCGGTCTGAACCGATTTGAACCACCATTTTATCGCTCCGGCGGAGCTGAACAGTTCTTTGTTAACCGGAAAAACCACTGGAACGAAAGATTTCGGTTGGACACTATGCTTCTCCCATTTTTATGTTAAAGAAGAAGGTTAACGATTTTATTTATGGTGCTCCTAAACGGCACTAGTAGACTCTGGTGCGACTTTAACGCTATTGAGCCTACAATTTAAGAGAACACTACGGCGTAAAGTCACATTTTCGTGGGAGGAAGCGGCAATGTTTTCTCATGTGAGGGATGAACCATTTTACCCTATTGCTTTGTGTACCTTTCACGCATGCTTCAATAGTCTGCACTTTACCACTGAATTCACAACTATTCCGTGTAGGCCCGACGTAATTTTCGTCATTCACGTTTTTAAAGTGTGTGGTGCAACAGTCGACTGCCAGTCAGGGACATTAACAGTAAACGGTCTATGTCTGAATTGTCGTGCGCAAGTTCTTACAGCCAGGGAATTCCTTCTGCATGCTTGCATGTACCGTCGTGCCCGCTATATCCGTGGTGCCGGTCCGAGTCACTTGCAGTTGACCCTCCACGACACCTTTTTCGCCTCGGTGGTGCCCATTTTATTGTTCTGAGCTAAGAATAACACTGTGACCCTGCATTGCTTGGTGTCTGTAACAAGAGGACGCGCAGGATTGTGGACTGCTAATTGATCTACTGAATCTGCGGAGCATCCAGACGACTGGAAACTTAACACATTTCTAGAAGACGCGCCTGTATCAGCTGCAGCGGTTACAGATGTTGGGGCAGAACCAGTAACTCCTCGCCCTGAGGACTCCCATATTTTTCGTATTCAGCAAGTCGCTCAGCCCAAAGGATCACCATGCCTTGGTGGACGTTATGTGGAAGCACATGCCACTATTCGGCTTCTCTCGTAACGGCAAAGCGATATCCATCCCGATGCGCGTCACGCGCATCGCCACTGGAGCGCAGGACCAGTGACGTAATTCACGAAGTGCTCAAAATATGTGTCATTCAGGAACCGCACAATCCTTGAGCAGTTCAGGTAATACTCGTAAGAAAAAAAGACAGAACGTCTAGATTTTGCGTCAACTATCCTCACCAAAGTTCATCAACTAAAGAGGGCGTTAACCTACTTCCGCGAATTGATGATGCCATCGACTTTCTCCATTTGGCCTCTTACTTTTCTTTAGTTTACCAGCGCTCGGATTAGTGGCAAATTCCCATGCACCCAGCAGACAAAGAGAAAACCGTGTTCGTTGCGCTAGATGGCCTTTTGAATTTCATTGTCATGCCACTTGGACTGTGCAATGCCCTCGCAACATCTGAGCGATATATGAACATCATTCTACGAAGCCTATGTGGGAGATTTGCATGTGCTACCTTGACGATGTTGTAAATTTTAGCTGAACGCTTAATTAGTGGGTCTAATCAGCATGTCGATGTTGCCTTGACGAGGTTTTAGAACGCTGGTGTCGTGCTGAATTCAAAGTGTTGCTTTGGAGAACGGCAAACACTGGTGTTATCTCTCCTTGTCGACAAATATGGCTTACGGCCACATTACCAGAAAGGTGCGGACGTTGAAAAACATAAAGTACTAAAATCTCTGAAAGAACTCATTGGTTTAATCGGACTTTATTCCTACTTCCGCCGTTCCTTATCGGGATTTGCCCATATCGCCTACCCTTTGACATGTCTGCCAAACATAGCTGTTCCATTCAGCTGAAGCCCAGAGTGAGGCGTGTCTTTTCGCCTACTCAAGTTGTTGTTGACGTCCCAACTTACTCTCGGGCACTTCAATCCTTCAGCACCCACGGAAGTTCACACTGATGCGAGTGATTTCGGCATCATTGCCATTTTCATCCAACGTTATCGTGGCAGGCGAAACGTTATCGATATGGTAGTCGCTCTGTGATTAAGCATGAACGTAATTTATACTGTGGCGGAACTAAAATGCCTTGCTCCCATCTTGGCTGTTCAGCGGTTTTGTTCTCAATTGTGCGGACGCCCTTCGGCACTCTTGAAACAGGTGATAGGCCAAGGATTTACGCGAGTTCCTGAAACGTAGTGTGCATATCAGTAAACAAAAACCTGTCTCACCAATGCGATGCCAATCCTAAGGATCACATGTCATTGTTCCCGATTGAATTCTGAAGCTAACCTGCGGAACATTTTTAAAATGCACTTGCTTAGTGCTGACAAGCATAAAGTGCCACTCATCGAATTAAATTACAAGAGCACGTTGGTGATCCTTTAGATACACATTTTAATATCTAGACGGTTCAGGATACAGACAAAAAAAAATGCAGTGAGGACGATCTCTGCTCATGTTTTCGCAATCTGAACGGCCATGTATTTGTTGTTCTTTAAACAATTTACCATGTCCTCAGAAATAAATTCCCAGCAAAATGAATCGCCAGCACCCATCTCAGGATGATGTCAATTCAATCACACCCGCCGGGGTGGCTTAGCGGCTATGGCGATGCGCGGCTAAACACGAGGTCGCGGGATCAAATCCCGGCCTTGGCGACCGCATTTCGATGGAGACGAAATGCAACAACGCCCGTGCCCCGTGCACTGGGAGCACGTTCAGATCCCCTGATGGTCCAGAATCTCCCACTCGGTGTGTGGCGGTGTTGGCAGGTAAATACCCCATAATTCATTCCGCATTCAATCAATATAGCGATGCAACGTATTGCCACCGTCGAAACGACTTGTGTATGAGGTGTGCTACCCGGCGCGGTGGCTCAGTCAGCTAAGGCATTGCGCTGCTGAGCACGAGATCGCGGGATCGAATCCCGGCCGCGGCGGCCGCATTTCGATGGAGGCGAAATGCAAAAACGCCCGTGTGCTTACGTTGTAGTGCACGTTAAAGAACCCCAGGTGGTCAAAATTAATCCGGAGCCCTCCACTATGGCGTGCCTCATAATCAAAACTGGTTTTGGCACGTGAAACCCCAGACAGAAGAAGAATGAGGTGTGCTCTGCAGCGGGACTAATCTTTCGCGCTTCCAGAGGTACACTGGGGCAATCTAGCGGAGCCACGGCGAACCCTTCGTGTGGCGTCCGAAATGCATGGCGCGCCGGTGCCTGCGAATGCTGAGAAACTCGCAATGCGGCAGCCGGGCTTCTCTCTCGCGCTTCTTTCTGGACACACTGCGCCATCGCAATGGTTAGCTCGGAGTTCGTGCATAGCTTCCGAGGTAAGAAGCTTGGCTCGTCGGGGACTGCGAACACTGAGAATTGTTCCCTCGCTTGCCGCACGCCCAGTGGCACATACTCAGAGACCCAAGTTACCGAGATGTTCATTGTAGAGCTGCACATACCCAGCGCATTCATGGCGCAGAGCGCAAAGTAGTTGGCGGGAAAGACGTTGATTGAAAGGTGGCAAGTACCCATTGCATGATTGAAATCAGCAGGTCATTTCATTCAAATGATCTTCCAGCTGAGAGATCTATATGAACGAGTCGAATTTCTTTATATTGGTATTCTGTATTGGTAAGGTACTTGTCCTTACCACCATTTTAGTGTTTATACGGTGATCTTTGTATGTGTCTTCGTCGGCGTGAAACTAGAGGCTTTTATCCTCTTAGGGAGAGCGTGTAAGGCCGACCATGCGTCGTTTAAGCGTGCGCCATATTAAGGCCGAACATGCGCCAATGACTGACAGCAGCTTTCTCAGAAAGGACGGGCTCACTTAGGCGAGGGACACGTGACACGGCCCTCGCTCTCTACACGTCGACGAATCCCAAAATTTGTCGCCGGGCACTGAACGCTTTGTTCTCTTGTCCTACGGGAAGGATAACTGACCGCAAACCCGATTGCCGCTTCCCCAAAATAGCAGTCGCCGTAGTGTCCGAAGGCCTCGGCACCTGCCGGTGATTATAGGGGTGAAACAATAAGGGATGGGGTCAGTGCACCTGTGCATGGACGGGGTGCGTTGGAATGCGAGAGCCTCGAACAGAGAAACTGGAAGTTCAGCATTAAGTTAGTTAGGCTGTGAAGAAGAAAACGTGCCTCCGTCCAGCGGCATCGCCAACGCATCACCAACGCATCGCCACTCATCGCTAGCAGCGAAAGATAGACCAACTACGTATTACATACTACCTAGAATCCGTACTACGTATGTTCTAGCATTGTCCTAGGCTCTGACACCGAGCAAGGTATAGACACGGCCACTCGATAATTTTTTTTATCTAGCGGTTGGTGTATAGACGAGTGAGGGCCTGCTGGAGCTTTTCGCACTCTCTGTGAATTTAAATAGTTCACCTGTAAATACACTTCGTCATACTTGTTCCTAGTTTCCTGTCCACTACTTCACCCCCGCCAAGCTAAATTACAGGGACCTCGGGTCTCAACACAACTGGAAATGAATCATTCCTTCCCTTATTCAAAGATGTGAAGAAATGTGTACGTGGCCTTGATTATTGACGCTGAAAAATATGTATACTTACTCTTGACCACCGCTCTTGAAGTATTGTTTAAATGTGTAATCCGTTTCAGTGAGGGAGTCTTTTAGGGCGTAGACGCAGGTATGATCTCCCATTTGGTACGTTCGCTTCGTCAGCCATGTCTTCTCAGTTGTGTTCAATGCCTGGGAGAAAATATTCGTAATTAATTCTTAATTTCAATAAAAAGCAGTTGATTTCTCACGTGCTCTTCTTCCTTCCTAAAAACGTCGTTAGTTATTGCCGTTAGGTTACATTAGAAAAGTTCATGGGCGTCTTACAAAAACGGTTATTCTGACCATAACGCTTAAGTGATGCGGACAGGTGAGAATCACAAAGACTGGCGCTACTTTTAGTTCATTTGTATCCGCAGAAGTTACTTGTATATATATGGACAAAATATCACCAAAACCACCGAGAGAGTACCAACGACCGCATGGGCATACTAGCATTTTCGAGATATGCCATTTCGCTTCCACTCAGAACTACAGGCGGGGCTGACACAACTCGCACCTACTTTTGCAATCAAACTCGCTCCCATAGTTTCCCGCGTATCTTTCTCCTCATTTCTTTGCAGGACGGAACATTCTTCAAACAATGGTTAAACTCCACATTTATCACTGTGTACTGGTGCATACACATCGCAATATCGGTTCAAATTTTTTTCTATGTTCCGTTAATCTGTCGTTTAGAAAACTCCCGGTCTGGCCTATCTATAATTTACCGCACAAGAAGGGAAAGCGATAAACGACCCCTTGTACCCAGGGTAGGAAAGGAGATTGGTGCTTCTTCACACAACCTCGGTGTAACTTTACAAATGTATCTGTAGCTATATATGTTCTCGACAATTTTTGGGGAGCATGAAATCACACATCAATTTGTATCTTAAAGGTCACTTTTTTTAACCCACGTGAAGAACAACTGCTTAATGTGTTGACGCTTTAGCCGAGGCTCAGGCAGAAACGTCGTGTTGAAAGACAGGGCTAAATTCGAAAAAAAAAAAATTGTTCGTAAGTGCTGTTTGCTTTTGGTGGCCCGCCTTGTTAAACAATGTCCGACGTGACGATTGGCTCACACCTGTTCGTAGAAGTCCTAGTATGAAAACTGGGGCGCTATAACGTAAAGCTATTTAATTCTGTTCTTATTCCAACCGCCTGGCTTCAAGTTTACGTAACCACTGCCGCAATCACGAGCCATGAAACACAAGGTAATTTCAACACCCCAATGAAAAACTATCGTTGTCTATAGGAAGTGACTTTTGTTTGGCTTCAAAGCGAATAGTATGGACTTCCTTGACAGATATTCCTTATCTTCAAGTTAGCGTAGTAAAAGTTAACAGGGGGAGGAGAGTGATGCAGGTGTCTCCGATTGCTCCGCCTCCCCCTGCTTTGCTCACGACGGCTCGTCGATGATTGCAGCGGGGTGCACCGGAGCAATAAAATTGCCGCCAAAAATTCGCACCGAAAATTTGGCAGAGCGATGTCGTATACGTACCGAAAGTGCTCTACGCTGTTACACTGCGACGTATTTTTTATTATACGCGAAGAAATCAGTTCTCGCCTGCAGCTCCAAGTAGGCAGTGCCAATGCGATCGATGGATGGTCATTTTTTTTTCGTTCGAAACATACGCCGCCCCCCCCCCCCTCCCTCAGTCCCCGGCTATTCCAAAAAGGGTTTACTTTGCTTGGTGTATTAATCAATCTTTAGTGCGTACACGACGTTTTCATGTGGTTGGTTCCCGTGGTTTTGTGACGTCGCGCGTCAGACATGCGAAATAGGCGTGGCCCAAAAATGTTTTGACGAATCATGGAACGCTAATCGTGAAAAAGACGTAGAAAAGGAAAGCTTTGTTTTTCTTTTGTTCGGCCTAATCAAACATAATCAGTGTGTACACGTCATCTTGAGATAAGGAGTTCTCGCGGTTTTCTGGTCGTGTGGTGACAAACAGGTGAAGTAGGCGTCAAAGAAGCAGCAACAGGCGGGACCCAAAGCCACACGAGGGAGTCGATGGCAAAAGGGCGAGGAGATGGTTTCAGGTCATGACGCTGTTTTTGGCGACACTGTTGAGCAGGCGTCAAAAAACGGGCCATTTGCAGGCATTTCTCGGCGTAATGAGCGACCGTTGCAACAGGTCAGCAGTTCACAGGGTCCGGGCGGTACAGGAGAAGCGTATATCAATGGTGCTGGAGGGCTGGCGGCCGTAAAACAGAAATAATGGTGAGAATCTGGTAGTGGCTTGGGAGGCAGTGTTGTATGCGTATGTGACGAAGGGAACTACAAGATCCCAGTCGGAGTGGTCTGACGCATCATAAATTGACTGCATATCAGCATAGGCTATGTTGAAGCGTTCTGTTAAGCCAATTGGTGTGTGGATGATAAGCGGTAGTGGTGTGGTAAAAAAGAAGTCGCAGTTTCGCCCAGAAGGCGAAGCATCGATTGCGATAGCAAAAGTAGAGAGCTATACAAATTAAGGATAGTAGTTTTATCGGCCGTATCAAGTTGTACATATTAGCTTACTAACTAAATAAACAAACACGGTGTCAGAGGTAAACATGAACACATCTCGCTCAATGACTGCGGGAGCTCGTCAAACTGCTGGGAGTGATAAAGCGCGCCAGCGGCAGCGAGCAAATTGTCCTTCGCGCTGGCTCTCGCTTCAACGCGAACTAAACGTCGAAAGCGCAGCGCATACGAAGCCACCGGCACTCGGCGAATGCACTTTGGCACATCGCAGATCGCTTTGAATATGAGGCTCCCGCGGGCGCACACTTCGGCCGCGTCGCAGATCGCTTTCAAGACAGCTCCGTGAGCAGCTGCCGCGTACGCAGACCACACCCTCCCTCCCCCTCCCCCCCCCTTTCGTCTCCATTGCCTCCTCCCCGTGCCTCGCGCATGAACGAAGACCGCGCGCTTCCGGCCGCCTTCCTCTCTCGCGTGCGCGAGATTAAGCTGCGGTTGCCGGCTCACCCTCACACGCTTTCACTCGCACACGCAACGCACGGCGCGCGGCGACGATTTTATCGCCATTGGACTTTATACGGAAGATCAGGACGACGGCGACGGCAAAAATGCGCTTGGATTGTCCATATAATTGCTATCGCAAAAAAAATTTGCATTCAGATAGGAGTGACTGCAGCACGTCCGAGAGCAATACGCAACTTCGATCGCTTAGCAGTTCACGGGATGCGCCATGGCGGAGAAAAAAGTTGTGTAGAATGAACGAGGCGACGTCTTTTGCTGATGCGGCAGGTAAGGAGGCGGCTTCAGCATATCGTGTCAAATGATCTACGGTGACGACCATCCATCTGTTACCAGCGCCAGTAACTGGAAGAGGCCCGTATAAATGAATACCGACAAGGTCAAATGGGTGAGCTGGGCAAGGAAGTGGCTGGAGGAGTGCGGTGGAGAGATGCGAGGCACATTTGTTTCGTTGCCAGGCAATACAGGTGCCTGCGTATTTGCGGATGAAGTTTTACATCACGCGCTAATAGTAGCGTAGGCGAAGCCATGTGTAGGTCTTCGACACTCCGCCGTGACCATACTGATAGTCGCAATGCAAAGTGGAGCATAAATCTTTTAGACGGTGGCGGGGCACGACTAAGAGCCATGAGCGACCGTCATTGCGGTAGTTGCGCCGGTATAAAAGTCCGTCGTTGATGGCGAAATACTGCGCCTCTCGACGTAACGATCGAGGTGCCGAAGCTGCCGGAGGCTTTGACAAAAAATTGAATGTCATGACCCTTCATGAGCATTTTCTCTTTCTACGATGCCATGCCCAGGACGACAAGTGGTGACTATCGGTAGAAGCACTGGTGACTGAAGTACCTGGGACGTGCGAGAGGGCGTCGGCGTCGGAGTGTCTGCGTCTAGAGCGCTATATATATATATATATATATATATATATATATATAGCGACGACACGTATATCATATTTCTGGATTCATAGGGCCAACCGAGCGGGACGACCCGACGGGTCTTTGAAGATAGAGAGCCAGCATAGAGCGTGATCACCGTGACCACGTCAAACAGTTGACCGTAGAGATATGGGCGAAATTTTTAGGAGCCCATACGATGGCCAGGGACTCTTTTTCTGTTATTGAGTAATTGGCCTCAGGTTTTGTGAGGGCACGACTGGCATAAGGGACCACATATTCGGCATTAGTGTTCTTACGCTGTGCAAGCACGCCATCAAGACCGACACCGCTAGCGTCAGTGTGAAACTTTGTCGATGCGCTTTGGTCAAAAATGCGCAAGATTGGCGGTCACGTAAGTAGGCAGCGAAGAGTCGTAAACGCATCATCAGAGGCTTCTGACCAAGCATAAAGTTTATTGTCGCATAGGTGCGACAAAGACTGGCGCTACTTTCAAGTGATCTCTATTTGCAGAAGTGATATATATATATATATATATATATATATATATATAGACGAAATAACACCAGAAGCACCGAGAGAGTACCATCGACCGCTTGGCTTTAGGGGTGAGATCAGTCACGAAATTGCGAACGAATTGTCCAAAATAGGAGCATAGGCCAATGAAGCTGCTTAGTGCATTCAAGTTAGTGGGCTTTGGGAATTCGGATACGGCGCGAAATTTAGCAGGGCCAGGAAGAATGCCTTCTTTTGAGACAACGTATCTGTCATAGTATAGTCGGTTTTCGAGCTGCAAATAGGCACTTTTTCAAGATAAGCTGGAGACCACCATCGCGGAGACAGGTCAAAACTTGATGTAAGCGGTGAAGATGGGTAGGGAAATCTGGGGAAAAGGCGACAACGCCATCGAGGAAGCAGAGACAAGTATGCCACTTCAGTTCGCGTTGTATGCCATCCATCATGCTTTGAAAGGTAGCGGGCGCGTTGCAGAGATCGTATGGCAATAGATTGAATTCGTACAAGCCGTGTAGTATTACAGACGCTATTTTTTAATAGACAGCGTGAGCCATGGGCTCCTGCTAGTAGCCAGAGCGGAGGTCTAAGGAGGAAAAAAAAGAAACTCCGCTCCTTGCAAACACTCAGGTGCGTCGTCTACACGTGACAACAGTTAGTTTTTCGAGTAATCTTGTTAAGCCGTCTATAATAAGCGCAAGATCGTATGGTGCTTTTTACCTAGGACGACTGGTGATACCCAGGAACTACTAGAATGCTGGATGACAACACGTATGAGCATATCGTTCAGCTGGTCAACAGTAACGCGTCTTTTGCTCGCCGATACTCAGTAGGGACGCTGCCGAATGGGTGCATGACTCCCAGTGTCGATAGTGTGCGAAAGAGTCGCTGTGCGGCTGAGTGACGCTGCTTGGCAGTGAAAACAGGAAGAGAAGCCTAGGGCAAGTGAAGAAGTTCGTCTTACTGTATCGTTAAAGAACGCAGGGTAAAAGAACGCGGTAGTGACTGAGGACGCGATGTCGTGAGAGCGGCAAGATAAGCGGAGTCATCCATTGTGTCAAAGATTAAAGGTGATCCTGGTGGCTCTGCTCTTCCAAGGCTTTCACGGCGGCGTAAAGTAATTGGTTCAGCCGATACGTCTGACACGCACATCAAAGAGGCGTCAGTGTTGAACTCGAGGACAACGAATGGCAGTGGTAGTGATCGGTGGCGAACTAAGAGTTTAGATGGCGCGAAGAGTGCTGTGCCGTCATATTCAGAGTCATAAGAGATACTGACAAAAGCAGAAGACTAGGTAGGTATACCGGTGCATTCTGAAATGGTGATTTTGCGACAAGGATCCTTGTTGTCATTAATAAATTCTGTCGAAAACTGAAATAGCTTGATTTCGGTGAGGCGCAGTCGATGATCGCAAGAAATTCACAACCTAATATGACGTCGTGAGAACATGATAGCAACACGATGAATTCGATGACGTACAGGGCCTCCTGAATGACGGCAGGGCTCGGATGGCTCGACGTGCTGTGCGTCGGCAGTCCGTTGGGATAGTCCAGAAAGCGGTGTCGTCACTTTTCCAATTTTGCAGCAAATACGGGCGTCTATCGCAGAAAGTGCAGCGCTTCTGTCGACAAGTGTTAGCGCTAATATCCCTTCTACTGCTACTTAAATAACGTTTTTTTGCGGAACTGTAAGGGCTTATACATTTCGCAGACACCACAGTTTTTGACTCCTGATGTGCAATTCTTAGTTTTCCTGGCGCAGAGCGCTCCGCCGACGGTGCAGGGGGAAAGGAAGCGGCGGCGAGGAGGTGAACGGCGAGTGCAGAATGCTGTCTCGGTGGCGGGAGGATATTCAAATCTGTCCGAATAATTGCGGCGCTGGTAGAAAAGTGGCGCATATGGAAGGACATCGTTGGAAACGTGCGGTGTAAGTAGCCGACTGTGACGTGCCACGTGTCTAGCATGACCACAATAAGAACTGATTGGACTGTTGTCTTCCGTTCGCCAATGGTCTTGAGGGCGTACATGCTGTTGTACTGCTAGCCGGATGAGAGGGGATACTGGTGGGCGCAGAGACGGGCGAAGTGGATCGTAGGTCTGCAGTACAGACCTCATAGCATCTTCGGTGTGCGTCATGGGAGCGGCAGTCGGAGCCTCATAGAGAGAAGTGGGAATGTGGTCGGCTACCTGCTCCTTGATGACATATTGGAGAGCGGGCGCCAATTCGGAACTCGACTGGCAGTGTGTAAGCGGCATAAGCGAAAGCTGACGAGCAACTTCTTCACGAAGTCCTTTATCTGTAGCAGTAGCAAAATGTTTTCCGGGGAACAGCCAAGCTCGACATTGAAGTGACCTATTACAGGGATCGACATATTCTATACAATTTGTAAAGGCATCGCCGCTCTGTGGCACAGCACCACACAAACGTTGCTTGGCGCGAAGCTTGCTAACGGGGCGAGGCGCCCGAAAACAGTTTTGAACGCCACCCGCGTCCTGAGATCACGTTCGTGGTTTCAGCACCGCACGCTGACGGCACCGCTCCAAAAAAACTATATAGCGTTCAGTTTTGTAGTGTCGTCCCAGTGGTTGTAGATGCTAACCAGGCCATAGTCAGCCAATCAGTCTTCTACGCCATGGTCTTCTGTGCCGCTGAAGATGGGTGGGTCGCGTTTATGCAACGGGCCAGGACAGATCACCGCGCAGTCATTGGGCCAGTGGGTTGTGGTTGTGGTGGTCCTTCTGCCGGGCATAATGAAGACGGGCTCTAGTGACCGGTTGCGATGTTCCAGATTTCTTGTGCCGCGCAGCTCCACCAATCGTAAAGGGGATTTATTCGGGTCGTACAGCCACAGCGACAAACACAGCACCAGCAGTAAGTGCGGTAGGGCGCGGCCAGATAGCGCACTTGGTACGAGCCAGCTGATGGCAACGGGGCTTTTCAGCCCAGCTTCTTCCTCAAAAAAAAATATATATATATATATATATATATATATATATATATATATATATATATATATATATATAGTGCACTTCATTTTGGTACACGCGGCCAGACTGCACGTCACCGGCGGGGCTGCCAAACATTCAACTTCGCATGGGGAGTTGACTGCTCCAGCCAGCCATGTGCGTCTTCGCAGCATTGCGGCTGACGTATTACGGCTCGCCGATGAGCTCGAATCGGTCGAGCTCGATGAAATGCCGGCTGCTGCAAAGTCTTCCTTGTCGTAAGGTTGAACAGAATGCTTTAAGCAGGGGGCAGTTTTGTCAGCAACGCCACTTGTGGCCTCTTACGTGGCTGATACAGAGACTTGGGCTGCACGGGCAAGCTTTTGTAATAATGATCTCAGCGGCGTTGATGGCGTTGGTGTCTTTCAGAGAGATCTAACTTAGCATGGGGCGAACGCCTGCGCGTTCGTCAATGAGTGTTGTAAAATAGTGAAGAGTTATTCCGGAGAAAAGGATCCTGGTCTTCCAGCAATGACTTAGTGGGACCAGTAGCGTTTTAATAAATCAGCACTCCCAGAGTTTTCTGGAAACTATTCTACCCTTCTCGGGTCAAGAAAACCATTTATTCACTCGGACTGCGTCTTTCTAAAGAGACACGTCTATTGATGTGTCGTGCGACGTTGTCTTCACAAGGCCAAATTTCAAGAATTATCATCAAACGGCTATATTCGTCTGTCGCCGAGAACATGTCCTAGCAGTGCGCGCCGAAGCCAGAGGAAGCAGTGGGGGGGGGGGGGGGGGGGGGGGGGGGGTGCGTGAACTCGCGAGTTAACCGCGTAGCACGGATATTCACCTGCGACTGCTCTTTGCATAGAAATCAACCCCTAGCTTCATTGCTACAGCTATATCTACCCTTAAGCACACAGACCTGCTAGTATAAAACTGCATGATTTTCAGTTATTCCTTTATAATGGTGTAAAAGCTATGTTACCATCTCAGTTCACCAGCAAATTAGCCGATTCAGTGCTTGAGAGTAAAAATACGATAGGCTTGTACTGCGTTGATAGGCTTGTACTGCGTAGATAGCTCGCAGTATGGTCGGCGCTGCGAGAGGGAATAGGCGTCACAATGTGTGGAGGTGTTACTTTGATGTGTTACTTCACTAAACTTGCGTTGGAAGCACATTACCAGAAGCCTTATAAGACAATTCGGTGCTGCTCTAGAATTTGGTGGCACGGCAGCTTCAACTGCCGTGCCACCATTCATCCCTTTTATTAAGCTTTTTTTTTTACTGTATAGTTAATTTATGTGGTCGAGAGGGTCGATATCTCTGTTACTGTGCCACTGTTCCCTGGTCATCTCCAACCAGATAAACTTGATCGACACTGTAATCTTCAAATATTTCAGAAAACCTAATAAAGTGCCCTCGTGGTCATTTAGTGAGGAAGATTGTCATCGAAATGAAACGGGCAGCCAAAAAATCCCTGCCGATCTTATTAGAACACACTTATTAGTCATAGTGCTTAGCCTATCAGCTTTTCAGCGAACTTGAAATTGGGTGACAGCGAAATGACAGAGTCAATTCTTTTTTCCACTTGAATGTGAGAGCCAACGTAAGAGGAATTACTACGTGAACACACTATGAAAGAGAAATTCGCTCACTTCAAGAAGGTCCGTAAGGTCGACTGCTTGTGTGCCGATGAAAAGCCCAAGAAGGACGAGAAACCCAAAGTGGCGCATGATGCTCTTGAGAACCTGTGCTGGGATTCCAGTAATCGGTTTGACAACAAAGGCTGGAGAAACAAGGCGCTTTTATACAAGGTACGAATGCTCACAACAGAATTTGTTGTTTGTTTTTTAAAAGATTTCGCGGCTACGTTTTAAAGATAATTTCGTCAAAGGGCTGCTGACGCACTTATTTTAAAAAGCGCAGTCATTTCAGGGTAGCTTTAACGCGCAGTCCCCTCCGTCATTCTGATAGAAAATAATATAGTCGCATATATTATTGCTAAGCAGTCATTACATCCTTGCAAAAGGTCACCCAGCTTGTATGCGAAATTATTCGATAAACGCGGCTCCTATTCGTCATAGATTCAGCAATAATTTTCTCCATGTGTGTGAACGCTTTGTAGTTAAATGTGACAAACGCAAAAAAAAAAAGCTTAACTCACGTGCACAAATGGGTAAAATGCACTTTTGTATGTTTTAAATAGTACCCAGGGAATCGCGATTTGGGAGCATCACCATACTTCGATAAAGTTATTTTGCACTAACGCTTCCAGACGTAATCATTGCGCACTATTTACATCAAAGGAAATTACTTTAACACCGTATACAGGGATTCCTCCGGCGTGCTGATTTTATCAAATTCGAAATATATAAAAAATGTCTTAATGGTGCTGATTCCATCGCTTAGTTAATCACGTGCACTGCCACATATTGGAAAATTCAGATGCGTAATATTTTTGTCCATAGCTTGTGAGGACCGCCTTCTTGGAGTAAAATAGCACAGCCAATGTGACACGCGGGAGTACCTTGCACTGACAACCGAAATAACATTCATATGAAAAGATGCTGAGTACCTACCCATGGAGGATGACTTCAGTAATTTTATTGAAATTGATTGTGGCTTCCTTGCTGATAAGCTGTGGTTGCCAGGGTGGCCCCAGTCCATCGGATACGATTTTTGATTGGCTCAGATGAAGTATTGCAGTTCATACTCGGTGAGACACAACGTTACAATGGCAGCACAAACTTGGTGGCTTTAGGCCTAGCCTCTCAACTTTATTTTACATGGCCCACTTCATCCTTACACTTCAGCACATATAGCACTCAACGCGTACGTCTCGCGAGTAAGTGCCACTGTCGACCCCACCCAGAAGATTCTGCTGCAGTTATCGAATTTAGAGAGTATCGGAAGTCTGCATGTAGAACAGGCGCTTGAACCTAAGTGCTGCCTTTTGTGACGGTCGCTTTCAATTTGGCGTTCGGTGGCAGAAAAACTGCGATTATCTAGGCCATAACCAATAGCAAGGATTGAAACGATTGATCTCGCGCGTACAGAAAATGAAGCACAATTTGTTGTTCGTCACAGAATACGACACCCCCGTCAAGAACTATTGAGATTGAATATAATTACCTTTATTGAGCAACGAATATGCTTGCGAAACACGTAAAACAAGCTGTTTTTACAGCTTCAGGGGAACCTGGCCGCGTCATACAGAGTAAAACATCAAAGCATCAAGCTCCGCGCGTCGAAGACACCCAGATCCGAAAGAAGCGTCACGCGGAACCGGAGCATCTTCGCTATACGCAGAGAAACGTGGTGCACACCGCGAATGTTTGTATACAATGTATACAAACAATTATAATAACTAATTGCAGGGGCGGATCCAGGTTTTTTCTGAGGGGGGGGTCAGCTTCTGTCAATGATGATGATGATGATGATAGTAGCCTTTCTCATTTACTGAAATGCACCGTTTCTGCTCACGATAAACCCGCGTTTTATACGGCTAGAGCAACACCTGTAGCCCGCCGTGGTGGCTCAGTCAGCTCAGGTGTTGCACTGCTGAACACGAGATCGCGGGATCGAATCCCGGCCGCGGCGGCGGCATTTCGATGGAGGCGAAATGCAAAAACGTCCGTGTGCTTGCGTTGTAGTGCACGTTTAAGAACATCAGGTTGGCAGAATTAATCCGGAGCCTTCCACTACGGCGTGCCTCATAATCAGAACTGGTTTTGGCACGTAAAACCCCAGAAAGAGGAAGAAGCCCTATAGCGAAGCCAGGTATCGGTTTCTCCGAGCATAAAGGAAAAGGACGTTACCCAATACAGCCATGTGCTTGGCGGCTGTGCCTGATAATACAGGGTGTTCAAAACTAAGATTTATGGTTTTCTTAAAATTAGGCACTGGGAGGCACGCAAAGACCACCTGTGCTAATAACTTATGTGGCCAGGTGGGCACAAAGTGAGAGGATAATTATCGCTGTGAGCAGCCGAATTCACTTAAGTTGAACAATTATTTTTTGTCGACTGCAGTAAGTGGGTATGTTTGTATTGAAAACTTAGAGACAGTAGTGTTTCTACACAGTATCGGTCGGAAGAATTATTCTAGAGTGTTCGTGCTCCGAGATATCCGACTATCGTACTGCGAAGAGTTATGGAATCGACGCGGGAGTAGTTTATGCTTTGCGTTGCTGTGGAAGGGAGGCATTTTGAACGTTTTTAGGGCATTGACATCCTGATGGGTGAAATGTCATGAGATTCGTGCATGACAACATCAAACTTAAAACGGCAGTATATATGAAATATTCGTTAGCATAGCTAAAAAATGTCACAGTTTCGCCCTAAGGGCGAAGCAATGAATGCGATAGCAACACAGCAATGTCATACGAAGTAAGGTAAGCGGCTTTGGTAGCAATATGAATTGTAGTAAACATGAGCTGATTAAGTAAGCAGGTGTGCTGCGGCGTAAGTAGACCGACATGAAGAGAGACTCGATGACCACGAGAAGGCGCGTGTGAAACGGTGGTGTTGATGAGAAGCGCTTTTCGTGGGCAGCGCGTGCGAAGGGACACACCTGTAGCGCTGCACTGCCGATCCGGGCAGCATTGCATGTGTAGCGTGCGTTGGAAAATGTGGTCCGACTATTACTAACTGAATGAACAAGCGTGGTGCGCGCACAAACAAACATGAATAGATCACACTGAATGACTGCAGACAACGACTGTCAAAACGCTGGCAGCAAGCCCATACGCTGCAGCGGGCGAAGGTACGTGCGGTCTATCGCTTCAACGGAAACTGAGCGGCGAATGCACGGCGCATAGAAAGGTCAGAGCCGTGTGGAGATAAGAGACGGTGCGGCGAGCGACGAGCGCGGTTGTTGGCATAGTAGAAGTGACCCCCCCCCCCCCCCCCCCCCGCTCCTTCCGGCGCTGGCTTCCCGCTTCCTTGCTTGCGCGTGGGAGAGATAAGAGACGGTGCGGTCGAGCGACGAGCGCGGCTGTTCCCCCCCCCCCCCCCCCCCCCTCGCTCCCTCCGGCGCTGGCTTCCCGCTTCGTTGCTTGCGCGTGGGAGATTGAGTGCGTTCGCTCTCCGTGACAGCGCGCGTCCCCGCACGCTTCCGCTCGAGCATACAGCGCGCGGTGGAGATTTTATCTATACGGAACCTCACCGCGACGGCGACGACGACGGCGATGGCGACGGCTACGGCGACGGCGACGCCGACGGCAGAAATCCGGTTGAAGTGTCCATATAATTGCTATCGCAATAAAAGGTTTCTGTTATTGATGGTGTAGTTGTTGCTTTCGATTTCAATAAAACTTACAATACTTGGAAATCAGCAGTAACTTTATTTGCGTAGCCCAGGAAATGACCATGCCCGGTCGTCTAGTCACCATTACGCACGCGCATTGCCCTCCGGCTTCTCCGCTCGCGCCATTATCTCGGCATGGCAGCTGCCGCCAGCTTTACAGGCTGCGCGGTCGCGTGTTATGACAGCGGTTACGGGTTCTTCGATTTCTTTTATTTCGCCAGCCGTCAGGGGAAGGGGGACAGTTATCTTTGCCAATGCCTACTCCGCGTTGTCAGACTAAACGCCGCACCCAACAGCCACGTCACATCATGGAGGAGCTTTGCGCCAATCCTCACTCTCTTGCATGCGTAATCATGCGAACGACAATTAAAATTTGGAGTTGGATATCTCGGAGAACAGACATGCAAGAAGAATTCTATTAAGTGAAACTGTGTAGAAACACGGCTGCCTCTAACTTTTCAATACAAACATACACACTTACTGCAGTCGATAAATAGTTAATTATTCAATTTTAGGTAATATTCGGCTGCTGACAACAATAATTATTATCTCACTTTGTGTCTCCCTGGCCACATAACTTATTTGCCCAGGTGGTCTTTACGTGCCTCCCACTGCCTAATTTCAAGAACACCATAAAGCTTAATTTTGAACACCCGGTATATCTAGCCTGTATTGTTTCTTAAAATAAAATTTGGGATGATCTGTCGCAGGTTTGTTATAAATGCGTAAGCACGGGTCCATCTTTGGAGTTCTGTTGGGACATCTTGATTTCCTTAAGAAGATTCTTTGTATTCGGCTGAGACACCTTCGTTTGCTTTGGAGCTCCAACGCGGCAACCACTACCCTGGTTGTTTACGATATGCGAATCACCGCGGATGAAGAAGACTCATGACGCCACCTACAAGAACGATGTGGCCTAGTAGCCAAGAGCGCGAGCCAGCGTGTACATGTTTTGCTTCCCACGCGACATCATCCTTTTACACAAGGCGCGCATCTGCTCCCGTTTCTCTAACCACGCGTGGTTAGCGGCCAACGCCCGCGCGCTGGCGTTGGCCGCTGACGTCACGCTCCCCCACTTCGCAGCCGCTGCTCGAGGCTTCGCCCCGCTCCGCGAGAACGGCCACTCAGATAAACGGATCCGACGGCTTTGAGCCTCCTATGCTTAATGTACGACAATAAAACTGCGAAGTTACAATGAAAAACTTGTAGCGTACGAACCGTACTGTGCTCGTACTGGATATTGTCAACGTGTAACTGTGATCACACTTCTTTCTGGGGTTTTACGTGCCAAAACCAGTGATCACACTGAGTGCTACAGTTTAAAAAAAAGTTGCCTATGCGAAGTTCTTAGTTTAGCTGTTAGTTGTTATTATTTATATATGAACACTTCAGCGAGAGATCTATTTCATTAAGCAGGTTGGTCGCTGAACCGATGACAGCCAATGAGGCAACCGATGACACCCCAATCGGGAACTGAGTTGATCAGTTGCGAAGGCGCTCGCGCGGACATCTGCGTGCTTGGAAAAAGGCACGTCCCCTCGTTCATTCGACGCCACCGATGGGAAGAGTAAGGCACGGCCGGCGCCAGGAGGCCCAAGGTGTTCATGAGAAAAATAACTACGGCAACTTCGCGACACCACACCCCTACGGAATACAACTAAGCTTGTGAGCGAGCTAGCTTTACTTCTACATGGCTCATACCACTGGTACTCGCGAAAAATAATTTTGAAGAATGCTGGCGGCCATATTTTTTTTGCGACAGGGCCATTCCCCTGTCAGCGAGGGGGCCATGCAGAAATCTGAGGGGGGGGGGGGGGGGGTCAGGACATCCGGACATCCCCCCTGGATCCGCGCCTGTAATTGAATTACGTAGAGCCCCATATTTCAATTAAAGTTTAAGACGTCTGCCACGATAGGATGTGCCATGTGAGATAATGAAAATGCTGAAGCCTCTCGGAGACTCTAAACACTAACGGAGAATAATGCTTCAAGCAAACGCGTCTCCCTGTGTGTTCTGTGGACTTCGCAGACAAAACAGCCGTGGTATACGTAAGGTAACACTTAACATCAACTCACCAGTCTCGTATTGGAATAAACGCTGAAGAAATTGCACAATCGACGCCAATATCACCATTAATTATCGCCTATAAAAGCAAGCAGCATACTAAGCTTCGCTTACACCGATTCCCACAGTGCGTGGGATCCGCAAATTGGGTCTCCTGTTTTTCTATCAGGAAACCTTTCTTCGTACGGCTGGAGACGAATCTGGGTGGGTCTGGGCACGCCCTTGATGTGTGCTGCTCAACTGTTCGGCCAATGCTTCACGGCTGCGTTGTGAATCTCTTTTCTATGTTTGCTTTCTTCGCAGCCATAATTCGTCATCATAGTTCGTCAAAAGCCTGAGAGCTGTCTTCAAATGTGTCACAAATTGCGTGCTCCTCACCAAGTTGCCGCCACTATACCACCGGTAACCACCCCGCTGTATACGCAGCTATGGAGGCCAGGCTCCCTATCGTCCAGTAACATGCCTGACCTGTTAGTCACCCGTCGCGCTTGCTCAGTTAGCGAAGGCGTTGCGCTGCTGAGCACGAGGTTGCGGAATCTAAACCCAGCCGCGGCAGCCGCATTTCGATGGAGGCGAAATGCCAAAACCCCCGTGTGCTTGCGTTGTAGTGCACGTTAAAGAACCCCAGGTGGTCAAAATTATTCCGGAGCCCTCCACTACGGCGTTCCTCAAAATCAGAACTGGTTTCGGCACGTAAAGCCCCAGAAAGAACAAGATCTCTTTGTCAGGTGATGGCCGCCGCGTAGCGAGGGAGGGATCTCGCGTAGGTGACACCAATAGACCAGGTCGCAGTACATGTTGTTCTTAAAATGAATTATTGCGTAACGTTTAGGTGGCTTATTCATGTAACTAAATATCCACCAAATAAGGAAAAGGACACCGGATCTCCGGTAGGCTCGCGTGAACCCTCCGGCTTCAACGAATTAGTGACTACATCTACGATTCAATGTGGTGGAGGGACTGCGTATCGAAGAACCCTGCTACCGCGATGAACACAGCTCCAAGAATTCAAACGGTGAAAACGTCGCTGCGACTATGCCTATTCTTATTAGTGCTGGTGCGGCCCAATCAAGACAGTTCATAGAACCCCCCCTCTTAAAGGATGTCGCTGAGTTATCTGTAGTAGAGTGGTTGACGTGCTACGAACACGTTTTGCGACTTAACACCTGGAACGATGACACAAAGGTGAAATTCCAGTATTTGGCTTTGGAAGGGGGCGCAGAATAGTGCTATACAAGCAAAATGTTGACTGGTGCCCCAAATACGTGTGAGGGGAGGGCTGAGCTCCTCAGACCTTGCTGCAATAGCCGTCACGCAGCAGAGATAGCGCACTTCCATTTCGAGAAGAAAGTACAACTGCCGTCGGGGAACCCAGAGCAGTATTACTATGCCCTGCTGCAGCTTTGTACAAGACTATATGCAATCATGAAGAAGGAAGCCGACCTGCGTCATCTTTTGTATGGACTCTGTGCCGAGACGTTGGAGAAGGTTGATCAGTATTTCGACAAACTATACCCCGTATCAACCACACTGCATTGATGGCTAGTGTCTCTTCGATGCCTTTGAGTGGCTGCTCGCCTCTCACCATTTGAAGCCGCGATCAGCCAGCATTCCCGGAGAACCGAACTGCTCAACCGCCGCAGTGCAGTGCTCTTTGGTGAGTGGGGATGTGCGAATAGTGATGATTGAGGCCGAATCGAATACGAATCGAATAGTGCCAGAAGCCAAGTTAAACGATTCGAATATCGAATACTTTTTAAAAAGTTTTCGAATAATGTACAACCGTTATCACACTTAATATTGCTGCGGACCATTAGTTACGAGGAAGAAGAGGCCACTGTTGTGAAGAAGACGACGACCATTGGAGGATAGCGGAGATACCGGCTCCGTCACCTGCTGCCGCTCCGACGACCTACATCGCACTCTCCGCTTCCCGTGATCCTGGTGTATTCTCGAGGAAAGATGGGGAAGGCATCGAGGACAGGGTCAGCCTGTACGAACGCGTCAGCGCCAATAACCGGTGGGACCCTACTATCATGCTCGCCAACGTAGTATTTTACCTCAGTGGCACACCTCGCGTATGGTTTAGGACGCACGAAGATGAGCTCACCAGTTGGGATACGCTTAAACAAACGAGCCTTTTTGGGCAACCCTTAAGGCCGCATGATTCACACTATGCCGCCACGAGAACGATTTTGGTCTGCCGACTGATGACAGGAACAGTTTACAGGACGGAACACGCTGTGCCCAACGGTTTAAAGGAAAGAAAATGGTGTCGCCAGCAGTCGGCAGACTGCTGGTGCCATGTCGATGCCGTGTGCCTAGTCGGTGCCGCGTCGGCCTAGTGTGAATCGGTGCCGTGTCAGCCTAGTGTGAATCAGCCTTCACAGTCACCAACTTGTGGCGACGAAGGCGTTATACAGCCGGGTTCAGACGTTAACAGAGCCTTACGTCACGTACATCCAGGACGTCTTCTCTTTGTGCCGCAAAGCTGACACACACATGTCTGAGCAAGACAAGGTTTCTCACGTTCAGAAAAGTATCACCGATCACGCCTTCCACTTGGTCGTTTTCAACAACGTGGCGACGGTGGACGCAGTGATGAAAGAGTGCCGCCACCTGGAGCTCGCAAAAAGTCGACGAATCGACCAACTGTTCGCCCCTCTACCAAACACCGCGGCGACAACATCCTATGCTGACGCTCCCCGCACCAACAACACTAGCGATGTTAGCCGGTTCAACCGGCGAGAGATTGATGCCGCCTATCCAGCTGCCTTCGAATCCAGCTCCTCCAACACACCTGCTATCGCGGTTTCCCTGATACAGGCAGTTGTTCGGCAAGTGTTCGCCAACATGGGTCTTCACTCCGTCTGCTCAGCGTGTCGCTCTGACGCCCGCCCCGATTCTTCCCCCCGTCCTACATCTTTTTATCCACCACGTTTCCGTAACCCGTCGGAATGGCGTACCGCTGACGACAAGCCCATTTCTTTTCACTGTCGTCGAATCGCGCACATTTCTCGCCACTGTGGCAGTCGCTGCAGTTCGCCGACCCAGAACAACCATACTGGCTACCTTCGCCCATCCGATCCTTCTCGTCCCTACGCCGCACGCTCCGATAATGCCACCACTGCATCTCCTGCGCTGAACCTCCCCTATTCACAGTCACCGTCGCTCCAACGCCAAGAATCTCGCTCGCCCCAGCCCCGTCGCTCATATTCCCCGACTCTCTACAGCCGCTCCCCGCCGGAAAACTAGACGATGTAGCGCCTCGAGGTGAAGCTGCATTGCTCCCTACGCCGCCAAATCCTCCACTGACGCTGCTCACTCATATGAACCTTCTTGAAGTGCAAGTCGACAGCGTTTCTGTGTCTGCTCTTTTTGACACTGGGGTGATCTTATCTTTCATGTGCGCTGACCTTCGTAACCGCCTGCAGACAATAACACCCGCCACGACGCCTGTTGTCCGTGTCGCCGACGACGGAACAGCTCCCGTAATTGGTATGGGTGCCGCCCGAGTCTCCGCCTATCGCTGCACTCTCGTTCTCTTCAGTGTCATCGCGCACTATACCACGACATCCTTCTCGGCCTAGACGGCCCTCTCCGCGCATTCTGCTCTTATAAAATGTTCCGCCAGTACTCTCCGCCTTGACCTGCCTGTTCTGGATCCAGCGGAACCACCAGCCAGTCGCCACAGTGCCGTAGACTTTGTTCGCTTGCCACCTCCGGCACTTACTTACGTTGACTTGATGTCATGTCCACCAGTGCCCGACGGTCACTATATCGCGATTACCACCCAAGATGTCCTCCTTGCAGACGGTATCACACTACCTCATACAGTTTTATCTATTACGGCGAATTGCCTCGGCCTGCCAGTGTTCAATTTTGGCTTTACGACACAAATGCTGCCTCGTGGGGTGTCGCTATCCCAGCTTTCTTTCTTCGAAGATACCTTAGTCGTATCTATTGTAGATGACAGTTCAACCGACCTTACGCTACCATCCCATTCTGCAACTTGCGCCTTCGCCGACTTACAGAATATGGTAGCGGCCGACATGCCATCCGAGAGCGCTCATGAGCTCTTACGCATTCTGTTTCATATTGAAATATTTTTGATGTTAACAAGCGCCCTTTGGCTCAAACTACAGTTATTTGACATGGCATAAATACTGATGATACCTTTCCAATTCATCGCCGCCGGTATCAGGTGTCGCCGGCTGAGCGTCAAGTTATCCAGGCAAAATGCTTGCCAAGGAGATTACTGAATCATCGTGTAGTCCATGGGCGTCACCGGTTGTCCGGGTGAAAAAGAAAGATGGCTCATGGCAATTTCGCGTAGATTATCGGCACCTAAACAGGGTTAATAAAGATACGTCTATCCCCTACCTCGCATTGATGAAGCCCTTGACGGCCTCCACGGTGCTCGCTATTTCTCTTCGATTGACCTTCGCTCCGACTATTGGCAGATTGCCGTGGACAACCTAGACCACGAGAAGACCGCCTTTGTCACACCCGATTGTCTTTACCAATTCAAAGTGAGGCCATTCGGTCTATGTAACGCTCTGGCCACTTTTAAGAGCATGATATACTCCCTTCTTCATGGCTTCAAATGGTCCGCATGCCTCTGCTACTTGGGCGACGTTATCGTATTCTCTCAATATTCGCACCGCAACTCGAGCGCCTCTTAGCAGTCCTGAACGTTTTTCGTCGGGCCGGTCTGCAACTCAACGCATCGAAGTGTCATGTTTGCCGTCGTCAGTTTGCATTGCATGGACATCTCGTTGATGAGAACGGAGTGCAACCGGACCGAGGCAAAATCGATGCTGTTAGACATTTTCCTGTTCCGAAGTGCTTCAAGGATGTGCGCAGCTTCATCACCCTTTGCTTATACTTCGGCCGCTTCGTGAAAAATTTTGCGGCCATAGCACGACCACTATAACCGAGCTTTTGAAGAAAGACGCCCCTTTCAAGACGGGCGAGACCGAGGTCTCTGTGTTCTTAAGAGCATATTATCGCCCTTCTCACTACGCCGCCCATCCTGGTCCATCCTGGTCCATTTTGATCATTCTGCACCTACCGAAATCCGTACAGATGCCAGCGGCCACAGAATCGGCGCAGTACTAGCGCAACGCCAGCGCGGCGACGACCATGTTATCGCTCACGCCAGCAGACTCCTTTCTACCTCCAAGCTCAACTATTCCATCCCGGAGCGGGAGTGTCTGGCCTTAGTTTTGGCGGTGGCAAAGTTGCGTCTATACTTATATGGTCGACCCTTGTCAGTCGTCACCAATCATCACGCGCTTTGCTGGTTGTTCTCGGTGAAAGATCCTGCAGGGCGACTTGGTCGCTGGCCGTTACGCCTGCAATAATATTCGTACTCTGTAATCTACAAATCTGGACGCTGCCTATCTGTCTCGTTACCCGGTGGACGAGCCTGACGACGATGACCGTAGTCCCACCAACGGCATTTTCTCTGTGTCTGCCTTCGCTAACGTCGCCGATGAGCAGTACCGGAACCTACCCCTGCGATCACATCGAGCGTTTGCACTGCTCACCTACCGACGCCTCTGTTCCCCGCTATGTCCTACCAGAGTGGCATTCTCTACCGGATGAGTCAGAGCGCTACGCAGAGCAACTTGCACGACAGAACTGGGACCAGTTCTGTAACTCCCTCCAAGGAACGCTGGGCACTGCGAAGACGTGGACCATACTCAGACATCTCCTAGATCCGACCCAGAGCAAGAGAGAAAGCAAGCACACGATGAGCCGAGTACTACACAACTTCGGAGGCACAGACGATCAGCTATTGTGTGCCTTACAAAGCAGATATATTGGCCAGCCGATACTTGGTGCAAAGCCAGCGGCTGACTACGCCGGACTGGAAAACAGCGAGCTCGACCGGGACATAACGCGTTCCGAGCTGACACGAGCGATCGCAATACTCACTCGAAACACCACTCCTGGCAAGGACGGAATCACCAAGAAGTTGCTACGTAACCTGGATGATTCAACCGTGCAGGCAAAACTGGAACTCTTAAATGCACACTGGAGCAGAGGGACCTTACCCCCGGAATTCAAGCATGCGGAGATTACACTGATACCAAAGCCAGGAAAAACGCCCTGCCTGGAGAACCTAAGACCCATTTCGCTTACGTCTTGCCTCGGTAAATTGATGGAACGTGTTATCTTAGACAGGCTACAGACACATCTCGAAGAACGTCAACTGATGCCGAACACGATGTTTGGTTTTCGGCCCAACTTGTCAACGCAAGACGTGCTTCTGCAGCTCAAAGAGGAAGTACTGACTGCAGCAACACCGTGCTGCCCAAAAGCAATACTTGCACTAGACCTAAAGGGAGCCTTTGACAACGTGGGGCACGAAGCCATACTATCCAATCTCAGTGACACGAATTGCGGCCGACGAACGTACAGCTACGTGAGGGCTTTTCTCACTGATCGCACAGCCACAATAGGGCTGGGAAATGTGAGGTCACAGTGAATAGACACACACCTAACAGAGGAACGCCACAAGGAGCAGTGCTGTCACCGACACTTTCCAATGTGGCCATGATGAAACTCCCAGCCCAACTCGAGAAAATACCGGGGATCAGACATGCCTTGTATGCAGACGATATCACGGTATGGATGGTCGGAGGGTCCATAGGAGAACAACAAGAGGCATTAGAGGAGGCAGTAGACGTCGTAGCAAGTTATGCGGAGACATGCAGACTGCAATGCGCGCCGGAGAAGTCGGAGCTCCTCATAATCGATGAGCGCTCACGAGGACGATCAACAGCCCCGGCACCAACCATCCACCTGCGAATAAGTCCTAGAGAGATTACCAAGGTAGACAGACTTCGGATCCTCGGCTTACACTTACAAAAGGACGGGGGCGGAGGATACGCCATACAGAAGCTACAACACACGACCACGCAGATCTTGCGCATGATTCAACGAATTACTAGCAGGAAGAGGGGACTCAAGGAACAGGACCTTATTCGATTAGTGCAGGCTCTGATTGTGAGCCGCATTGCGTACTCGGCACCATATTTACATTTAAGGAACGCGGAAGTGGAGGTACTCGACCGGCTGATACGCAAGGCGTATAAGCAAGCGCTCGGACTCCCACCCGGAACGGCTACTTTTCGCCTCGAGGAGACAGGGGTGTACAACAACGCACGGGAAATCATAGAGGCCCACCTGATAAGCCACAAGGAAAGGCTACTACGCACAATAGCGGGACGCTGCGTCTTGGAACGTCTTGGATATTCCGTACGGAACCCAACACGAATACAACACGAATACAAGAAACTCCCAACACGAAATCCCAACACGAAATCCCAACACGAATACAAGAAACTATGTACGTCTCACCGATTCCCAGGAACATGCACCCAAACTTCCACATCGGACGGAAACAAGCCCGAGCGCAGGCGCTCGCGAGAAAGTATGGAAACCACCCCAATGTCTTGTACGTAGACGCGGCCAGCACCGCAAGAAGCACCGCATTCGTCACCAGCGTAGTCGACAATCACGGGACCGAAATAAATGCATCGTCGGTTTCCAGAGTGAGCGCTGCGGAGGCAGAGGAACTAGCGATATCGTTAGCCATCACGACGAGACCGCATTGGGATTGCGTCATAGTTCTGACGCACTCTCAGACGGCATGCAGAAATTACTCCTGGGCCAAAATTTCCAGGGCTGCTCATCGCATTCTTAATGGAGCGCACCAGCTGCCACCATACATACAAATCGTGTGGACTCCGGGTCATGAGTCCTTACGCGGCAATCAGCAGGCACACGCCTGCGCCTGAGCGCATGCACACCGGGAGCCGCGAGATGACCGCGCCGAGCAGTTCCAACCAGAGCCCATACCATTAACCTACACTCACATCCTACAACACTATAGCCTTTCACGAAGAACACTACCCCCACCTCATAATTCTCTGACGCGAGAGGAGGCCGTAATATGGCGAAAACTCCAAACAAACACATATCCACATTTGAGTCTTTACCACGCCATACACCCTACGCTGTATTCCTATAAATGTCCACACTGTGATCAATGTGCAACACTTTACCACATGGTATGGGCTTGCGCAAACACACCACAGCTAACACCCCACCACACAGAAATGGGAGGCAGCGCTGTCCAGCTCCGACTCCACGGACCAGCTCAACCTGGTCAACCGAGCGAGAAGGGCAGCTAAGGCCGCTGGACTCCTGGACTGAGGGGACCACCCACTGCAGAGCGGGGGAGCTACCTACGCTCGCGTGCTCTTTTTATTAAAGTTTATTTTCTCTCTCTCTCTCTCTCTCTACCGAAGGAACTTCCTTCCTGGCGGGTCTGATCTTCTTGTCGTGCCCAAACGCGAGATGACCACGCAGAGCAGTTACAACCAGAGGCCATAGCACTAACCTACACGCGCATCCTACAACACTATCGCCTTTCGCCAAGAACACTACCCTCACTGCATAATGCTCTGACGCGAGAGGAAGCCGTAATATGGCGAAAATTTCAAACAAACACATACCCACATTTGAGTCTTTACCACGCCATACACCCTGCGCTGTATTCCTATAAATGTCCACACTGCGATCAATGTGCAACGACCCGCCGTGGTTGCTCAGTGGCTATGGCGTTGGGCTGCTGAGCACGAGGTCGCGGGATCGAATCCCGGCCACGGCGGCCGCATTTCGATGGGGGCGAAATTCGAAAACACCCATGTTCTTAGATTTAGGTGCACGTTAAAGAACCCCAGGTGGTCCAAATTTCCGAAGTCCCCCCCCCCCCCTACGGCGTGCCTCACAATCAGATCGTGGTTTTGGCACGTAAAACCCCATAATTTCATTTTTTGTAATGTGCAACGCTTTACCACGTGGTATGGGCTTGCACATGCACACCACAGCTCACGCCCATAGCACACCCCACCACACGGCAATGGGAGGCAGCGCTGTCTAGCTCCGACTCGACGGGCCAGCTCAACCTGGTCAACCGAGCGAGAAGGGCAGCTAAGGCCGCTGGACTCCTGGACTGAGGGGACCACCCAGGGCAGAGCGGAGGAGCTACCGAGAGAGCTACCTACGCTGGCGTGCTCTTTTGATTAAAGTTTATTCTCTCTCTCTCTCTCTCTCTCTCTCTCTCTCTATGACGCACTGTACTCTTTGAGCTCCATGATGCACTGCAGGACACATTAGAGTCTCTCGAACATACGACCACGTTCACCCCCGTTTCTATTGGCAGAGTCTCGCACATTTTTTCAATTTAAAAAATGATGTTCTAATTGGCACTGCAGACAATATTTTTCCGACTATCTAGCAGTTCAGCTGTGCCACTAAAAAGTTGGGGAGATCTCAAAAAAAGTGCAGTCTAACAATAATGTCGGCTCGGCGTTATCACTCGATCGCGATATCACTTGGCCTTGTGAAGTTCCTGCTTAGATATTTGAGTATGAAGAATGCTTTATAGCGTTCTCATTTGTACTACAGAGTCTTCCCTTGCTCAAATTGTCGCCGGATTTTAAAGCATGCAGTGGGGCAGTCGAAGGTAGTTTGACGACGACGACGGCAATGAGATGACGATTCTCAATAATGATGATAGTATAACGACGACAGCGGCACGACCAAGGGCAATCCACATGGAAGCGAACCTTTGGACCAAAGTGGTTCGGAACCAATTGTCAGCAACATCAACAAAGGGGGTTGGGGGAGGTTGAGATTGAAACGCGTTTAGGTGAGGGGGCGACAAAAACTATTATGGGAGATTCTTTTGAAACAAAATTGAGCCTATCCACTATTGTGGAAAGCTGTGACTATGGTGGGTCTGCTGCAGACAATATTGCCCCCAGGATGAACATGGACGTATCGTCGTTGGGCGTCACCCAACCGAGCATGTCAATCATGAATGTTTCGATGTATTTCGAGCGTTGCAAGGGGAACTTACACAGTCGCAATCACCGCACCGTCAAAGCGTTTTATTAAAGATGGCTACACCAATCGTGGCGCGCACACAAGCATTCACACGCTGCCGTGGTCGCCAGGGTGACCTACGTCACGTAATGAAGAAACAGACGTAAGATCCTGCAAAAATTGCGGTATAACGCACACTTTTTTTACAATCCTAAGTTTGAAAACGCCGCCAACCTCGCATTTTCATACGACGCTACGAGGTGGCGCCGAAGCGGAGGGACGCCTAGTGGTGCAACCCACCGCCCCGTTTCAAAGGGGGCGGTGGGTTGCACCACCATAGCATCCATCTATCCATCCAGCAAAGAAGCGCCGCCAGATTAGCTAGAGTGACCTAGAATACTGGGGCGTGTCGTGTCCAAAGCATCGCACGAATGTATGCGAGGGGGTGCGACTGTTTTCACAACAAATCCGTGCAGGGGCGGGGCCTTGCCTCGATGACGTATCAGCATTTTCTTTTTTTTTCGACGAAGACGATGACGCGCGAACGCAATCATGTTGTTCGCATGGATACATGCTCTGGAAGCGTGGCTGTATGACCTAGTGGTTACGACGCTCGCTTTGGGACCGGGGGGTACGCGGGTTCCAATTGCTCCTCGCCAAGAAGGTTCTTTTCTTTCATGGTATCAACATTTTCTTTTTTTTTCATCTCTGTTTGGCGGCGCGGTCGGTTGTGCCCCGGTGCCGCGGCGGACACCGCTGTGCCGGGCGCCGACGCGAAGCGGTGGTCGTTGAGGTGTTGCGGAGCGCAGCGTAGCAACACCCCAAATAACAAAAATACTGCTCCAGTCAGGTAGACTGCTCCCTCCCTGATATGGAGATTATATTTGGATCATAAAAACAGTGACGCGTTTATGCACGCGCGCCAGTTTTGTTTACGCCAAAGATACAAGATTGAAATTGCCAAACTTATAGCGTTTTATTAGCCGCTTCACTAAAGCTTCACTTCACGTATACTCCGAAATGGACGTTGATGTTGATGCCGTTCGAAACATTTCCACGCCACGTTTCAAGGTGACCTCCGCTACCTACGTTAGTCATGGAGGTTGTCGCCCGCACTACGCGGACGTCACACCGTAAACATTTCAATTACATGTTTATAGGGACATGACGTACGCTGTGTTGCTTTTGGGAAGACCTCATAGACGTCAGGAGCCTCGACGAGTTTTGATTCTATCATACTCATCTTTGCTAGTCGTCTCCACTTATAGCGACGTTGAAACAAATATAAACAGAAAGGGGCCAAGTGCATCAGAAACATAAAAGGTCAGATTCAAAAAACATCGGTGACGGAAATGCATTGGAGCGCACAGTGATCTCTCCACATTCTGTCAGCCACATTGTTGTCTTGTCCACTACGTCTTTGCTAGCTTAGGAGCCGAAGGGGTAATGAAATGCAAAAATAAAAATAAAAAAATCTCCAAGGTGAACGTTTGCGAAATTATGCTTGAGAATATGTTATTGTCGAGCTCACTACCTACTTGCCAAGAGAAGATTGTGGATTTGTGAGTTCGAACCAAATTGAACCACTTCGAAGCGTGTGAGGCTTTCTTCGAACCTAGCATGATTGAGTAACAGACTTGATGGGAAGACGCATAAACATTACGGCTAACTTGCTTCGCATCATTAGTACAGCACACTGCCGAGACTTTCAATTTTTATCCCATTTACTTTCCTTTTCTTCTTTGAGAAATACAAAAATAAATACCTACAAATACAAATACCTACAATAAAAAACGACAAATCCCACGCCCTGTCGGAATCGATGTTATGCGAAGCACTGTGCCTCTAATATGATCATTCCGTTCTTCAGTACAGGGTGAAACAAGCGCTTTTAAATGCAAAGCATTTCTTGGCGAACATTTGCTACTTCGACAGTATCTATCTATTTATCTAGCCGCCTAAGTCTTTATGCCCTCATAGTCGTTTCGTTAACTTGGTATGTACGAAAATTGGCACACTATGACAAAAGTATATGACCAACATAAACTATATGTCATGACATGAATATCATGACATGCATGTCATGTAGGTTATGAAACAACTGTCTAGGTCTTGGAGCTCTCATGGTCGTTTCGTTAAATTGGTAGGTGCCAAAATTGGCATAGTATGAGAGGAGTGTATGACTTACATAAGTGATAGGTCATGACATAAATATCATGACATGCGCATCATGAAGCTTATGACTAGAGACCGGATTTTAGGCAAATGCATTTTTTGTTCCTTGCGCTCCTATCGCCCCACTTTGATATATGAGCATGAATTAGAGGTTAAGAAGGGCTTTTATAGTGTTTTAATAGTGCCTATAAATGCCTATTTTGGCGTTTGTGACTGAATACCTATAAATGCCTATAAATGCCTATTTTCAATATCGGCGCCTATATGAACACTATTTAGCCTCAAGTTTTGCTTTCGAGTGCAGTTAGAGACCGTTATTCATGTTACCGGGCAACATTGACTGTTTGGAACTCTATGGTGTTCAACCTGGTCCTTTAGTTCAACCAACTCCCGGAAAACAACTGCTAGCAACATTGAAATGGCACGCGCCTGTCAGCATACGCCGCCGCGCTGACATTGTGTGAGCGGTCGGCGAATGCGAAACCGCGGAGAGCCGTCAAGGGAAAGGAACTCTCAGTGAAGAGCAAAAGAACAAAAAAAAATTACAGCATATCCACGGGGTGAATGATGGTGAGTGGGCGAAGCTCCGGAGGGAATCATCGGATCTCCCGCTTAAGGGGACGCTAGCACAAACGCGTTAGAAACGTGCAGTACTCTCTAGTAAGGGGGAGCGGCCACAGCGTCTTACGCAGCCATTTACACATGCCGGAACGTGCACCGCGTTTGCCGACGCCATCACATGACTGCTGAGAGAGTATACCCCCCGTATTCATAAACGCTCCTCGACTTGAACTTGACTTGCCACCGCTTTGGGCAGCGCGTTCGAAACGCGTTGAAGGTAAGGCGGAGAGGCCACAGCGTCTTACACCAGCTTCTTACACGGGCCGTAACGCGCTAGCACAAACGCGTTAGAAACGCGCTAGAAACGCGGCCTTTCGTTAATGTTGGGTATTTATTGCCATCGTGGTGCGTGTGTCCATGTCCGCTTCGTGGCGTAGTGGGCTAACGCCGCGCGCTCGGAAGCGAGGGGTCCCTGGTTCGATTCCGCGCTACGGACACAAGTTCGGAATTTTTTTTCTCATTTTTCTCAGACTGGTTACACACTACTACTACGACGACGGGGACGGAACGGGTGCCGCTATAAGGAGCTTCGACCCTAAAATGTGATGTGCACGCGGCTTTTGTTTTGTTTGTAATTTACTTTTTAAGGCGTTCACCGCCATCGGGCGTCCCTTCTCAGCGTACGAGATCATTCTCAGTGACAAGAGGCACAATTTTGAATCCAAAAATCTAGAGATGGTGGTAGTTTTCTATTGTTTCCACAATCTTCACAATGATTCTTAGATTACGTTCCGCGTGCTCTCCAAACAGATTTACTCAAACATGTGCACTTCAAATGGGCAGAAGTGTATTTGGCACTGTGGGGACGTCTGGCCTGCAAAATTCGGATAATGTCATTGTATATGAGAAAATTGCCAAGAGTTGCACCTAACAGTCCTCATGTGAGAACATGATAATTCCTTAATAAATCGTAGTCTCTCTTGCATTGGTTATTGGTCCGTTTTCGTTGTGTCTTAATTTAATTGCGTCAGGCAGACATAAAGTATTGGTTTTTTAATCAGTATTCCCAGCTTTCAAGTACTCTTTTTCATGCCTGTTTCACCATATGCGACGCTCGAGTACAGTGGCCATTGTATTGAATATGAGCAGTGTGCTTATTGACTGAAGCCAATTGATCGTCATTAGTCCAGCGGTTTTAGGGGACAGTTGCACGGCTATGTTGAACTGTTGGCGCCTTTGTGCCATCATAGACAAATAACATTTCTTTTTTCCTATCATAGACATAGGCCACGCACGTCTTCGTTTGAAATTATTTGCATTTATGTAAAAAATCATTGTGCCTATATTTACGACGTTGAAGGCCTAAGGCGTTGTTTTGCCTGCCTATTTTGGCCGCCTAAAACGTGCTTTTTCATTGCCTAAAGATCCGGCCTCTAGTCATGACACTGACCCAGCCAAAAACGATTACCATCAAAAACCACTGAGATAGGTTGGGATGTGGGTACAAAGTGAAGGAAACACTAAATGATGATGTTAAAAGTCATAGTCATAACCATGACTGAGTAAAAATTACAATGACTCAGCGAAAAAAGATTAACACTCATAAGCCACTGAAATGGGTTCTGACGTAGGTACTATATGAAGGAGACAATAAATAATGGTGGTAGAAGTCGTAGTCATAAGCATGACTCAGCAAAAACGTCAATGACTCAGCAAAAAAGTTTAACACTCAAAAGCCAACCTAATAGGTTCGAATGTGGTATTCATCATCATCATCAGCCTATATTTATGTCCACTGCAGGATGAAGGCCTCTCCCTGCGATCTCCATTACCCCTGTCTTGCGCTAGCATATTCCAACTTGCGCCTGCGAATTTCCTAACTTCATCATCCCACCTGGACGATGATGATGATGATGATGATGATGATGATGATGATGATGACCCTAGACTATGCGTGTATGTGCCCGCTCTCCCAATGCGCCGCATGCGCGCAGCCCTGCCGGCCTCTACCGCCCACTCTCTCTGGGCTCTCGCCCGCCTCTCCCCTAACAGTGTCGACAACGGTGTTTAGCCGTTCGTCATGTAGCCAGCGTTTTGACAGCGGCTGTGTGCGGTGACACAAACAGCGCGCACAACTGTTCGGAACGGCGGCGGCGTTTCGCCCGCGTTCGCACCGAACTTGCGCAGCGTTGGGGACGTGTTTATGAATATCGTGCCAACCTATGCCGTACGGCGGTGCACCATAGCGACTACAAGGCCATGGTCCCTGTGGTCACTAAATAAATGAAAACCACCAGATAATATATATTTCTTATTCTTTAATAGTTCAAATAACCAATCACACGATCACATCTTAATAGTCATAATTGGAAATACATAATCCCCACCATAGTACAGCTTCACTGCTCTTCCATCTGCACCCCAGTAGAAGGGCTGACAATTTTATATGCGAAGCAGCTTATGGACGGGGTTATGTCACTCCCTCCCTCCCTCCTCCCTGCCTCCCTCCGCCGTGCGGCGTCCACACCCCTACTGCGCACCCGCCGGGGTGGCTTAGTCAGCTAAGGCGTTGTGCTGCTGAGCACGAGATCGCGGGATCGAATCCCGGCCGCGGCGACCGCATTTTGACGGAGGCGAAATGCAAAAACGCCCGTGTGCTTGCGTTGTAGTGCACGTTAAAGAACCCCAGGTGGTCAAAATTAATCCGGAGCCCTCCACTACGGCGTGTCTCATAATCAGAACTGGTTTTGGCACGTAAAACTGCAGATAGAAGAACCCCTACTGCGCATGCGCATCTTCCCGCTTCCGGAAAGCGGAACCGGAAGCCGGCTTCCGCTTCCGGTTCCTCTTCCGTTTCCACTTCCGGTTCCGCTTCCAGAAGCCAGCTTCCGACTTCCGGAGAATGCTTCCGGTATTTTGCCCGAATGATCCCCCGCTGCTTTGCCCACTCATCATCATTCACTTCGTCCTCTCATTCTCCTCCCGCAACGCCGGGATGAGTGCCACGGACAGCGCCAGCGTCAACGCCAGTGTCAGCGCCGTGGACAGCGCCGCGGAAAAGAGGGCTCGAGCCGCTGCCACGAAACGACAGCGGTAACAGGCCTATCTGAAAACTCATGGGAACTTGAGTCGACCCCATGGCTGCTTCGCATACTACTGATGGTTCCCCTACGGGAAGATGGTGTAATTTTTTTGTATTGCGTTTTGTCTTGTTAGAATCTGAGCCAGTAACTCGTGGGGAATTGGATAAGTGTTTGACTCGATATCGCCACAAATAATCATTAAAGCACATGCAAAATGCTGCAAGAACGTGCATACAGCAATGAAAAACTCTGGCGTGTATTTAAAAGCCTAATTTTCCGTCGTACGGTGTCTGAAGAGATCGTTCCAAAGACGCACTGTTGTTCCGTACGTTCCTGGTGTCACCGAGGATCCCAGTCATGTCTTGTCAACATAAAATCTGCGAATCACGCACGTGCCATCTAGCAAACTCTGAAACTACCTACTGAATGTAAAAAAAAATCCTGATTGACAGCAAGGATATCTTCATCGTGGTGTACAAGGTACCGTGTGCTCACTGCAACGTCAATTGATATCTAGGAAACCGCAAACTTGCAAAAAAAAATAAAGAAGCCTCAAAGGGACGTCTTCAAGAAGAAGGAGGCATCCAACACTCTTGCCGAGCCCGTCAAAAATTACAGTCACTGCATCGATTGGGACAACACCACCATCAAAGGCAAGCAAAAAAAATGCGACCACTAGGCTTCTGGTGAAACCATTACTGATCCAATCGATGGCAGACACTAACAGCAGCAAAGATTAAAACTTACCTGCTATCATGCAACACTCGCTACGTCATAATGTTACGGGAAGAAGATAGGTTTAATATATATTCATAGGCTATTTACAACGCGTTCGGCAGCA
Source organism: Dermacentor silvarum (assembly GCF_013339745.2). NCBI lineage: Eukaryota > Metazoa > Arthropoda > Arachnida > Ixodida > Ixodidae > Dermacentor > Dermacentor silvarum. The sequence goes on from NC_051157.2 coordinate 126,049,636, forward strand.
CACAATATCGAATAGAGTCCGTGCGTAACCAGCGAGCGTCATCGTCTTCTGTACTGTCCTCAGCGTCGTCTCCGGCAATGCTTCGTAACATGATTCCAGGCGGTGAAGCCGCAGTCCAGGTTTTTCTAGGTCACCCAAGTAGTATCGCTTGAAGCAGGTGACGTGGACGACATCGGTGTAAGGTCAAACGATGATTGAGTTCAGAGGCGTGATTTCATATGTAACGTTGATCACTTGGCGCAAGACATGCTACGTGCCAGGGTAAACCGAGCTCAACTTTTCGCAAAGGCCAAGTTGTCATGGCGGTATCCAAAGATGGACAATGGCACCAGGTTTTAAGTTGGCATTGGGGTACGTGGCAGGCGTCATAGAAGCGTCCTTGCTTTTCCATCGAAGCGGCATGTTGCAGGTATAGGCAACCTGGCATTACTGTACACAGTAATGCCTTACTGTGTACAGTAATGCCAGGCTTCACAGGGATTTTGTGACAGAATGTCAAGAACGGCAGGAAAGAGCTCGTCCAATGACAGCGTAGGGTTTGGTCCGTACAAGAAATAAAAGGGGAGAAAATCCGCGGAGTAATGTCGAGAGGAATTACAGCCAGATAAGGAGGGATAATCAGCATGCTAGTCACGATGGTCGACAGAGACATACGTGAATCATCCTTTCAATGGTTCCGTTAAGACGCTCTACAAGGCCGTTCAGTTTGTGTTTTGTAGCGCAGGAGTGCTAGAGTTCCTGGACACCGTTTGATATAAAATGGCAACGCCGATCTGTGACCCCGCAGGGGCGACTGCATCATCTGGGGTTTGGTGTGGTGCGACTCCATGGACACGAGCTCACAGGTGAGCTGCCACGCTCAGCCATGCGTGGCTTAGCCGTTTCTTGGTGTAAGGGAAGCCTGGGTGTTCACCTGGTGCTTAGTGTTCGTACCTTTAAGCCACCTCAGCGAAGGCAGTACACCCATTTGGCCTTGCGGTCGTGGAGACGGTCTCCTTGGACGGACCCACCCGGGGTAAATCGGTAATCGCCTTTTCCTGCCCCTCTGCTCACACATTTATTGCAGCGAAGCTGTTAAGGGTTCACACTTCGGTGGTCGCGTCCGGCAATAGAAAAAAAAAACTGTCATTGGCCGTATGATGTGCGAGTGAAAGCGCGCGAGGGCGAGGGACGTGCGCTTTCACAGGAGGGAATGCACGGCGGAGAGCAGTGGAAGGGGAGTGTTGGGCGAGGAATGCATCAAGGCACCCTAGACTTTGCTAAAGTCCCTGGATAATTTTTTTTGCTTTCTTCAAGTAGCGACAAGCTTTCGTGTTCCGCCGACGAATCCCATTGGTCGGCGCTCATTTCGGCCGGCTTGTTTTTCCTAACGCTGTTCCGCCGCAGCCACTCGCACGCTGCTTCGAGCTAGCTTCAGGTCATGACCTCAAGTCTGCAGGCTTAAGATGCTATAAAGTAAGCAGTGTTTCCGTGCGCGTTTACCTTTTTTTTCTTGTGCGAAGGATTTTCCGCGGTCGGCACGAGCGGAGCTACAAACGCGCGCGCATAAAGTCAACTTTCGCGTTTGGCCTTGACAGAGCACTACTAAGCCGCTTTTGGGTTTGTATTTGACTATCTGGCCCCATGTCTGAGACTTATATTTAATTGATGCGGCACAGAAGCGGCCGTTGACGGTCGGATGCAATCTACGCGGATACGCCGCTTCAAGAGGTTAGGAAGAACATGGCTGCCGACGGAGGTAGATGTCGCTGCTTAAAAAAATTGGCACACTTTCACCCGAAAGGCGAAGCATCAATTGCGATAGCAAAAGAGTAGAGAGCTATACGGAGTAAGGATAGTAGTTTTATCAGCTGCATAAACTTGGACATGCAGCAGCATCAGCAACGCGCAGAACTGTTGTCGACGCCGTCAGCGTTTTGCCCGCGCTCGCACCGAACGCGCGCGGCGTTGGTGACTGTTGCTGGTGCCTCTGGGGGCGGCTCGGAGGTTTTCGACGAGATCAGAATGGGACATTAATTAAACATTATAGGGTTTTATGTGCCAAAACCACTATCTGAATATGAGACATGCCGTAGTGGCGAACTCCGGAAATTTGGATAACCTGGGGTTCTTTAACGTGCGCTTAAATCTAAGTAAACGGGTGTTTTCGCATTTCGCCCCATTGAAATGCGGCCACCGTGGCCGGGATACGATCCCGCGACCTCGTGCTCAGCAGTCCCGTCGAGCTGCGTTGAAAATCTTACCCACCTTCTCGCCTCGCAACGTTTTATTGCGATAGCAATTATATGGACACTCCAAAGCAGATTTCTGCCGTCGGCGTCGCCGTCGCCGTTGCCGTCGCCGTCGCCGTCGCTGTCGCCGTCACCGTGAGGTTCCGTATGACGTCAATGGAGATGAAATCGTCGCCGCGCGCCGCCGAACGCTGTATGTGCGAGTGAAAGGGCGCGAGGGACGCGCGCTTTCACGGGGAGTGAACGCACGGCGGAGAACAAACGCGCGTTCTGTGCCGTGCTCCCTTAAGGGCTGCAGAAGTAGGCGTCTCTTTCCTCCTTTACAATCACCATATATGTAGAACAAACGCGCCTTCTTCTGACGCACGAAAGGCAATGGGGGGGGGGGGGGGGAGGGCAGGGAAGGGAGGCGACGTTTAGCTGCGGCACCAAGTGCCTATTTATATCAGAGGCTCCGGCAACAGTCACCAACGCCGCACGCATTTTGTGCGAACGCGGGCAAAACGCCGACGGCGTCGACAACAGTGCTGTGTTTTGCCGGTGCTGCTGCATGTCCAAGTTTGTACAGCGGATAAAACTACTATCCTTACTCCGTATAGCTCTCTACTAAGTTGCTATCGCAATTGATGCTTCGCCTTTCGGGTGAAACTGCGACAACTTTTTATATAAATACGCATTTGGTGCGGCAGCTAAACGTCGCCTGCTCTGCCTCCCTCCCGTCCCCCCACGGCCTTTCGCGCGACGGAAAAACTCGCGTTTGCTCCCTAATACGGTGATTATAAAAAGGAAAAGTTGTCGCAGTTTCACCTGAAAGGCGAAGCATCAATTGCGATAGCAAACTTGTAGAGAGCTATACGGAGTAATGATATTAGCTTTATCAGCTGTATAAACTTGGACATGCAGCAGCATCGGCAACACGCAGAACTGTTGTCGACGCCATCGGCGTTTTGCCCGCGTTCGCTCAAAATTCGTGCGGCGTTGGTGACTGTTGCCGGAGCCTCTGATATAAACAGGCACTGCGTGCCGCAGCTAAACGTCGCCTCCATTCCCTCCCCCTCCCCCACGGCCTCTCGGTCGTCGGAAGAAGGTGCGTTTGCTCTACATACATGGTGATTGTGAAGGAGAACAGAGACGCCTACTTCTGCAGCCCTTAAGCGAGCACGGCGCAGAACGCGCGTTTGTTCTCCGCCGTGCGTTCACTCCCCGTGAAAGACGCGCCCCTCGCGCCCTTTCACTCGCACATACAGCGTTCGGCGCGCGGTGACGATTTCTTCTCCAAATGACGTCATACGGAACCTCACGGCGACGGCGACGGCGACGCCGACGGCGACGGCGACGCCGACGGCAGAAACCTGCTTTTTGAGTTTCCATATAATTGCTATCGGAATAAAAGAGACGCTTAATTCTGCAGCCCTTCAGGGAGCACGGCGCAGAACGCGCGTTAGCAACCGACGCGCGTTCGCTCCCCGTGAAAGCGCTCGTCCCTCGATCGCGCCCTTTCACTCGCACATAGAGCGTCCGGAGCGTGGCGACCATTTCATCGTGTGTAATTACAGACCTATATCTCTCACCTCACAGTGTTGTAAGACTTTAGAGCACATTATTTATACGGCCTTAATTAAGCACATTACGTCAATAGGATTTCTAAATACTCAACAGCATGGATTTCGAAAAGGTTTTTCTTGCACAACTCAGAGGCTCGAATTTTACCACGATATAGACTCCAGTCTCGATTGTAGAGGACAGATTGATTGTTTATTTTTAGATTTTCAGAAGGCCTTTGACACTGTCTCGCATCAGTTATTAATACAAAAACTTGTGTACATAAATATTGATAACTCTGTTAAAAAAAAGTCGCAGTTTCACCTGAAAGGCGAAGCATCAATTGCGATAGCAAATTTGAAGAGAGCTATACGGAGTAATGATAGCAGCTTTATCAGCTGTATAAACTTGGACATGCAGCAGCACCGGCAACACGCAGAACTGTTGTCGACGCCGTCGGCGTTTTGCCCGCGTTCGCTCAAAATGCGTGCGGCGTTGGTGACTGTTGCCGGAGCCTCTGATATAAATAGGCACTTGGTGCCGCAGCTAAACGTCGCCTCCCTTCCCTCCCACTCTCCCCCATGGCCTTTCGTGCGTCGGACGAAGGCACGTTTGCTCTACATATATGGTGATTGTAGAGGAGGAAAGAGACGCCTACTTCTGCAGCCCTTAAGGGAGCACAGCGCAGAACGCGCGTTTGTTCTCCGCCGTGCGTTCACTCCCCGTGAAAGCGCGCGTCCCTCGCCCCCTTTCACTCGCACATACAGCGTTCGATTGGCGCTGAGCCGTGCTCCCTCAAGGGCTGCAGAAGATAGCGCCAACCTTTCCCTTTCCCTCAAGAACCACTTATCATCATCGGCGACGATTTCATCTCCATTGACGTCATACGGAACCTCACGGCGACTGCGACGGCAGAAATCTGCTTTTGAGTGTCCATATAATTGCTATCGCAATAAAAAGTTGTCGCAGTTTCACCTGAAAGGCGAAGCATCAATTGCGATAGCAAATTTGTAGAGAGCTATACGGAGTAATGATATTAGCTTTATCAGCTGTATAAACTTGGACATGCAGCAGCACCGGCAACACGCAGAACTATTGTCGACGCCGTCGGCGTTTTGCCCGCGTTCGCTCAAAATGCGTGCGGCGTTGGTGACTGTTGCCGGAGCCTCTGATATAAATAGGCACTTGGTGCCGCAGCTAAACGTCGCCTCCCTTCCCCCCCTCCCCCACGGCCTCTCGCGCGTCGGAAGAAGGCGCGTTTGCTCGACATATATAGTGATTGTAAAGGAGGAAAGAGACGCCTACTTCTGCAGCCCATAAGCGAGCACGGCGGAGAACGCGCGTTTGTTCCCCGCCGTGCGTTCACTCCCCGTTAAAGCGCGCGCCCCTCGCGCCCTTTCACTCGCACATACAGCGTTCGGCGCGCGGCGACGATTTCATCTCCATTGACGTCATACGGAACCTCACGGCGACGGCGATGGCGACGCCGACTGCAGAAATCTGCTTTTCAGTGTCCATATAATTGCTATCGCAATAAAACGACGTCGCATGCCCCCGCGCGAGGGACACGTGTAAATGCAGAGCATAGTGGGGTTGTTGTTGGTGTTGGTGTTGTTGGTGTGGTGGTGGTGGTGATGGTGTGGTGGTGGTGGTCTGGGTTGAGAGAGATGAGAGAATCGTAAGTAGGTAACGTAAAGTTGTTATTTTATTGGCATCACTGCGATTCCTTGCACGAGGCGCACACCGCGAACGCCCGGAACCGTTCCAGCGAAGCGGCGTCCGCGTCGTCGATGTTGCTGACGACGGGGATGACGCGCGCCAACGCGACGGTGCCGTCCAGGCATCCGCCGCCGTTGTTGCCGGTGCCGTTGTCGCCGCCGCCGTTGACGACGAAGCCGCTGAACCCGTCGTTATCGTTGACGCCGTCACTGACGTTATCGCCGGTGTTGTCGGGCTTGTTGTTGGCGGCGTCGACGACGAACGCGCTCCAAAGAACCCGCAAGGTGTTCGTGCGATGCACCGCGTTACGCATGTTCCCGACCGTGGTTAAGTTGTTGTCGAACCACAGCCGGTCGCACACGTCGCAGCTGTGCCCGAAGCTCCGGTCCAGGAACTCGCGTTTGAAGCGCGCGTCGGCACCCCCAAAGCCCCGTTGACGTTGCCCGACGGCTTCCGCGCCAGCGCCCTCCGGGGCGACGACGGGCTCCGCGGCGGCGGCGGCGGCCTCCAGACGACGACGCTTGCTCGCCGCCGCCTCTCGTTCCCGTACGCCGGGGTCCGCGGCCCGACGCTGACGTGTCGCAGCCGCGTGTCGTTCTCGACTCGAAGGGTCCGTGGCCTGACGCTGACGCCTGCCCGCGGCTTCTCGTGCACGCTGCTCGGGATCCGCTTGTCGACGTTGACGCCTGGCCGCGGTTTCTCGTTCAAGAAGTTCGGCGTCGGCACCACGCTTACGACGCTTGCGTTCGGCGTCGGCAGCGCGCCGCCTTGTCTTCTGCCGCCGTCGACGAAGACGATGGTACGATGTCTTGAACTGGTGCTTCGGCGCTGATGTTGGATTGCGTCGAGGTACTAGTTGAAGGTCTTGCTTCCATCGCTTATCAACTGCGACCGCCGACGTACGCAAGAGAAGAGAGCGCAGGAGTTGACGAGTGGAGCCCGCGCCAACCCGCTTTATATTCCTAGCGCGCGCGGTAGAGGGAGAGGGGGTGGTGAGAGGGCGCGCTATCACGCCAGCACCTGCCACCTCCTGCGGTGTGATTTCGACGTCCTCGCACTGCAGGAGGTGTACACTGTGGCCGAGGACCTGCGGCTGCCGGGATACACGGGCTACTCTGGCGCCACCACCTGCTCGACGCAGAGCTGCACGGACGCTCCCTGCCTGGAGGGTGCCCACAAGAAGGGGAAGCCGAGGACTGCCATCTACGTCCGCAGCAGCCTGGCCCACTCGGTGACCCCAGTCTCGGACGTCGTAGGCGGCGCCATGGAGTGCTGTGCTGTCACGGTACGCCTTGACAGACAGGACACGACCGTGGCGAGCGTCTACGTTCGTCCTGGACAACAGTGGGACCCCTCCAGCCTGGTGCGGCTTGCAGCACGCCTCGGCGGACATGCAGTCCTGTGCGGTGACTTCAACGCCCACCACACCGACTGGGGCAGCCGCAGGTGCACCCGCCGAGGCAGGGACCTCTGCAACGCCATCAGCCGAGCAGGCCTGGTGGTACTCAACAAAGGAGGACCCACGTACGTCCGCCGTGGGGTGATCACAGCCATCGACCTCTCCCTTACCACCGAGCAGCGCTCCTATGACTGGGCTACAACTCCCGACACTTGGGGATCTGATCACTTCCCCATCTTGATCACCCCCGGGTGTGGGAGAAGGCCGAGGTCACGAACATACCACGTCACAGACTGGTCCCTGTTCAGGAAGCGCTGCAGTGAGTTGTAAGATGGCTGTGACCTCCTGAGTGCCATCATGGAGTGCGCCCAGGCAGCCACAGTCCAGTGCTCTGCTCTGCCCGATACTCCTGCCCCGGATCTGCTCCTGCTCAACCTCCGTGCGTCCAGGCGACGCGTGGAGCGCCGAGCAATCCGGACGGGCAATGCAGAGCACTGGACCGAATACAGGAGAGCGGATGCCCGCTGCAGACGACAGGCCAGGCGCAGAAGGAGCCAGAGCTGGGGGAGCCTCTGCGCCACCATCGAGAACCGCTCCAAGGGCCCCCTGGCCTGGCGCCTCCTAAAGTCCCTGACCGGCAGGAAGGTCAACCGCCACCCCGTCCTCGCGGTGGCTATCTCGCTGGGCATCAGCGAGGCGGCCCTGGCGGAGTTGCTAGCGGACCACTTCGCCCCCCCGGCTGCCCTCGCTGCGGCCATCCTGCCGGTCGGACTTCCCCCTGCCAACCCGCCTACCTGCCTGCTGGAGCTGCATCCGGAGTGGGCGACCAGCCAGATCGCGGCCATCTGCCAGGACCCACTGACTCTCCACGAGCTGCAGACGGCCCTGAGGAGGGGCAAGCGTCGCAGTGCACCGGGAGCAGACGGAGTGACACTCCAGATGCTCCGCAACCTGGCCACCAGTGAGCAACGACGCCTGCTCGACTGCTACAACAACATCTGGTGGTCAGGACAGGTGCCGGAGGCCTGGCGCACAGCCATCGTGGCCCCCATTCTGAAGAGCAATAAGCCGGCTAACGAGCTGTCCTCATACCGACCGGTCTCTCTCACCTCCGCTGCCTGCAAGGTGATGGAGGCCATTGCTCTGGCACGGCTCGAATGGGTGGCCCGAGCCTGCGGGTTCCTCGCGGACCAGCAGACAGGCTTCCGGCGCCGAAGGTGCACTGCGGACTCCATCGCAGACGTCGTCTCCACCCTGGAGGACGCCAGGGCCAGCGGAGACCTCGCCATGCTCCTCCTCATCGACGTCAAGGGGGCGTTCGATGGCCTCCCACATGCGGTCGTCCAGCAGGCTCTGGACCTCCTGGGCATTGGCGGCAACCTGCGGTGGTTCCTGTCATCGTTCCTGAACGACCGCACCCTCAGGGTCCGCGTGGGCCATGCAAGGAGCACTCCCCGTCCGGTCGCAGCAGGCGCACCACAAGGGTCAGTGGTGAGCCCGTTTCTCTTCAACCTCGTCCTGGCCCGGTTGCCTGCTGCACTGCCGACCGACCCTCACTACAAGGTGGAGTGCTCCATCTACGCGGATGACATCGCCCTGTGGGTGCGGGGACCGCCGCAGCCAAGCCGCCACGTGTGCCTGGCCCTCCAGAGAGCCCTGGACACCACGGCCGCCTACCTGGGAAGCATCGGGCTCTCGGTTTCGACGGGGAAGACGGTGGCCCTCCTCGTCCACCCGAGAGCAGCGGCACGGCGCTCAGCTCCCCGGCTGCAGCTGGAAGGCGTGCGCATCCCATGGAGTACGACTGTGTCGTACCTTGGGCTGCGCATCGACCACCGGCTAACCTGGCTACCGGCAGTCGGGGCCATGCAGACCCAGACCATCAGGGTCCGCAAGGCCGTGTCGCAGCTCCTTGCCAATGGAGAGGGCTGCTCGGTGAAGTGGGCCCTGCGGCTCTACGAGGCGGCGGCCACATCACGCCTGCGGTACGCCCTCCCGCTGGTGGCGCTGCCGCCACGCCGCCTCGAAAAGTTAGAGCTGCAGCACCGGGCGGTCATCCGACTCTGCCTGGGCGTCCCCCGGAGCTCCCAGATTGCCGCTACCCTTGCGGAGGCTGGAGCATGGCCCCTGTCGCTCCTCTTCCTGCAGCAGGGGCTGAGGCACGTCGACCGCCTCCACCATGCTCCTGATGGCAGAGGCCTGCTGCGTCGCCTCCAGTCCCGGCCTTCCTCAAGGATGGGTCAGCTGTGCCGCCTCTACGAGGAGGTGGTTGGCAACCCACGCCGAATGCGGTACAGCTGCCCTCACCGCAGAGGCCTCCTGTCCCCATCGCCACGGAGCTGCCCGGGATTTCGAAGAGGCGCTCGCCCGCTTGCGCCTTGCAGCAGACGGCCGCCTGCCTGCTGGACGAGACCCTCGGAGACCACCTCCTGGTGTACGTCGACGGTTCGGTGGTACCGGACACCGGCTCTGCCACGGCGGCCTGCACGGCACCAGCCCTGCAGAAGAGCAGGCAGTGTCGACTGCCCAGACACGCCAGCTCGACTGCAGTGGAGGTGGCAGGCCTCCACCTGGCCGTCGACCTACTCTCAGAGGAGCTTCCTGGGGTACCAGCGGCCATCCTCTGCGACTCCAAGGCAGCCCTCCTCGGCCTGCAGAGGCCAGAAAGCGCCAGCCTTGGAGTCGCACTGCTGTCTACCCGGCTGACAGCGCTGCAGGACGCAGGCCACCCGGTGTCCCTGCACTGGATCCCCGCCCACGTAGGGATCCCGGGCAACGAGGCAGCCGACACCCTGGCGAAGGACGCCCACCACACCACTGTGCCCCTCAGTCGGGCCGTGACGGAGGGCGACTTCACAGGACTGAGGCTGCGGCGACACTTGGCGACCCACCACCCAGACAAACGGGTGGCACTGGGATGCCCCCCACGACCACTCCCCCAGCGAGGCCTGGCTCGCAGGGAGACCTCGCTCCTTCTCCGACTCCGCATCGGCTGCAGCTGGACGGCAGCACGCAGCTACCGACTGGGACGAGCGACGTCCCCGGCCTGCAGCTCCTGCGGGGAGACGGAGACGATCGAACATCTCCTGCTGGCCTGCCCGGCGTACCTCCAGCAGCGGAGCCCACTCCTGCAGGAGTTCCGCCTCCTGGGCCTCCCCTCTGGCAAGGAGGAAGATCTCCTCTTCCCCGGCCGACACCACCTTTCTGCACTTCGAGGCGTCGTGGAGTTCCTTGACTCGTCAGGGCTCTCCGCACGCCTCTAAGGACATTTCTACAAGCGGGAAGGCCTCACGGCCTCCCACCCCACCCCGGGCCTGACCGGCCTGGCACAACACCCCTGCAGACTCTGCAGCACACCAAGGCCTTCCATCTCGGCCTGATACGTGCCGCCTATGCCTGCCGGTTTTGCTTCGCCCAGCCATGGCGACTCCACTCTATCCCTTCTTTCGCTCCCACTTACCCCTCCCCGTTGGCGCTGAGCCGTGCTCCCTCAAGGGCTGCAGAAGATAGCGCCAACCTTTCCCTTTCCCTCAAGAACCACTTATCATCATCATCAGCACCTGCTGTTGCTACGGTGCTTGCAGCGCCGGAGCGCGACTCAACTGCGACGCTTCGCGCACTGCACATGTGCTGCAAGCGTGATTAGGGAGAGGAGGAGTGGGGGAGAGGGCGCACCTCTGCTCGCGCTGTTGCGGACGGACGGCGCACGCTACATGTGAGTTAAAGAAATGCTCTGCATTTAAAAGAGCAGGACATCTAGGGACTTTAGACTGTGCGTGTGACGTGTGTTTCCCGCTCTCCCACTGCGGCACATGCGCGCAGCCGGCCGGCCTCTGGTGCCTGTGCCGCCAACGCTCTCTGGGCTCTCACCCACCTCTCCCCTAACAGTGTCGACAACGGCGTTTAGCCGTTCCGTCACGTAGCCAGCGTTTTGACAGCGGTTGTGTGCGGTCACAAAAACAACGCGCACAACCTTTGTCGACGGCGGTGGCGTTTTGCCAGCGTTCGCACCGATCGCACGCGGCGTTGGTGACGTGTTTATGAAGAACGTGCCAACCTTTGCCGTACACCCTATGGCGTTGTACCGTAGCCAACCAGAAGGTTGCCCATGGTTCCTGTGGTCACTAAATAAATGAAAACCACCGGATCAAATATATCTCTCATTCTTTAACAGTTCAAATAACAAATTACACCATGAAATAGTCATAATTGGAAATACATGATCGCCACCATAGTACAACTTCGCTGATCTTCCATCTCCACCTCAGTGGTAGTACTGACAGTTTTTTTCTATCAACTTAGCTTGTTCTCCTGTCGTCTCCTCTCTTCTCATTTTTCCTGTCGTTCTCGCGTGGCTTCGGTTAACCTGATGCGGTATTTCCAACTTGAGTATGGCGCATTCGGATGGGCATGCGATGCACGGCTGGCGTGTGTAAGTCAGTGCTGTTAGGAACGGGTTGGCGTTTCATCTCAGCGCTGCCATCCGTTGTTGCGGGTCGGAGATTATTCAGCCGCTGCTGCCAGTTTGTTGAGACTCGGGTAGCGCTTAGGCCGGTGATCCTTCAGCCAAAGGGGTGAGTACGTCCGGGAGCAAGAGCGAGAGAAAAAAAGGGTTTATTTTACACTATTTACAGTGGCTCCAAATATGGAAGCCCACTCCATGGGGGAGCACTTTGAAAGTCTCAGCTTACTACATGTCTGAGCACATATCAGAACAGGTCATGACACACCACTGCACGCAAGGTGTCTCCTTATAAAACTAGTAGTAAGCTTATAAACTAGTTAGTAAGCTGAGACTAGTTGACCCGACTAGGGAATCAGATGACCTTGATGCGGCCAATCAGACGGGCCGTCTTGTTCGCTGAACTCCGCCTCTAATGTTGCACCTTCGAAGCAAGGACGAGGCAATCCGGAAACAGGGGGTTGACACTCCTTCCACGAAAGTCGGTGACCTGTTTCTTGCCGTCCGAAGGTCATCTTGCCAGGGTCGGGAGAATGGCCTTTGCACTAATCCCCGCGTCTGACGAAGGGTAGCGGTTGTGGTCTGTCGCTTCTAGGTGAGCTTCTTTGTCCGAACGTCACTGCCACTGTCGGGCCGCGTCGCCAAGTAGGCGGCCGCTGATGAAGGGGGTGGAATCGGGGGAAGCACTCAAAGAATGCGCACTGCCGAGTTGGGGCGCTTGTTTGCCTGTCTCGTCGGTGTCTGGCACTGTCGCCGTCTGAGCGACGCTCATGAAAGGGCCTGCCTCGATGGGAAACAATGAAAGAATGCGCCCGGCCGATTGGGGACGCAACAGTGCTCGGTTATACATGTTGCGCACCCCCCCCCCCCCTCTCCGCCCTTGCTGGACTCCGTATTGGTCCGCTCCCATCGTTGCCCAACAAACTACGACTAATATGCACAGAGCACCTGCCCTCTTGCTACCCTATCGTACCGCTTTAAAGCGCGTAGGCACCGATGGCTCCGTGAACTTTTTCGTTCAACCTCGAAGTTCTCTGCCACGGTATCCCGCTACCCAAAGCAACAAACTTGAAAAATCAGAAAGCGTTATGTCACCTTCAGTATGGCAAAAGCCATGACGTACACGATTGGACCAGTCTATAAAGTTAGCAAGATGGCAAGCGGCGACCTCTTCCTTGAGGTTCGTGACAAGCTCCAAAATGTAACGCTCGCAAAACTTGCAGCCATTGCCACATCGCTCTGTGAACGCAGTCCCAGGCGTGATCTCCGATACCGACTTGCTAGAACTTGCCGATGCAGAGGCATTGTAAAGCTCAGAAGACCAGGATGTCATTCAGGTAAAGAGAATCGCAATCAGGAAAGATATTTTGTTGGAACAAAATATCTAGTTATTATATTTGCCTCCAGTGTGCTACCAGAGACCTTCGAGACAGGTTGTGATAAATGTCCTATCAGACCCTACATTTGTAACCCTCGTCGGTGTTTCAAGTGGCAGAAATGCAGGCACCACTTGCAAAGCTGCAGAGGATAACTCGCCTGTGCAATATGTGTAGACAAAAACCTCTCCTCCGGTAACTATTCTGGCACACGCCAGGAAGTCAACGGCGATGGCGACCACTCAGCATAATCTCGATCCTGTGATACATGGAAAGAAGAGAAAGATATAGTTATCTTTAAAATCAAGTAAAATATTTCACTCAAAAAAGCCAGCAGATGCACAGTTTTCATAGCAGAGCTTACGCGGATGCGGCGCGTCAGCGGGCAGCGCTACATCGAGCTCCGCCACTTCCCCGGCCCGCGCCTTCGTCTGTCGCACTTGCCCTCACGGCCGCAGTAGGTAAATATACTCCACCCAGTTGCCAATGGAGCCACCAGCCCTCTACCTGCCAGTCCTGGCCTTGTTCCTTGACCAGCGCCCGCCTAGACAACGAATGAGCCCCGGCGCCGAAGGATTGACGGCGATCGACGGCGTGAATAATGTACACGATGTAGTGGGATTTGCACGGGCACAAGTCAATGGGCATACAGGAATTAGACGCTTTCTGCGTTTCTCTTGAGCCCGTTTCGTGTTCGTAAGGAAGCCTACGCCAGCAGAGCTATCAGCTCGGGCCAGTGTACTTTTTCCTACCTTTGTCATCTTTCCGTCTATTCTCGTCTTTCCCTACACTGCTTACTGATGTTCAAGTGTCCTCCAAGCGCTAGATAGTTACCCGGCTTTCCTGTTTCTTATGAACCAATCCCTTTCTCTCTCTTTCTCTCTTAAACGGGCTTCGGCTTAGTTTAGGCAGCAAGCGGCGTGAATCATGAAACGTCACGTTTGCGCGGCTCGTCGCGATAAAAAATAATTTCAAAAATTAGGAGACTTCAGTTATTAGTACTGCTCTTGCACTGAACTCATTTTCTGAGAGCAGCAGGCTCTTACGGCGAACACCATTCCTAATACAATCATTTTCTTTGCCATGCACATTGCAATGCTCTGCAAGCGAAGAGCACTCCTGGCGTTGAGACGACCACCAGAGCATTACAGAAAAATAAATACGGCCGATCCCACGTGCTGTAGGAATCGGCTTGAACGAATCTTGCATTGCTGTTTTTGAATAACGCTGCTACTGATCAGCAACCACTTGGAAGTAGAGACCACATGACCCAGTTGAGCGCATTTTCACTAGGAGCCACCTTGCTCAACATTGCTTTGTTGCGATCGATCGTGTACATTCCACTCACGGCGGCGAATGAATGACGACGACGGAATGATCACGATGGCATGAAGCTGCCTGTTACATGGTGTTCAGTGGCCGTGCTGTCTGGGAACACGATGAGAAAACCTGAACCCACCATTGCGGGCGCTCTCCGAGAGCCTCCCGTCGTGTTTGGGGCCCAATAGCTGCAGCACTTTGATTAGCAAGTAACCCCCGCCATCGAGACGGGGTGAATTCTATGCGAAGGTGATATATCTAGCAAAGTGAAGATTCAGTCACGGTGATTATCCGGAACATAAATCGCCAGCATATCAGTCAATGAGCGCATCAACGGCTGAGTGAACCCCTTTTGCCAGCCTGTGATAAGCAGCAGTGGGCTTGTGTTCTGCAGAACAGAAATGAAGGCCTCAAGAACGTTCATGGGAATCTAGCTGTCGCGATCAGCGAGCAGTTACGATAATGCATGATGACTTCATGATGCAAAAACGCGGTGACTGCGATGACACCACTTGGTCTGCAGGGCTGGCGTCATGGCATACGGCGTGACGTAGTCAGTCGCACCAGTGACCCATTTGTTCCCCGAGTCGGAGATAGAGAATGTGTGATGAAGATGAATACTGAAGTGAAAGAATTGCTTCATAATAAGAGAAAGCCCACTATGGAGTATCTGGGCTCTTGGCGTGGTGTGATGCAGGTTCTTTTTTATTTGTAATGCTCTGCACGTGTCCCTGAGGCAGAACTTAAGAGAACTCAATCGAGGACAAAGCCGTTCGTTGCAACCAATACACAAAAAAATTTAATATCATCAGCATAAAAGATTATAGAATAAACACTCAATGAAAAAAAAAGCCAGCAGATCCCACGCCCTGTGGGAATCGATGTTATGCGAAGCAGTGTGCGGCGAGCTTACCAAATTAACGAAACGACTATGAGAGCACCAAGACGTAGGCGGCTCTTTCATGACCAGCATGACGCGCATGTCTCAACATTCAAGTCATGGGTCCTCAGGAGTCGCTTTAGCTACTGCTAAGAGACCTTAGGGCGAATGTCTCGAAGGAAAGGAACGTTTCAGAATTTGGGCCTAATCATACTCGTGGCTATGACTTCTACCAACATCCTTTAGTGTTTCATTCACTTAGTACCCACGTCCGAAACCATTTCGGGCGTGGGTACTAAGTGAAGGAAATACTTCCCTTTGCCTTACCCCTTGTGCAGGGTAGGAAACCGGATGTTCGTCTGGTTGACCTCCCTGCCTTTCCTCTCTTCGCTTTCTCTCTCTCACTCTCCGAACCCATTTCAGTGTTTTTCAGTGTTAATTTTTTCGCTGAGTCATTGCCGTTTTTTTTTCTGAGCCATTCTCATGACTATGACTTCTACCATCATCCTTCAGTGTTTCCTTCACGCGAATGTAAGCGCGCGCAGTGGTTTGACGTGGATTTGTGGCGGCGAAACAACGAAATAAGATGCGTTCGTCTCATTAAGGTGTCGATGGGGTGGACCGACGAACGGGCGACCACAGCGCAGACTTGCAAAGTCCGGCTTGCATCTGCACGTGCTTAGCGGCACGTGCAGATGGATGTGGCGTTCTGACCAAGCAGCTGTGCGTAGAACTCGAACTCGTAGCCCGGCTGCTCCCGCTCTGCCTACAGGCGCTGGAGTTTACCGGCCGCGAGCAGCAATGCGTGATCGTGTGGAGTTGCAACGCCCGAGAACGACTTGGCAGGAGGTCTCAGTCGAATGAAGTCCTGGAGGCTCGGCTCCGGAACCCTACCACCCGGTCGGGCGGCCGACTTTCATCCGGTGTCATTCCTGGAATTCGGGCAGTACGTGGGCCGCGCTTTTTCGCCCGCTCTGACCCATTTGCCCCTTCAGGAATGCTGACCGTCGGAGCTCCGTGTTTACTGGCGATTGGCCTCTGGGAGCTCCGTGGGTGCTACGGATTGGATCAATTTCTTTTTCCCTCCAGTCACCTCCCCCATTTGGCAGCTATGTTAGACGGCTCCAGCGTGTCGATGGAGGCGAAACCAAAAACGCCCATGTGCTGGCGTTGTAGTGCACGTTAAAGAACCCCAGGGGGTCAAACTTCTTCCGGAGCCCTCCACTACGGCGTGCCTCATAATCAGAACTTTTATTGTCATATAAAAAGCCAGAAAATGACAAAAGGATTATACCGGGTGTCGCACGTAAATTGAACCACACTTTCAAAATGTGCAAATCTCACGTAGCCAGACACGAGCAAGGTTATGTTGTTTGCCGTCGCTTGGAGATGCTCAGGTTATTTTCGCATTCCGCCCAATTACATATTTAGTCTTCATTATTTATCAACTTCTAAACTATTATAATTAGAAGAAAATGGTCGATGAGGAAATTGCACAGCACCATGAAAAACGCCCGATACAGCTTTCTGTTGCTCGATACGTGCAAAATTGTCACGCGACTGGCCGCTCGAGACACTTTGGAGGAGAACGCACACCTGCGTAGGAGAGGAGAATGAGGGAGAGTTGCGCATGCGCAGTATGGGTGCGGACGCGGCAGAACGGACACTGCCCCAAGCATAAGATGCTCTCGCATCTAAAACGCCCGATACAGCTTTCTGTTCCTCGATACGTGCAAAATTGTTACGCGACTGGCCGCTCGAGACACTTTGGTTGTATTCGCAGGCTTCTTACCTTCTTTACCACATTACCTTGGCTCTGTCCAGCTAAGCGGCATGTGCATCTTTTAGAGCGATAGCTTTACTACTCCCGGTACAGACCATACAAACGCCTGGTTCCATTAATCTGACCTTCAAGCTCAGCCAAGATCAAACTGGGACTTCGCCTGCCACTACCGGCGGCTAATGCGTACGCCGCGTGGGCGCCCATGTCTTGAAACCGATCAGCGATGAGGACAAAGTGCGCAAGTGCTGGTGGCTGCGTATGCGCTGTGCTTTCAACGCTTAGTTCGCGATGAAGCGAGACGCAGCAAGAAGGTCAATTCGCTCGCTATTGCGGCCTCGCCGAGCAGCATCTGTGTGTCTTCTTTTCGGGCAATTGTATAGATGCGGTAGTAGCTGACGGCGCCGATCAGCGTCTGTGTCCTTTCCCAAAGAAAGCAAAACCGTGCTGTCACTCGAGAAACTTGGTTTAACCTCTTTAAACCACGGCAAATATTTTTATTTCGATAGCAATTATACGGACACTCCAAAGCGGATTTCTGCCGTCGGAATCGTCGTCGCCGTGAGGTTCCGTATGGCGTCAACGGCGATTCTTTATTCTTTATTCTTTATGCAAACAAAACTCGCAGCGCCACTGGCCTTATTGTGAGGGGCATAATACAGAATAAAACAAATCGACAGAATTTTGGCTCACAACCTCAGCCGGTAACAAATTCCACTCCGATATGGTCCTCGGGAAGAAAGAAAACTTTAAAAGGTTAGTCCTGGGGGCATACTCCCGAACCTTGAACACATGGTCTCTTCGGGTGGACAAGTAATATGGAGGACACAGATATGACGAGGCCTTGATTCCAGTTTGATTATTATATATAGCGTAAAAAAGCTTGAGGCGAAGATTTTTGCGGCGTTCGCTTAGAGGAGTCCATCCTAGATTTCTTTTTAATTCCGTTGCACTATCAAACCGATTGTACCGCCCCAGGACATACCTTGCAGCACTAGACTGTATGCGTTCCAACGCTTTAATTCGTACAGAATGGGACAGGTCCCACACAGGGCAGGCGTACTCAAGTAATGGCCTTATGTAGGCTTTGTATGCAGCCTCTTTGACGTGACTTCCCACGTGCTTGAGATTCCTTCAATGGAAACCAAGTGAAGCTCCAGCCTTGCGTACAATGCAGTCAATGTGCTCGGCCCATGATCCATCCTCAGATAAAGTCACTCCGAGATACTCATACGAAGATTCCTGGCGAACAACTTGATTGTCTAAATAGTAGCGATACCGCAGTTTATAACCTTTTTTTGTGAAGCTGACATGCACGCATTTATTAAAGTTTAAATTCATTTTGTTTAAACTACACCACATTTTGATACGATTGAGATCTTCCTGCAGCTGTATGCAATCCGCCCCACTGTCCATATTACAGTACAGTGCACAATCATCAGCGAACAGACGTACAGTTTACTTGATTTCATTAGAAATATCATTAATAAAAATAAGGAAGAGCAGAGGTCCCAGCACGGAACCCTGTGGAACCCCAGATGTTACATCAACACACGCAGAACATTTACCATTCAGAACAACTTGCTGTTTCCGAGACGTTAAGTAGTCCATTATCAATTTTTATTGCGATAGCAATTATATGGACACTCAAATCCAGATTTCTGCCGTCGGCGTCGTCGTCGCCGTGAGGTTCCGTATGACGTCAATGGAGATGAAATCGTCGCCGCGCGCCGAACGCTGTATGTGCGAGTGAAAGGGCGCGAGGGGCGCGCGCTTTAACGGGGAGTGAACGCACGGCGGAGAACAAACGCGCGTTCTGCGCCGTGCTCGCTTAAGGGCTGCAGAAGTAGGTGTCTCTTTCCTCCTTTACAATTACCATATATGTAGAGCAAACGCGCCTTCTTCCGACGCGCGAGAGGCCGTGGGGGAGGGGGGGGGAGGGAAGGGAGGCGACGTTTAGCTGCGGCACCAAGTGCCTATTTATATCAGAGGCTCCGGCAACAGTCACCAACGCCGCACGCATTTTGAGCGAACGCGGGCAAAACGCCGACGGCGTCGACAATAGTTCTGCGTGTTGCCGGTGCTGCTGCATGTCCAAGTTTATACACCTCATAAAGCTAATATCATTTCTCCGTATAGCTCTCTACAAATTTGCTATCGCAATTGATGCTTCGCCTTTCATGTGAAACTGCGACAACTTTTTTAACAGAGTTATCAATATTTATTTACACAGGTTTTTGTATTAATAACTGATGCGAGACAGTGTCAAAGGTCTTCTGAAAATCTAAAAATAAACAATCAATCTGTCCTCTACAATCGAGACTGGAGTCTATATCGTGGTAAAATTTGAGTCTCTGAGTTGTGCAAGAAAAACCTTTTCGAAATCCATGCTGTTAAGTATTTAGAAATCCTATTGACGTAATGTGCTTAATTAAGGCCGTATAAATAATGTGCTCTAAAGTCTTACAACACTGTAAGGTGAGAGATATAGGTCTGTAATTACACACGATGAAATGGTCGCCACGCTCCGGAAGCTCTATGTGCGAGTGAAAGGGCGCGAGGGACGAGCGCTTTCACGGGGAGCGAACGCGCGTTCTGCGCCGTGCTCCCTAAAGGGCTGCAGAATTAAGCGTCTCTTTCCTCTTTTACAATCACCGTATTAGGGAGCAAACGCGACTTTTTCCGTCACGCGAAAGGCCGTGGGGGGACGGGAGGGAGGCAGAGCAGGCGACGTTTAGCTGCCGCACCAAATGCGTATTTATATAAAAAAGTTGCGAGGCGAGAAGGTGGGTAAGATTTTCAACGCAGCTCGACGGGACTGCTGAGCACGAGGTCGCGGGATCCTATCCCGGCCACGGCGGCCGCATTTCAATGGGGCGAAATGCGAATACACCCGTGTACTTAGATTTAAGCGCACGTTAAAGAACCCCAGGTTTTCCAAATTACCGGAGTTCGCCACTACGGCATGTCTCATATTCAGATACTGGTTTTGGCACATAAAACCCTATAATGTTTAATTAATGTCCCATTCTGATCTCGTCGAAAACCTCCGAGCCGCCCCCAGAGGCACCAGCAACAGTCACCAACGCCGCGCGCGTTCGGTGCGAGCGCGGGCAAAACGCTGACGGCGTCGACAACAGTTCTGCGCGTTGCTGATGCTGCTGCATGTCCAAGTTTATACAGCTGATAAAACTACTATCCTTACTCCGTATAGCTCTCTACTCTTTTGCTATCGCAATCGATGCTTCGCCTTTCGGGTGAAAGTGTGCCAATTTTTAATATTTGGTTCAAGTTACGTGGGACAACCTCTATGTAGACTCTAATATGCTACCGCCACAGATGTTACGATCAGGGGTTTATTCTCTGCATAATTACGCGAATAACGTATAAGCGCTATTCCTAAACGTCTATTAACAAATACACGCCGTGAAGCTCCCCATTCCTTTAATAAATCAAATCTGTTAACGCGTAGGCGTATTCACTATACTGATAACTGTCGGCGATGGTTCCCTCAAATTGTTTTTAGCTTGGTTCCCCGCCTTCATGCTGATGTCATTTGACACCTTTCGAAACGCTTTCCCGCCTATGTCAGCAAATCTTTACAGCACTGCTTTTTTTTTTTTGCCTGCACCTCACGTGGCAGTTGTCAAACATATCACTGAACGGAGGCAAGTTATTTGTCACGAATACAAAAAAAAATAACACTAAGAAAATCAAGATAAAACGCCATGTAGGAGCAGTTGAACGGCAGAAGGAATAAAATCCTGCTATACCTAGAGAGAATGCAGCGCTGCACCTCTACCATGCGACTGGCACCGAACGATGCTCTTTTAGCGTCTGTAAAAAAAAAAAGATAGCATTTTTGCACACACCGTCCTGTTTTTAATCGAATTCCCGAAGAAATCTGAAAACACTGACGTCGAGTATGAGTATGCTCTCACACACTTCACCCTTCCGTTGGAAGCTCATCGAAACATGACGTACGTTGGGGTGCTTTTGCAAAGATTTCCTACACGTCAGTGTACTAAACGAGTTCTTATTCTGTCATACCTATCTCTGTCAGCCGCCTTAACTCATAGCACCACAAAAACACTCCGAAAGACAAAGGCAAAAGTGTAAAGAAAATATCGAGGGCCAATTATGCAGAACTTCTACGCAGAAAGTGCAAAAGTGCGGTTAGTAATCTCGCGGCAAGCTGCTAGAAATACTGTTATCGTCGCGCTCATTACTTATTCGGCAAATTAAAACTTTGTGAGTTAGAGCCAAGTTCAATTCCTCTGAAATATGAAGCGCGTTCAACAAATCTTGAATGTTTCAATAAGAGATGTGATAAGACGCCAAAACATGATGGTTAATTTCGTTTTCATCTCTAATGCCGCACTCGGCAGTGTCTTTGCATTTTTGTTCTTTTTTATTGCGATAGCAATTATATGGGCCCTCCATGCGAACTTCCGCCGTCATCGTCATCGCCATCGTGATTGTTCCGTATAAAGCCCAAGTGGGATAAAACAGCAGCCTCGCACCGTATGGTGTAGGTGTGAGTGACAGCATGCGCGAGTTAACGGTGAAAAATGGTGATTTGATCTCGCGCGCAAAAGGGAACAAGGCGGGGAGGAACTGCGACGTCTTCCATCGCCCGCAAGTCAGCAGGGGGGGGGCGTCTACTTCAGCTGTGGATGGGTATGCGCGGCCGCACGGGCCCTATCTTGAAAGTACGCACAGGTGAGACCAAAGTATAGGTGAGCGGGAAGCTGCTGGCTTCGTGTACTCTTAGTTCACGTTGCCGTGAGAGGCAGCACGAAGGGTAATGCTCTCAGCCAGCGTTCTGTCAGTGAGAATCCGCAGTGATCGAGTGACCTGTGTGCATGTTTACCGGTTTGTTCCTGGCATCATGCTTGTTAATTTAGTTGGTAAAGAATGTCTGCAAGTTTACACGACCGATCAAAATCCTATCATTACTTCGCAATCGGTGCTCCACCTTTCGGGCAAAACTGTCACATTTCTTCGTTTTCGTCTTTGAGCTACCCTGAAAAGATAAGGACACCCCAAGTACGGCCATAAATTTAATCAGTAAGGAGCCTAACAAACGTCTTTGCTATTATTTTCATTAGAAATTGCTAATCCCGCCCAAAAGCGTTGAAAAAGTCCGATCATCATGTGCGGATTTGCGTTTGTCTCAGGTAGAAGGAAGGACGCGATATAGTTATAGGGCCGAAGCTCCTTAGGGTGTGGGTCTGTCCCTCCTCTGTAGTATGTAGTAGTAGTAGTAGTAGTCGTCGTCGTCGTCGTAGTAGGTAGCGACGTCTAGTTTTATGAAAAAAATGTGGTTGATCCCTCTTATATAGGAATCGGTATAGAACACGAAAGTGAAATGTGTCTTCACAGAAGTAGTGTAATGTTTATTGCACATTGATATATAAGTGTTTTGTGGCTAAAGCGCCCTTAGGCGTTGATGCACCCACGCTGACGCCTGGTGGCACGTCTCCTCCATCACGACTACCAACGTCGATGACCATGAGCAACCGTCGTGCATATGGAAGCTGCACTACGCTGCACACGCTAGCACAACGCGAAAGACGAAGCACGTAACTGACACACTAATACAACGCGCAAGACAAAGCACGTAACTGAATCGTCACCGAGTCAAATCAGCGCGTACAGCGCGTCGTAATTGCAGCCTCCGCGATCAACTTCAGAAACATTTTCAGAGCTAATTGCGGAGGCCACGCTCCGCTGTGCTGAGTACGGTGAACGCCACCTAAGTGGCGTTGGTAGTGCTTCTTGATGCCAGCGTCCCTTCGAATGCTGGCATCGAGGCGTCGTAGTGCTGAGACCACCGAAGCGTTCACTGTCGGTGCGCGTTAGTGTCATAATGCAGTACTTCTCTTTTCTGCTCGTAGGCGGCGGCACCGCCCCGAGCAAGAGCGCGGGTACACGGAGGAGTGTTAGATATATAAGGCGCGTCTGTGTAGCTCTCAGCAAATGCGTTTGTGGCGCAATGGGTTAAACGCTAGGCGATCTATCGTCGCGGACCGAGAGGTCGTGGGTTCGAATTCCAAATTTTGCATGTTTGTGGAACTTTTTCTTCTGGTTTCTTTCTTTGTATTATGTTCGTGTATGTTCGTGTGACGTATTTCCGTGACGGAAATACGTCAGTGAAGTCTTGGTGGACCCCGGCATAAAACACTTTCGTGTTAAAAAACAAACACCGCATATCCACGGGATGAATGATGATAAGTGGGCGAAGCTCCGGAGGGAATCATCGGTAAACCGTGAATCTTCCGTGTAATTCGCCCAGTCTCGCCGCACTAAATCGAGCGATTGACTTCCACCAATGACACGCGCCATATGTGACGTCATTCCTATTTTATAACAGCGCCCTTCATTATAATTGCACCATCTCCCGCTTAAGGGGACGCTAGCACAAACGCGTTATAAACGTGCAGTACTCTCTAGTAAGGGGGAGAGGCCACAGCGTTTTACGCAGCCGTTTACACATGCCGGAACGTGCACCGCGTTTGCCGACGCCATCACATGACTGCTGAGAGAGTATAACCCCCGTATTCATAAACGCTCCTCGATTTGAACTTGACTTGCCACCGCCTTCAACGCGTTTCGAACGCGCTGCCCAAGGCGGTGGCAAGTCAAGTCGAGGAGTGTTTATGAATACGGGGGTAAGGCGGAGAGGCCACAGCGTCTTACACCAGCTTCTTACACGGGCCGTAACGCGCTAGCACAAACGCGTTAGAAACGCGCAGTCTTTCGTTAATGTTGGGTATTTATCGTCATCGTGGTGCGTGCACATGTGCGCTTCGTGGCGTAGTGGTTAGCTCCGCGCGTTCGGAAGCGAGGGGTCCCTGGTTCGATTCCGCGCTACGGACACAACTTTCGCAATTTTTTTTTCATAAAAGTAGACGTGTCTACCTACTACGACGACGACGACTACTACTACTACATACTACAGAGGAGGGACAGACCCACACCCTAAGGAGCTTCGCCCCTAAAAAAAAATCACAGCATATCCACGAAGTGAATGATGATGAGTGGGCGAAGCACCGGGGGATCATTCGGGTAAACCACAGCTACGGACGAGAGATAAAGAGAGCGCGCGTCGGGAACGAGAGAAAATTACACCATGTTCCCGTAAGGGAACCCTGAGTAGTATGCGAAGCAGCCACGGGGTCGACTCAAGGTAGTTTTATCAGCTGTATAAACTTGGACATGCAGCTGCACCAGCAACGCGCAGAACTGTTGTCGACGCCGTCGGCGTTTTGCCCGCGTTCGCACCGAACGCGCGCAAAGTGGAACCGGAAGCGGAACGCCATCTAGTGAACACTTCATAAAACTACAGGTGGCTACATACTACTACTACTACAGAGGAGGGAACGACCCACACCCTAAGGAGCTTCGCCCCTAAAAATTCCGAAAGTTGTGTCCGTAGCGCGGAATCGAACCAGGGACCCCTCGCTTCCGAACGCGCGGCGCTAGCCACTACGCCACGAAGCGTACATGGACACGCGCACCACGATGACAATAAATACCCAAAATTAACGAAAGACTGCGCGTTTCTAACGCGTTTGTGCTAGCGCGTTACGGCACGTGTAAGAAGCTGGTGTAAGACGCTGTGACCTCTCCGCCTTACCCCCGTATTCATAAACGCTCCTCGACTTGACTTGCCACCGCCTTGGGCAGCGCGTTCGAAACGCGTTGAAGGCGGTGGCAAGTCAAGTTCAAGTCGAGGAGCGTTTATGAATACGGGGGTTATACTCTCTCCGCAGTCATGCGATGGCGTCGGCAAACGCGGTGCACGTTCCGGCATGTGTAAACGGCTGCGTAAGACGCTGTGGCCTCTCCCCCTTACTAGAGAGTACTGCACGTTTCTAACGCGTTTGTGCTAGCGTCCCCTTAAGCGGGAGATGGTGCAATTATAATGAAGGGCGCTGATATAAAATAGGAATGACGTCACATATGGCGCGTGTCATTGGTGGAAGTCAATCGTTCGATTTAGTGCGGCGACGTACGCTAGGGGAGCGTTGTAATAAAACCCGCTCGCTGTTGGCGCGCTTTCACTTTCGCTCGGAGTCACCGGATGGAGGCAGACAAGGCTGCGGAGCAGCGTGCGCGCCGCGGCAGCGCGCGCTCGCAGACAGACTCCCGAGGTGCGAGCCCGTGATGCAGAAGCGCGTCGTGAAGCTGCGCGACGCCGCCGCCAAGATCCTGCCGTACGAGAGCGGGAGGCCGAAGCGGCACGGCAGCGGCGCGAGGATGCTGCCGTACGAGAGCGGGCGTACTCGTACGGCAAGAGGAGCGGGAGAACAAATTAAAGTTGATTTTGTATATATACACACAGTGTTTCTCACGTCTTTACATGATGATCGACTGGGCGAATTACACGGAAGGTTCACGGTTTACCGATGATTCCCTCCGGAGCTTCGCCCACTCATCATCATTCACCCCGTGGATATGCTGTGATTTTTTTTCTATGACACTAGAACACCCCAAGACCGGGCATCTTTCCGTCTATTCCGTTACGTTAACGGGGACGCCCATTGTAGTCATCGGCAAGTCGTCGTCATTATCGTGCCAACAAGAGGCTGCCTTATGCTCCGTTAAAAGGAAAATGAAACTTCGCCTTGCACCGAATTTCTCGCACCCGAGTCGCTACAAGTATCAGCTAATCGGTTTATATGACATCGTATATCGAACGACAATATATTGCAAGCAACCGCATGCCTATCATGTGCATTGAAATAATAAATCACGCGTACCATTCATTATATATATATATATATATATATATATATATATATACAATTTGCATCAATCAGCTAAGAACCCAACAATAAAACGCACTGGTAGACCTTGGACGAACGAGACGACAGGTTAATTTCTGACCAATTTTTCAAGTGAGATAAGCTAGCTCATTATTTAGGTTTATTTATGCAAATATCTATATTTTCATTTTAGCATGTTCGCATCTATAGCTGTTGAGCACGCTCAGAAACAATGAAAGAAGTAGTTTTCCTGGTGTTATCTTTTACGTGTTTCTTTTTACTCGGCCCCGAAGAAAGCCGGCAAAGTACGGACCGTGATGTAATTGTGCTCGTGCGTGCCTGGATGAAAGCGCTATCAATTGCGTTTCGAAAGAACAAAGCCAACATGAGCATCGCAAAGGTGAAACGAGTTGCAATGGCGTCCGGGGTACATTAATCCTTGCTCGAAAAATCGCAACGAGACAGGCCGGCGACGAACACAATTTTTAAAAATTAAATTACGGCGTTTTATGTGCCAAAAGCACGATCTGATTATGAGGGATGCCGTAGTGAGGGACTCCGGAATAATTTGGACCACCTTGGGTTCTTTAATGTGAGTCTAAATCTAAGTACACGGGTGTTTTTGCATATCGCCCCCATTGAAATGCGGCCGCCGAGGCCGGCGTTCGATCCTGCGACGTCGTGATTCTAAGCCATAGCCTCTAAGCAACCATGGCGGCTAGACGCTCAACACAAATGAGAGCACAGTTACCGACATTTAATGCTAATGTTAATGCACATGTTGTACAATGCATGCGCATTGCAGACGATATTTTTTCTGGCTACCTAGCTACTCAGCTACACCACTAAAAAAGAAAAAGAAAAACCGGCGAGATCTCAAATAAAGTACAGTGTAACAATAATGTCGGCTAGGCATTATCGCTCGGTCGCGACATCACTTGGCCTTGTCAACATCCTGCTTACTAGTTGATGTTTAAATATCAAGAAGGTTTAATGGCGTTCTCGCTTGTACTACAATCTTTTCCGATACTCGAGTTCTCGCCGGATTTCTAAGCATACTGTGACGTAACGAAGGTGGTATAACGACGAAGTCAATGAGATTATTCTCAATGAATGATGATGGTATAACGACGAAAGGGTGACGACCAAGGGCAATGCACATGGTGGTGAAGCTTTGGACCAAAAGTGGTTCAGAAACAATTGTCAGCAACATCAAGAAAGGGGGTTATGGGAGTTGTGATGGAAACACATCTAGGATATGGGGTGACAAAAACTATTAAGGGAGATTCTTTTGGAATAAAAAAGACCATCATTTTATTCAAACAAAATCTAATTTCTAAGTACTTGCAAGTGAATGCGACGCGGAAAGAAAGAAAAAAAGCCGCCGTTTAGTTTAATACTAATAATATATCTAAAAATGTTTTAATCATACCAAAATAAAAGGTATTGTGAACGCAGTAAACGCCCCTCTTTTAAAGAGAAGCTTTGTGTGCCTAGGCGAAACGAACGAGCGTGTGTTCGTCGCCTGTCCACAGAAAACTATCATCATCAGCATTAGCTCGAACGTCGTCGTCTTCTTCCGCCGCTGGCTCATAGGCGCCCCTCGGATGGCGCTCGTGCTCGTGCTCGGCACGCGCTAGTGCCACGGCTTCGGTATTCGTCGTCGTCGTCTTCTTCCACAGCTGGCTCCATCGCCACCCATCAATCCAGCGTAGAATTTCACTTCTCTTCTGTCGTCGTAAAGGGGAGGCCGCGTTTACGGGGATATGAGCCATTCATTGTCTCACGTAACTGGTGCAAATTTGAAGCAATTTTGAAGCAATTTAGTTTCTAAGAATCGCGACCGGCACTGGCGGGTGAATGCTGCAAACCACGCCGCCGATCAAACTCAAGACATCGGACGCACGCGACAGCGGCGGACTGCGGTCCTACCGTCAGTGACGTCGTTCTCTCAGTCGCAGCCGAACGTGTGTGTAACCTCATCATTGAGAACTAATTTAATGGACCCTCGGGATTAACCGAGTAATAAACACCGGGCCTCACGTTTCAGCTTTGCTGGTTAACAATAATCACGGAGTGAAAGGGCCGACGAATTTTTAAGCGAAGTTTTATAGGCTCACAAATGGCGGCGGCGGTGGTGGTAGTGGTGGTGTCGCGCTCAAAAGTGGGCCGATCCTGGCGATAGTGCAGAAAGGATCTAAGCTCAATGGCACATACCACGGACAAAAAAAAAGAGGGAGAGAGAGAGAGAGAGAGAGAGAGAGAGAAAGAGATAGAGAAAGAAAGAAAAGCACCACGAAGTTCAGAGAAAGAAAGAGAGAGAGAGAGAGAGAGAAATGAGAGAAATAGAGAAAGTTAGTAAGAAAGATAAAAAGAGCGAAAGAGAGAAAGAGAGAGAGAGGGAAGAAAGAAAATCACCACTAAGGTCAGAGAAAGAAAGAGAGAAAAGAAGAAAGAGACAGAGAGAAAGAAAGAGAGGGAAAGAAAGATAGAGAGAGACAAAATCAACACGAAGGTCAGATACACACACGACAAGCTTCGCTTACCCCCATGTTCTCGACAGGGCAAGGGCTTGTAATTTCTTTATTTCTTCTAGGGGCGCCAGTAATAGCGTCACTTTCTAGTGTCGGTGAACAACCACAGTAGCACAACGCAAGTCACGCAACTAACTGCTTATTGGGCGAACCTGCGCCAAGCAAATCATGTAACAGCCGTAACAATGGCAGCGGTGAGCAGATTCGTCGATTGTCGAAAGTTTATCTGCGGGTCAAGCGCAACGGCTTTTATACATGGCCATTCGGAGGTTGCAGAGTAATCGCAACGTTCGGTGACAACCGACAAAAGATAGAACCTGCGATAACATTCGAGAAACTTCCGATACTGAAAGGCGTGTCTTGCGCTGAGCGATCACTTTCAGCATTAGTTAGCCGGTGAATTGCGGTCACCATAAAAAAAAATTGGCTCGCCATCCCGGACCTGCGAAAGTAGATGTCCAGAAGCTCTTGAAGACCACCATTACTAACTGCTGAGGGGGGAATGCAATGCCTTATTGCTTTAGAGTAATTGCAGCCATGGTAATAGAGAGTAATGGCAGTAATGAGATTCACGGTAATTTTGGCAGCACGCCACCGCTGGTCGTCTTGCCATTTCTTTTTCCTTTGTCGCTCCTCGCATTCACACTGCTCTTCGAGAGTGCTAACTATGCGTTGCTTACCCATAGAGGTGTTGCAACAACATTTAAATCAGTTGCTTGGCTGGTTCTTTCATATATGAAAGGCTAGTGACGTCACTCCCCACGTCGCCAGCTGCCATCGCCGCGGCAACTTGCGCCACAGTAATCTTTACCGGGAAACGTGTGCGGAGAGCGCCACGTGATTCGCACTGTTGTCGGGAGCGCCTTATCATCAGTGATGAGGTTGGGATGCTTGTTTTATGCTTGTTCTTTATTGAAAATAGTGCTATGCTGTATGTTCTATGTGTGATGGCAAAGCAGGTGCGCACTTTTCGATTCAATCACTGAAGGTATTAATTTTTTTCCGTGAAGACCCAAGTAGAGGCCAATAGCTTCGCTGTAAAACATCTAAATAAAGCAACTCGCACTGGATCAGACTTTGCGTCCAAAATCATGAGCCCGATTTCCTAACCATTAGGCCACAATCGCCCGTATATTTAAAACGTGACAACGCCAACTACCGCTTCGAGATAATCGCCGCGTGTTGATGATGATGATGATGATTTCCATATTGTGGCACCCGCCCACAACGGTGGAACGCGCCATGAAGTGGGCATCCATGCATTTCAAATAAATACAACGAAATGAAAAAAAAGTCAAAGTCAAAATAATAATAATCACATTGCTTTGTACAGTTGCGCGAGATCACATGCACGTGCGCCAGTTTTGTTTACGTCAAAGACACAGGAACGAAATGAGTGAATTTGTAGCATTTTATTAGCCGCTCCACGAAATCTTCACTTCACATAGACTCCGAAATGGACGTTGCTGTTGATGCCGTTCGAAACTTTTCCACGCCACGTTTCAAGGTGACCTCCGCTACCCAAGTCAGTCATGGAGGTTGT
Organism: Dermacentor silvarum; assembly: GCF_013339745.2. Taxonomy (NCBI): domain Eukaryota; kingdom Metazoa; phylum Arthropoda; class Arachnida; order Ixodida; family Ixodidae; genus Dermacentor; species Dermacentor silvarum. The sequence continues at coordinate 126,079,196 of NC_051157.2, forward strand.
CGCCCGCACTACGCGGACGTCACACAGCTAACATTTCAATTCCAGGTTTATAGGGAGATGACGTACGCTGTGTTGCTATTGGGATGACCTCATAGACGTCAGGGAACTCGACGAGTTTTGATTCTATCATAATCATCTTTGTTAGTCGTCTCCACTTATAGCGACGTTGAAACAAATATAAGCAGAAAGGCGGCGAACGAATTCCAAACATAAAAGGTCAGATTCGAAAAACATCGGTGACGGAAATGCATGAGAGCGCGTAGTGATCTCTCCGCATTTTGTCAGCCACTTTGTTATTGTCTTTTCACTACGTCTTTGCTAGCTTAGGAGCCTAAAGGGTAATGAAATGCAAAAATAAAATTTAAAAAAATTCATCCAAGGTGAACGTTTCCGAAATGATGCTAGAGAAAATGTTATTGTCGAGTTCACTACTTACTTGCTAAGAGATGTTTTGTGGATTTATTTATTTATTTATTTATTTATTTATTTATTTATTTATTTATTTATTTATTTATTTATTTATTTATTTTACATACCCTCAAGCACCAAGGCATTATAGAGGGGAGTGGGATTTGTGAGTTCGAGCCAAATTGTACCACTTCGAAACCTGTAAGGCTTTCTTCTAACCTAACATGATCGAGCAACAGACTTGATGGGAAGACGCATAAAAATTACGGCTAACTTCCTTCGCATCTTACCTGCAGCACACTGCGGAGGCTTTCCATTCTTATTCAGTTTACTTTCCTTTTCTTCTTGCAGTTGCATACCTACAATAAGAAAACCGGCAGATCAAACGCCCTGTGGGAATCGATGTTATTCGAAGCAATGTACGGGGACCCTATCAAGTTAACGAAACGACCATGAGAGAACCAAGACATAGGTGGCTTTCATGATCTACTTGACACGCATGTCATAACATTCATGTCATGAGTCCTCAGGAGTCCGTTTAACCACATCTAAGAGACCTCAAGGCGAAAGCCTTAGTCATGCTCATGGCTATGACTTCCACCGTGAACCTCTAGTCTTTTCCTTCACTTAGTACCACATCCGAACTCATTAAATTGGTTTTTGACTGTTAATTCTTTTTCGGTGTCATCCTCATTTTTGCTGAGTCATGGTCATTACTGTGACTTCGACTACAACCCTTTATTGTTTGCTTCACTTAGTACCCACGTCAGAACAAATTTCAGTGACTTTTGAGTTTAACCTTTTTTCGCTGAGTCATTGTCATTTTGCTCAGTCATGCTCATGACTATGACTTCTACCACCATCCTTCAGTGTTTCCTTCACTTAGCACCCACGTCTGAACCCATTTCATTGGTTTTTCAGTGTTAATATTTTTTCGCTGAGTCATTGTCATTTTTGCTCAGTTATGCTCATGGCTATGACTTCTACCATGCTGAGCATCCTTTTGTATTTCCTTCCCTTATTACCCCCGTCAGACCCCATTCCAGCGGTTTTTGAGTATTAGTCCTTTTCGATGAGTCATTGTCATGGTCTACAAGACACGTATGTCATGACATTTATGTCAGGACCTATCACTTATGTTCGTCATACACTCCTGTCATACTATGCCAATTTTGGCAGCTACCAAGTTAATGAAACAACCATGAGAGCACAAAGACGTTGGCGGCTAGACAGATAGATAGATAGATAGATAGATGGATAAATAGATAGATAGATAGATAGATAGATAGATAGATAGATAGATAGATAGATAGATAGATAGATAGATAGATAGATAGATAGATAGATAGATAGATACTTCCAAAGTAGCACATGTTCCCCAAGAAATGCTTCGCATTTAAAATGCCTCTAATATGATCATTCCGTTCTTCAATATGCAGGACTAACAAACGTTTTGTATATAAATCTTATCGTGAGCCGCAGACTTTCCGAAAAGTGGTAAAAGCCGTCATCATATGCGGAATTCTCGCTTCCTCAATTTGAGCTGAAGGGCGCCGTATTGTTTTTTCTGTAACATTAGCCAATGCCTGCAAAATGAGCTTCGTTGGTCCCTCTTTCCATACTTTCAGTTGCGCTAACAAGGTGGGCGGCGCCTATGCAGGTTGTCCCAGCTATCACGCAGCACGATTTAAACAAAGAGGAACGGCGTTACGCGAAGCAAACCTAGTGCGTATTGTTTCCAGCACAGTGGTGTAGCCGCCAGCACTTCTGTCGTTACTGATATTTAATTATTTATTGTATTTAATTATCTAACTCGAGAACTACTGTCCTAATTATCAAAGTGTTAATGAGAAAGTTGTAGAGCATCATGAAAAACTCTCGATACAGCTTTCTGTTGCTCAATACGTGCTACATAAATGTGTTTTTCCCAGCATGAAAGAAGCCCGCGAATATAAGCAAAGTGCCTCGAGCGGCCAGTCGGGCGGCAATTCTGCGTGTACTCGCGGGCTTCTTTCACACTCGCAAAAACACATTTATGTAGCACGTATTGAGCAACAGAAAGCTGTATCGGGAGTTTTTCATGTTGCTCTACAACTTTCTCATTGACATTTTGACAATTAGGACAGTACTTCTCGAGTGAGATAATTATTTACCATTAATTATTTAAATATCAATAACGAAAAAATTACTGGCAGCTACTGCACCGTACTGGGAACAATACGCACTAGGTTGGCTTCGCGTAACGCCATTCCTCTTTTTTTAAATCGTGCTGCCTGATAGCTAGGACACCCTGTATACTTTCGTCATCGTGAAGCCGCCGTCTTTATTGTGCCGTCAACAAGCGGCCTCCTCATGCTAAGCTGAAAAGAAAAAAGACAGCAGAATTCGGCTCATAGTGCATTTTCGCATGCCTAGTAAAAAAATAGCGCACATCCATTACCAAATGATATCAATTTATTTGCCAGAAAGAAGAACGCGCTCAATGGTAGAGTAACTGATTGCTGCGCAGCGGGTCCGGGTTCAATCTCGGCGTGAACGTTCAATTCGGGGCGATAGCTGCTACGGACACCGGACACCGGCGGCTGAGGCAGCGGCGACACCGTCGCTAACGGAAACGGCGATTGTCATCATCATCAGCAGCAGCAGCAGACGCGGCCTATATTTATGTCCACTGCAGGAAGAAGGTCTTTCCCTGCGATATCGAATTACCCCTGTCTTGCGCAAGCTGATTCCAGCTTGCGCCTCCAAATTTCGTAACATCATCACCCCGCCTAGTTCTCTGTCGTCCTCGACTGCGCTTCCCTTATCTTGGTACTCTTCTGTAACTCTAATGATCCACCGGTTATCCATCCTACGCCTTAAGTGGCCTGCCCAGCTCCATTTCTTTCTTGTAGTGTCAATCAGAATATCGGCTATCCCTTTATGCTCTCTCATCCACACCCCTCTCTTCCTCTCTCTTAACGTTAGGCCTAGCATTTTTCGTTCCATCGATCTTTGTGCGGTCCTTAACTTGTTCTGGAGCTTCTCCAAGTTTCTGCCCCATATGTTAGCACCGGTAGAATGTAATGATTGTACACTTTTCTTTTCAACGACAGTGGTAAGGTCCCAGTCAGTATTTGGCTACGCCTGCCGTATGCACTCCAACACAATTTTATTCTTCTGTAAATTTCCTGCTCATGATCAGGGTCCCTTGTGAGAAATTGACCAAGACAAATGTAGTCCTTTACAGACTCTAGAGGCTGTCTGGCTATCCTGAATTCTTGTTCCCTTGCCAGGCTATTGAACGTTATCTTTGTCTTCGGTGGCAATTGTAATGAACCCATAAAATTATACGCTGTAAAATAACGCGCGTCGTGCTCTTTGCTGTGACTTTGTACCTCCAGGACCAGTGCGATTCCTACACACTGCATATACAGGGTGTCCCAACTATCATGCATCGAGATCAATTTAAAAATATGCAAATGCCAGGTAGCTTGACAGATCCAAGGTAATATTGTTTGGCGTTGCTTGGAGATACTGAGAGAGAGAGAGAGAGAGAGATTCAACATTTATTGGTGCCCTCCGCCCAGCAGATGGCGGAGATCCCGTGGGTCTGAGCTGAACAGCTGAGATACTGAGATTATTTTTGAACTCCACCTAATGACACAATTAATCGTAATTGAGCAACTTCTGAAATATCATAATTACATGAAAAGTGTCAGTGAGAAAATTGTAGATGAATAACATGAAACACACCCACTGCAGCTTTTTGTAGCTCAATACGTGCTACATAGACGAAGCGTCTTTCCGAGAGCGAAAAAAGCCCGCGAATGCATGGAAAATTGCCGCGAAACTGGCCGCTAGAGAAACTTCATCTAATTATAATATTGTTACGAGACTGCGCGCAATGGGACAAAGATGACGTTAACCATTTGGGTGAAGACGACGATTGAATAGATTGTCTTTTCCGCCATCTTCGCAGTGCTACAGCTCGCTGTATATATTTTGTAAATACATTTTCAGTTACACCGTTTCCCGTGACATATTGGTGGAGGTGCTGGGTACTACTCAAGACGGAACTCCGCAGCGGACGTGTCCTGGCAAGTTCCACCATGTCATCAGGCAGCGATATTGCGTCAACCGCAACACCGGCACCCCAGCCAGTCATCTTGATCTAACCCCGTTGATTGGATTAGGAATTACGAGCACGTCGCAACGAACAATCGGTGGGACCCGACAGTGACACTCGCTAATGTCGGTTTCTACCTCAGTTAGAGAGCGCGCGTTTGGTTTGACACTCACGAAACGGAGCTGACAAGCTGGGATCTATGGAAGCAGAAGCTTTGTGACCTATTTGGCCAACCAACTGACCGCCAGAGCACAGCTTCGAAAGATCTCTCCTGTCGCGCCCAATCTCCCACGGAGTCGTACGTGTCGTACATCCTTGACGTTATTGCCCTTTGCCGCCGAGTTGATGCCACCATGACCGAGGCGGACAAAGTAAGTCACGTCCTGAAAGGCATTGCTGATGATGCTTTCAACTTGCTGGTCTTTAAGGACTGCTCGACCGTTGAAGACATTATCAAGGAATGCCGGCGTTTTGAAGCACTGAAGAGTTGCCGCATCGCCCAACAATTCATGCGGCTTCCAAACACGGTCGCTACATCGTCCTGTGGTGACGTTCAGCCGCCCAGTCAGCAACCGACCACCGATAGGCTATAGCCTTGTCCGCACCGTGCATCGTGGAATTGAGGCGGCGTCGCCACCTTCCTATTCGCACGCCCTTCCGACGATTCCCGACCGACAGCCTCTTTATTCAAAGCCGTCGTGAGGGAAGAGCTGGCTAACGCAGGACTCCAGCCTGTTGCATCCCTGCCTCACCCTCGGGTCAGTTGTGTTCCTCCGCCTTACAGAAATACAGCGACGTTGCGCCGCTATCGTGATCCGGCCCAGTGGAGAACCCAGGACGATAAACCCATATGTTTTCATTGCCACGGCGTTGGACATATTTCCTGTCACTGCCGGTATCACCAACCTTCCTCCCCTAGCTCATTTTTTGACATTAGCCGAGACAACAATCGACCCCTGCAGTTTCCCGCTCGTAACAACTCGCCGCTCCGAGACGCTCCTGTACCAACCCGCAGCCCCAGCCGTTCACCTTCTCCGCCCGATCGTCGTTCCCGGTCCCCTCTGTCCCGGCGCTATTCATCGCCGCACCCCTCTGGCCGCTCTTCCCAGGAAAACTGAGCAATGCAGCTCCCGGAGGAGATGCTGCATTGGACCCACGACCTGCAAAGCCTCTTTTAACCTTGCCCACGCACGAGAACCAACTTGCCGTAGGAGTGGAGGGCGTACCCGCTACTGCCCTTATCGACACCGGTGAACATATTTGTATCATGAGCGCTGATCTCCGTGAACGCTTACACAAAGTGCTAACACCTCCAGAGTCCCGCGCTGTGCGTGTCGCTGACGGCGGAACTCCGGCCGTGCTTGGAATGTGTCCCGCACGCGTGAGCATCGCTGGCCGCCACACTTCCGTGTTGTTTCATGTTCTTCGCCACTGCCCTCATGACGTAATCCTTGGACTCGATTTCTTGACTGAACACGCCGCTGTAATTGACTCCTCGGCCGGTGTCGTTGAACTTGACTTCCCCGCTACACTAGACATTCCTGACGTAGTCCAGAGCCAGCTCTCGTGTGCCGAGTTTGTTCGTTTGCCGCCCCAAGCACTCACCTGTATTGTCGCTGAACCTTGCCCCAGTGAACCGGATGGTGACTATGTGGTTACTCCGTCTACCAGTGTCCTTTTGTCGCACAACGTTTCCTTTCCCCACACTGTTGTGACTGTTGCGACCAACCAGACTTGCCTGCCCCTCTTGAACTTCTGACTCTGTCCTGAAGTTCTTCCCCAAGGCATAGTTTTGGCCGCCCTGTCACCATCAGATGAGTGCCAGATTTCATCACTGTCACCTGATCCTACGTCAGCAATTTTGTCCGCCGACGCGCCCACTTCTCCGTCGGTACAGAGCGCTATCACAAAGATGATTGCCCCGGACCTTCTTCCCTCCCAAGTAGACGACCTCCATCATTTGCTCGTGACATACTCCGGCATCTTCGACTTTGACCGCCGTTCCTTAGGTCAAACCTCTCTCGTCAAACATCGCATACATACGGGTGATGCGCCTCCTATTCACCGGCGACCTTATCGCGTGTCACCATCCGAGCGCCATGTATTCAACAAGAGGTTGATAAAATGCTTTCAAAAGGCATTATTGAGCCGTACGCGAGTCCACGGGCTTCCCCTATGGTCTTAGTTTAAAAGAAAGACAACAGTTGGCGATTTTGCGTTGATATCGGCATCTCAATAAGATCAGCAAGAAGGATGTATATCCTCTTCCACGAATTGATGACGCTCTGGATTGCCTTCACGGTGCGACCTATTTTTCATCCATCGACCTGCGCTCTGCTTACTGGCAGATTGCCGTGAAAAGACAGCATTTGTTACAGCTGACAGGCCTCTATCAGTTCAAAGTTATGCCGTTTGGCTTGTGCAATGCCCCGGCCACATTCGAGCGAATGATGGGCACGCTGTTGCACAGCTTTAAATGGTCTATCTGCCTGTGCTTCCTGGACGACGTGATCGTGTTCTCCCCGACATTTGCCACACACCTCACACGTCTTTCACCGGTCCTGTCGGTGTTCCGTGCGGCTGGGCTACAACTTAATTCTTCGAAATGCCACTTCGGTCGCCGCCAAATTACCATCCTCGGGCATATCTTCGATTCAACTGGCGTCCGTCCTGACCCCGCCAAGGTTCGTGCTGCCATCTAGTTCCCTGTACCAACTTGTGCCAAGGATGTTCGGAGCTTTGTGGGCTTGTGCTCGTATTTCCGCCGATTTGTGAGAAATTTTGCAGACATAGCCCGTCCACTAACCGATCTTCTCAGGAAAGACGCTCCGTTTTCGTGGGGTTTCGTTGAAGCCACAGCCTTTTCACACCAACTCACGCTACTCACTACCCCGCCGATTCTCGCCCACTTTGATCCCAATACTCCTACTGAAGTACGCACAGACGCGAGTGGATATGGCATTGGTGCTGTTTTAGCCCAATGCCTACGTGGTTGTGATCGAGTGATTGTGTACGCCAGCCGGCTTCTTTCCCCTGCCGAGTGCAATTATTCCATTACCGAGCTCGAGTGCCTCGCTCTTGTTTGGGCAGTTAGCAAATTTCGCCCCTACTTATACGGGTGGCCTTTTACTGTTACCACTCACCACCACGCTCTGGGCTGGCTTTCGAGCCTCAAGGACCCCACTGGCTTCTAGGTCGCTGGGCTCTACGTCTCCAGGAATTCACGTACGCAGAGGTGTACAAGTCTGGCCGACTACACCACGATGCCGACTGCTTTTCTCGGCACCCCGTTGATGCCCCCAAAGCTACCACGGAGGATACACCGCCTGGCCTTTTCTCGCTCTCCGCTTTCAGCCATACAGGTGACGAGCAACGGTGGGACACGTCTCTAAATGATCTCATCAACGGCCTGCAGAATGGCTTGTCGGACTGGTCACTTCGCCTGTTTGTCATTGTAAATGGCACATTATATCGCGGTAACATACACACCGAGGGACACTAACTATACTACTCGTCGTTCCCGCACACCTTCGGGGGACCGTACTCGAGCAACTGCATTTATGTCCCAACAGCCCGCCACCTTGGTGTTTCCAGGACGTATGACCGTGTACGGCGGTGCTTTTTCTGGTCCGGTGTCTACCGTTCTGTTGAACGTTATGTCGCTGCCTGCGCGTCGTGCCAACGCCGGAAAAGGCCATCTCTTCCTCCAGCTGGGCTCCTCCAGCCTATTGACATACCCGCCGAGCCATTTTTTCGTGTTGGCCTCGGCCTTCTCGGCCCCTTCCCTCTCTCCACCGCTGGCAATAAATGGATTGCCGTTGCTACGGATTATGCGACCCGTTACGCTATCACAAGACCTCTCCCGACCAGTTGCGCTACAGACGTCGCCGACTTCTTGATGCAAGACGTAATTTTACATCACGGCGCTCCTCGTCAGCTTCTTACCGACCGGGGTCGCTACTTTTGTAGCGTGAGCTACACTGGCCTAGCCAAGCCCGTTTCGCGCGGCACATCAAGAGCCGTGCTGCGCATGCGCAGCACGGCTCTTGATGTGCGAATCAGTGATGTTAACGAATCAGTGATGTCACACGGCTTGCGCACCGGAGCCACTGGAGCCGGCACCTCTCGCGCTCTCCGCCGCCGCCGCGCGTGACTCACCGCCGCCGGTCAGCGCATTCCAGAGGAGTGACGTCGTAGCCGTGGTAGACGTAGGTAGACGCACTGGCGCCGGCGCGCGCTCGCTGTGCAGTCGACGTCTGACACTGCGCTGGAGCCGCTGCGCTTCTGACGGGCGTTTGCCAGTGTGGTATAGCCATGGAGAAGGAGAGCGCAAATGCTGCTCAACAGCGCAGAAGAACGGAGAAGCTTGACTCATCGGATCCCGAAGTAGTTGCCTGGTAATTAGCGGTTGAGCGTAGGAGGAATGAATACATGTGCCACTTAATACGTATACCGCGTGTGTGTCATTGGAGCAGCAGTAAGCATGACAATCAAGCTAATCCTTGACAATCTAGACAACCAGGAAAGCTATGAATAATCAGCTGAACCTTTGCTAACGCTACGTATATCCTGGCATAGCCGAGCTAAGCCACTGCAGCTTTTTTATCTAAAGTCATTGAAGACTTCATTTTTGTGCCACCCAACACAATCTTACGACTGCGTACCACCCCCAAACTAACGGTCTTACTGAACGTCTGAATCGCACTATCACTGATATGCTCTCCATGTATGTTTCGTCTGATCACCATGACTGGGACACTGCCCTACTTTTTGTCACCTTTGCCTATAACTCCTCACGCCATGACACCGCCGGCTACTCTCCCTTTTATCTTCTATACGGACGAGAACCAACGCTCCCGTTTGACATACTTATTTCGACCACTGCGGCACTGCCTACTGAATGCGCGCGCGACGCCATTGCTACAGCAGAAAGGGCACGTCACATTGCCCGTCTTCGCCTCTCTGCGTCGCAGTTACGGCAGAAGTTGTAAAGCGCCCACCACCGGGACGCCCGCTTCAGTGCGGGTGATCTTGTCCTTGTCTGGTCCCCGTCTCGGCGCGTTGGCCTTTCTGAAAAACTACTTTCGAGATACTCTGGCCCCTATTGCGTCCTGCGACAATTGAGAGATGTCACTTACGAAATAGCCCCGCTCGATCCTACCACGTCTTCTCCTTCCAAAAACGTGATGCATGTGGCCCGCCTCAAGCCATACCTCGCGCCCACCACCTTGTCTTAAGCGCCGGGTCGGCGCTTTTCCGTCCGGAGGTTAATGTTACGAGACTGCGCACAATGGGACAAAGATGACGATGACCATTTGGGTGAAGAAGACGACGATTGAAGAGATTGTCTTTTCCGACATCTTGGCAGTGCTACAGCTCGCTGTATATATTTTGTGAATATATTTTCAGTTATACCGTTTCCCGTAACAATATGTGAGAAGCTGATTATTTATTAAGACTAAATATGCAATTAGGTGGAATAAAAATTATTCTGCATATCTCCAAGTGACGGCAAACAAATTACCCTTGTTCTGTCTAGCTACGTTACATTTGCATATTTTTAAATCTTGGTGCATAATACTTGAGACAGATTGCATATATAAAAAGGACAACCTGCGCCTCGGATCTCTATCTTTGTTGTTTTGGCGCTACTCGATGTCGCTTTGCTAACATTGTATATAAATACCTTTAGACATCTCCCCCACGGAGAAAGAATAACAGGAAGCGAAACTCGGGGCCGCGCCAGCGCGAGCACTGGTCGTGATAATGTGACACTGGGAGAGGAGGAGACGCGCTGGTGGTGAACTAGGACGCCTCGATGCCAGCGCCGCTTTACAGGGTGGGGACAGCCTTTGGACCACCCCGTGCCGCTGCTCTGGCTTTTCGGCACCATGTTGGTTCTTTCGCGCCGGCTGTCGAGCTGAACGGACGCGCGCTCCACTTGCTTTCTTTGTGGTGTTTTGGTGCGAGAGCTCGTGCTTTGTGTAGTCTCTTGTGATGTTCGTGCTTGTTAACGAATCATGACGGGCTGTTTTGTCGCTCTGTGCACTGGATCGGCCGCAAAAGAGCGCGGGTATTTTTTACCCCCGCGACGTTAAACTAGTTGAACGAAGGAAGAAAAGGGCAGCGCAAGTAAAACGTGACAGCTCGGTACCAACGGACACAACGAAGTTATATGCGAGTGATCATGATTTTGTTAAGGATAATGTCCCTTTGGAATCCTTTTCATTTTCACAGAGAAGTTGCTTGTGTATGTTGGCGTGCCTTTTCTAGTGGTTATAAGGCTGCAGTATGATGTGATCACCGTGTTTGACTTGTTGCAACGGCGTAGGTTTATTCTAGACGTTTGTGAATTGACCTTTTTTTTTGTAGGTAGAAGTATCGGGGCACTTGTAAACTCGTTTCCTGGATACGCGATCGATGACAGTACCTTTCTGGTCAATTTTTTCTCAGCAAGAATTAAACATACACAAAGCATCACTCAGTCGGAAGAGAGTGATGAGAGAAGCGACTTCATTCTGGACTTAGAGGAAGTTTCTTCTCTTGGGGAAGATATGTGCTCGCCCACTTGGCAGGCTTTTTGTTAAAGCCGATTATCCGCACTGTGGAACCCTGCTCTGTGTGCATGTGCATGCTAGCGGCTGAAGAACCTGGACAGGAATACCACCTTGCTCAACTAAATGAAAATGTCCAAGGCGCAAATTTTAATTTATGCAAGCAGACAAATTATGGACTGTTTTTTAATGTGAGGGTGTTTTCAAGTCTTTTGCTGAAGCTCAAGATTAGAGCTGTATGAGAAACACCATTGAAAGCACTGAAGGAAATTACTGGAAAGAATGTAACCTTGCCAGAAAGCCCATGTTATCAGCACAACAATGTGATTGGAAAACTTCTTGAGCGATTTGTGTCCACACATCTCCGCATCTATCTGCGATGGCTTAACACTCCTGAAAAACGAGCTGAGTGTTACGCTATCAAGACTCTAGCAGGTACAAGCGTGCAGTAGGGCAACCACATTTTAACCAGATAACCGCGCTGAGAGCTTATAAGTGGATGAATTAGTGTTTACTTTTGTAAATAAATTGTGTTTCAGTGTTGAAAACTGTTCTCAATGCATTTTTCTTCATCGGGCACCTTAACTGCTGCAGGCCTACTAACGTGATGTCTCCTAATTTTTCTCCCAGTTTCATAAATATGACTGGAAAACCCTAAGCAAGATTACTGTTAAAAGAGATTCAGCTTAACATTTCATCAAGTGCACAATTCCAGTAATATTTGTGGGTTGTTTACCAGTGAAATGAATAAATAAAAAAGGGGTAACCTCGCAAACAAATCATGCTACTTTCAGGTTGCGATACACGTGAAAAGTGTCGGACAGCTTCTTTTGAAACGAGCACTCTAAGCAAGCAAACTGTTTATCAGATGGTAAAGCAGAAAATCTGCATTTAAATCGCGTCGGTATCGCCCTTGGCACGCCCGCCGCCCTTTCTTTCTGCCAATGGTTAATCTGTAGCCGCCACACGCCCAGAGCCTCCGTATTGGAAAGAACCAAAATGGCGCCGAAAAGCGTGCGTGTCCCCACCCTGAAAGCGGCGCTGGGCCAGGCCCCGGAAACTCTCGAGTTCACCAAATGGCCACAGAGGGCGAAAAATCAACCGCGGTGCGTTCCAGCATAAGCGCGCAAGTGGAGCTACTGTAATATGGTCGCATACTTTAGTTTGTATTTTTTCTTCTAGGGGCGCTCAACACGGTTCAATGTTTGATCTATTAATGTACATATAATAACCGACAAACACAGTTACGTTGTCATTTGTTTACAAAATAAGTAGCCTATTGCTTTTATTTGACTTCTGTTATTAAAGTCCGTGCTTTGTTACTTGAATAAAGGTTTTGAGGCCTCACTCACGTGTGATCAGCAGCAGCCCACTGGTATCGATTGCAGTCCGTGCCATTTATCGATTCAAATTGTACGGGGGTAGTATTTGCGTACGGGGTCGTCGTTTCCTTTGAGCGGTATCACGCAGGTTTGTTTCAATTAGATATCGATCATATCTCAGCCAGTTTATGCGTCCAACATTCGATAGCTGCCACCAAGCGAACTTGTTTAAAGACGGTAAACTTTATGAGCTGCGGTGTTTCACTAGCATAACGGCTGCATGCACTGCTTCCGCCGTTTGTGATCTGCCGAGTCTGGCCGCGTAATGACGTGTTGCTCGAAAAAAAAGTGCTGGCCAGCACGAAAATTCATCGCTGGAACTGAGCACAGTCTGCTTGAAGACTACCCACGAAAGCGGATAACCCTGCAGCCCCTGCCTGTGCTTGTGCGCCGGTGAATAAAAAAGAAGTGCTTCGCATTTTCAACTTTCAATTTCTTTGCGTGCGAGGCCGATAAAACAGATTCCTGTCGTCATTTCTTAACAGTAGAAAATAGTAATAATTATAAAGTTATTGCCCTTCCAAAGCAATTCAAACGAGGTTCTTGCTATTTTGCCAAGTTGCTAAAATTGCTAACCTGAGTACAGCATCAATAATAAAGTTTTGGCTGTTTCTGCATAAATGATACACCGCGATAAATTCACTGCACATTAGTGACATGTGTACTTCCGGTGATACAGTTAGATTAACTGCATTTCAGACATAATAAAATGACTGTGTTTATTACTAGTATCTGGCAGAAATAATTGTCATCTAATCGAGGCTTGACTAAGCACAGCCCACACAAGGACACCACTGAAAGAAATGCAAACTCAAAACAGTGTTGTGTGTGTGTGTGTGTGTGCTCTTTCCTGTCATGGAGCGTTTCGTGCACTGTCTCTGTCATACATGAATCACAAACTCAGGCACATTTCCACCATAGTAATTGAGACTCTTTTTTCTTTCGACTTCAGCCTCCAAGACGCTGCTCATATTTGAAATCATCCCTTTGGACTCTATTGTCTCTGGACGTACAAGTCAACCATGAATGTGTCACCACTGGAAGTAACATCAAGGGCCAGAATCCTCACAGGGTATGTATCTGAACACTTCAACTAGAACCGTGATTTATTCATTTATGGGACTAACTTTTGTTTCACCATTTTTTGCTTGCATGTGTGTCATGACTTTGTCATTTCTCTTTTCAGGAAGATGGACAAAAGAGATTATTGGTCTGCAACCGGCCCACGCTAAGCCACAAGATGCTCAACTGTCACCATAATGACAACAGGTCCTCCTGAACTATGTGCCTCACTATGAAATCTTTGGAAGTTTACCAGATAGAGAGGTGTGAGCCCTATTAGGAAAACAGCAGTCTACAGTTCTGTATGATACTGAGTGGGAATGAGAAATTTGACATACAAGCTTAGTTGCTTTTAAGGGCGCTTTATGACAATCGGAGAAGTAACATGTTGAGTCCCAACTTTTTTCTTTTCCAGTCATGATAGCCATGACGACCAGAACAGAAACAATGTAGCAAGCTCCTACTTGCTAACGCACAAACTCTGTCATCTGCTCTTTGCAAATCAATTTGAAGGGCATTAGTACCACGAAGTATCACATGCTCCCTCACAACGATAATTTGTTATATGAAAATGCAAAGAATTTTGAAATTATCAAAAGCGCTTAATGCTATTTTAAGGAAATGACACTTCATGTTGACTGAAACACTGACAGTCACTCTTCATTTTATTTTTTGTTTAAAGTACCCTCAGGGCCACCTGGCATTAAAGAGGGGAGTGGTTAGAAAGTAGAGTAAAACAAACAAGTTCAGTAAGTTCTTGTAACATAACGATTCTCCTGATTATACAATGCTAGCTAATGTATTGCAAAACGTTTGTTATCTGTGATGGCTACGATACTTGGTGGTTCCATTTCTGAGATGTACGGGGCATGAAAGAAAGACTTCGTGTTACATGAATCAATTCCTACCTTACTGCGATGATCGACGCAGTTTGAAATGCACTGAGGCCGCAGTATGAAGTTCTTATGAAGTGTGGTGCGATAGAAAATTTTATGAAATAGCAAAAAATGGCCGACTTTGCGGCGATTAGCTAGTGGAATGAGTGCCAGGCTAGTTTACATTGAAGATATACTCGCGGTACGGTTATAATTAGAAATAATGAAACGAGTAGAGTTACTTTGTACTAGTTCAAGTGAAGTAATAAGATTACCGCGACTGACATACCGTATTGCAGATGCATCTTCAAGTTTCGAGCGAATTAGTCTTCTGAAGCTGTAGTTCTAAACTAGACGGTGCTTTGGAAAAGTTGCACCATAAGTACCCGAGCATGTGATTAGCATTGCTAATGATGTATTCTTTATTATTGGTCCAATTTAAGTTATTTGTAATGTATACACCGAGATATTTATATGACATGAAAAAATCTAAGGGAACGTTAACATGGCAAGTGCTAGGATTAGAATTAGATCTGGAAATACGCATTATTTTACATTTGTTTACTACAAGAGGCTCATATACAGTTTGCATGAAATCAATAACTAGGCTAGTACTGCACCATAAGAGATATCTAGAAAAGGCAAGCTCACACAACCGGCCAGTCTATTTCACACTTCACAAACTTGAGAAATCACTAAAAACAACTTTTCTTTCTCTTCAAACAGCAGATGACAAACCTGAGCACAGCGTGCTCCCAAAAATATTTTGAAATGTACTCGCAGAATAGATTCAGCTTAACATTGAGCTAATCAACAGTGAACGAGCACGGGAAACCTCAGTGTGGGAACTTGTCTTCGTCTCGGCCCTCACAAATATGTTTGCTTGGTGAAACGATGGCTCCAAGCTGAGGCTTCCCTTGCTCGCCTGTTAGTCAACTGAAGTGTTCATCTCCTTGCAACCTCTTTGCCCTGTTTGAATACATATACCGAGATGCTTTTTCAACATGAGACCACAAATTACATTTTCCAAGGATCTGTGAGCATTAATTGGGCTTGCTGATATGTTGATTTAGTGTCCTTGTTTATTCACACAATATTTCCAGAAGTCCTTCTCAGCACGGCTGTCTCCATAACGTTCCTTGGTTTTCCTACGAGTTCTCCACTTGTGTCAAAGCCTTTACTGCCGCACCTGAACACTAAATGTGCAGCAGAAGAATATCCAGAGCAGAAAATAAGTGATGTAAAATTAAGCATAACGCACCCCCCCCCTCCTACCCTTCGTGCCTCTCGCCAATGTGTTACGAGAGCAATAGGACATTGCAGCTAGAGCTTATCTTGCTGACAGTACATTTTGCCGAGCAATTTTTTATGTTCCTTTCTTTAATCTAGCTGAAATCGTCGAACGCACAGAATGTAAAACGCCAAGCAGCACTGTACGCAATACAAGTACGAGGGCAACTCAGCATAAATATCACTGTCTGAACCTTCGTTCTCCCTCGTTTACGGCACGCCGAACACGATGAGAAAACTTCGCTCGATTTCAGCTTTGGGTTACATTAAATAGATGGTTATCTGTGTTTCTGTACGTTGTAAACTCAGTGACGGACATCATTAAGTCCACCTGAGCTGTACGAAAATCGTGAGCATGTACTGCCTCATTCACCATTGACAATAAACAATGTAAGCTTACTTGTTTGAAGTGTTTTATTGCCAGTTGAGGCCTCTCGGTCACCTGGCGACATATACAGATATCTGTAGTCATGTTAGAGTACAGTACACACGAATACCACCCCGAAAGCGGTAACAAAATGCCCCAAACCAGCGAGCGAGCAGCGCGACCAGCGCTACGAACATGGAGGTAAAAAATACTTGGAGGAAGCGTCGCGTGATCCCGCTAGCCTCGGCAAGCCAACCTCCTCTGAAGCCGCTCCTCCCTCTCTCGGGGGCCCCGTGCGCGCTGCCTTTTGGGTAGGAATAGGCCCACAAGGTTGCCGGAACATTCGTGATTGTTTGGTACGTGGGAACTTTTAGTGGCGCCTACCGTCACAGGCTTGGAGGCCCGTATGCAGGTGGTGGTTTTCTGCTACTGCGCGCGTCGTTCTTCGCTTCAAATGCCATTCCTTGAAACGTGGAGCAAGACTGGGGCGTCTGACTCATGAAGACAGAAAATTTGCAAGGCATCACTTGCGCTTACCACCGCGGTTAGTGGAGTTGCCAGCGCTCGCGGCTCGAAACCCGTCCAGACGCCCGAGTGCGGTCTATTTTTTCCACGTACTCAAGTTTCGTCAAATCAGCCGTTGTGCATCTTAAGCTGTGGTGCGTATTATCTTGCAAATTTTTCGGCCCGCTGTCTTGCACCTAGAAAGAAACGAGATGTTTTGAGGCAGGCAGGCAGGCAGTTTTGTAGAACACTTTTTTTTGTCGCATTTTCGCTTATTAAAGACTAGTGTGCGTGTTTTATTTTGAGAGAAATAATTTTTGTCACGCTGTCTTGCACCTAGGAAGAAACGAGATGTTTTGAAGGACACTTTTTTGTCGCATTTTCGCTTAATAAAAGGCTCTGGTCTGCGTGTTTTATTTTGAAAGAAATAAATAGCATTAGCCTGCACTCTAAACGCCGAAGTGGTCGCCGTTTATTCAGATTTACGCGTACTATTTTGCAAGATTGTGTGGTTCGACGACGCTGTTGAGACGCGCCTCGGGGATCCATTTTCGTTGTATAATAAAGCAAATGGACGGAATTTGTGCATTATCTAGAGTTTATTCAGCTGTTTTCGAATGCGAGTATAGCCCCACAGCATAATTATGTCCTAGAATCAAACACTGCCAGGGGGACCATTCTTCCTCTGCTAGTGCTACGGCTACTTTTCGCCTCGAGGAGACAGGGGTGTACAACAACGCACGGGCAATCATAGAGGCCCCCCTGGTTAGCCAGAAGGAAAGACTACTACGCACAATAGCGGGACGCTGCGTCTTGGAACGTCTTCGATATTCCGTACGGAAGACCAGCGCACTGACAAAAATCCCAACACGAATACAAGAAACTATGCACGTCTCACCGATTCCCAGGAACATGCACCCAAACTTCCACATCGGACGGAGACAAGCCCGAGCGCAGGCGCTCGCGAGAAATTATGGAAACCACCCCAATGTCTTGTACGTAGACACGGCCAGCACCGCAAGAAGCACCGCATTCGTCACCAGCGTAGTCGACAATCACGGGACCGAAATAAATGCATCGTCGGTTTCCAGAGTGAGCGCTGCAGAGGCAGAGGAACTAGCGATAGCGTTAGCCATCACGACGAGACCGCACTGGGATTGCGTCATAGTTCTGACAGACTCTCAGACGGCATGCAGAAATTACTCCAGGGCCAAAATTTCCAGGGCTGCACATCGCATTCTGAATGGAGCGCACCAGCTGCCACCATACATACAAATCGTGTGGACTCCGGGGCATGAGTCCTTACGCGGAAATCAGCAGGCACACGCCTACGCCCGAGCGCATGCACACCGGGAGCCGCAAGATGACCGCGCCGAGCGGTTCCAACCAGAGCCCTACCATTATCCTACACTCACATCCTACAGCACTATCGCCTTTCACGAAGAACACTACCCCCCCCCCCCCTCATAATGCTCTGACGCGAAAGGAAGCCGTAATATGGAGAAAACTCCAAACAAACACATATCCACATTTGAGTCTTTACCGCGCCATACACCCTGCGCTGTATTCCTATAAATTTCCACACTGTGATCAATGTGCAACACTTTACCACATGGTATGGGCTTGCGCAAACACACCACAGCTCACACCCATAACACACCCCACCACACGGCAATGGGAGGCAGCACTGTCCAGCTCCGGCTCGACGGACCAGCTCAACCTGGTCAATCGAGCGAAAAGGGCAGCTAAGGTCGCTGGACTCCTGGACTGAGGGGACCACCCACTGCAGAGCGGAGGAGCTACCTACGCTCGCGTGCTCTTTGGATTAAAGTTTATTCTCTCTCTCCTCTGCTAGTGTGAAACGGCGTGAAAACTGAATACATAGCTGCAAGGGAAAAATGGCAGCATTCATTTGCACTTGTGGATTGATTGTGTTGCTGGTGTATTTGTACTATGGAAAGCACATTTTTATGACAACAGTAATTGTTTCATTCTTTATTCAGTGTTTGTTGCACCTAAACAAGCCAGAAAATTTCACACAAATACAGAAGGAAGCCACATTTATAATTTAAATGAAGTACATTGCAAAGATAATAGACAAAAGAAAATTATAAACAGCAAGTAGGAAAACTTACTGTGCCACTGCTCTTCGGTATCAGTATTAGCATACTTGTATGCCAGAGGGCATTTGTATAATGATGTTACACAAAGTAAACTATATCACACGTAGTATTGATACCTTTAATAAAACTGGTCAATGAGATCAGCTGTCCTTGAATGTAGCGGCAGTTTTGCTTACAATGCCTTGTATGCAACGCCTTCAATACAGGGCTATAATTGTATAATATTTATATCTGCGCTGTCTTAACAAATATTGAAAGGCTTCGGTGATTGTGCTTGTCAGAAAAGTAAGCAATACATATACAGAAATAAAAAAGAGTGGTAATTCCCAAAGTCAAAATTGAAAGAATTGATGTGAGGTCAGACCCACGAGCTAAGTATGTCAGCATTAAAATACGATGCATTTTGCTGCAAGTAAAATGTATAACAAAGCTTATGTTGTATCACATACCTACAAAAATGTTGGCACCGTCGAAGCTGAGCCAACACACCACAAAATTAGGAGGCGACGGCTCTATTACGTTGTGAACCTCAAATGAATGAGTATTTCACGGTATTTAAAACTCTCATTGAGTGGTATACACCAAATGTTTGTGGTTACAGTGAATCTGGCATCATAAAAGGCTATTGTAAAGCAAATGAACAGAGTGAGCACATGAAATTATTTTAAAAATAGTAAAACCAATGGTATTCCAGGTGACAGTGGCAAACTTCCACAAAGGTCAGGTAAAAGACATACAGGATAAACAGTAAAAAGACATTGTCATCCTCAAGCGTATACTTAGCTCACACACAATCCATTGATAGCATTCACAGCAAGTCCATGTCATCACACCGTTTGCTCTAGTGAACGGTAGGCCAGCTAACCTACCGTCATTGTCCACACTGTTTAGCTTGGGCTGAACAGAACAATTGTTTAAGCATAATTTGCATGCAGGTTATTCAAGATACAGCATTCAGCAAGACAACAAACATGTACTTGCAGAATTTACAATCACGCATCAAATTTTCCCTCTATAAAAGTTTGACAGCTGCATACAACGCTCTTGAACAATATATGCACTTTACAAAGTAACTCAAAAAACAAATGCCTTAACATATAACCTGGTGGGACAGCTGAAGTTGATGGATTAAGGAATTAATTGCGTGGGCCATCATGAACATAATTCACCCACGAGAAAACTTGTGTAGCAATTCTCGCAGTACTGCGAGCCGCAGGCACCCAAGCTCAGACACTCAGCCTGGGTCAGCAGAGTAACCATGATCCTGTAAAATTGCTTCTGTGAGTGGTTCACTGGCTGCAGGGCTTCTCTGAGGGGCAGTGAGGTTAATTACATCAATGGAGTATGGTTTTTTCATAGGAGCGTACAAAGAGAATTTCGATGTGTTCCAATAGAAAGCAATTTCCGCCATCAATGTCCTTGACCTCATTGCGAACTATCAGACGCTTCAATGCTGCTGCAAACTGCTTTGCTGCTGGGTTGTCATTGCAGCCCCCACATGATTTTATTGCAGCAAAAAGTAACTCAAGGTGGTCCTGACTGAGCTTCGAAGTCGGAAGATATGCCAATAGGCCATTTTCTGCAACCAAGTGGGGTATAGACCGTTCTCTAAGCACACCACAAAGGCAAATGAAGCCTGACAGGTTGGCCCCTGTCATTACTTTACTAGCTGCAGACTCCCTAAACGAGCAAAAGTAGGCCATCAGTTCTTTGACATACGCCGTGACAGGAGCCACATTTTCAGGATACAGTGGTTCTTTCTATTCTTCTTGCCTTGGATGTCTTGAAGTTAAAATGTCAAATGCGTTGTTGACATGTCTGATAAACTCTTCTGTTGGCAAGGAATTTTACAATTTCGATTTTTTTTAGCTCTGCAGTCACTAAGAGCATCTGCTACCGATTGACTAAACGTTTGAGCCAACAATGAGACTTTCATGGGCTGGTTTTTTCAGGTAATATGTGCTTGTCTAAGTTTGTTTGCTAAATGTAGGCCCTGTGTGTACTGGATTTCATGCAGCTCATCAATGTGTTTCAACAATATCAACTGTTTGTTCGAAATCACAACAGCCTTTTTATCAAACAGGGTGTGCCGCAGTAGCTTCAACATGTGACAGGGATCCAACATGGCAAAGAAAAGCTTTTTTTTGTCACTGGATGCGGAAAAGAAGCATCCAGCTCAGTCAGGTCCATCTTGCAGCCAAGGCTGTGCAGCAATGACAAATTCGCTGCAGCGCCATCGCAGGTCAAACTTACAATGTGTGCACCTTTTTCGTGAGTGAAGCTAGCAGCTTGCAGCACCAATTTGCGCCTCTGCTCACCACCAAGGCCATGCACTAGAAAGTAGCCAATCGGCAGCTTCCATCTGCCATTGATTGCAACAAGCATTAAAACAAATGCATCTTTGGCAACTGGAAAGCTGTCATCATTGACATCAATGCCCATGTCAACATATCCATGGAAGCTTTTCCCATCCCACACTTCTCTGAATGGCCATCTCACCCACAACCAGATTGCATGATGTGGAGAGCCGTGCTTTACCTTGATCGCCAATGCAGTCATTGCTTCTTTTGAAAATCCAGCAGCCCTATCAATGGATTGATATCATTTACACAGTGTCTTTGGATGCGGGAGGCATGTGTTGAAAACAGCTCGTACATATCTGTATGCTCTAGGGGAATAAAAATGCAGTCAGTGCAAATGGCCTGAGCTCTGGCGAGTAAGCGGTGACATTGCTGGCACCAGACTTACGTGGCCGTTGACGCATGAGCAAGTCTTTTTTTGCCCCACCAAGACTCTGCAATTAGGCGACATCCTCATTTCCTAGAATGCGATTGTCAGATAAATCTTCTATGACATCTTCGAGACGAGCAACCTTTTGAAAAAGCCGTTGATGGGAGTGCCGTAGAGTCTTCATCTTCTTCTTGGTCGCAGTTTGTAATTGTGTAACGCCATACTTCATGCCTCAGAAAGGCCTTTTCAGGCGCGTCTTCTGCTGGCTGTAGCTGCAAAATATCACGCGCTGTAACAGGTGCATGAGCGACGAACACAACACAAAGCACGTATGCAGAACAAAGTACCTAAATGTTGTGGCATACACTCTTGTGCAAGCTATGAAGAATATAATGCTTAATTTTAGGTCATTACCTTGCTCACGACGGTTTCCGTTTACACTTTTGTGAACTTAAAAACTGTGGGGGCATAAAACTGCCATCCACACGAGCTTGCTAGTGCCACTTAATTTTGTTTGTTTATTTGTTTACAAAATACTGCAGGCCCATCTGGGCCCAGGCAGGAAAGGTAAAAGTACAAAACAACTAACACAGAAGACATCCATGTAGCATAGTTCAACGCGAGATGCTTCACAGAAGCCTTTTAGTTTGAGTGGGCAAAATATACTGAGCTCATATTTCTACACAAAGGACCACTTTTGTCTGCCTGTGTCACGGCTCATCGTGACCGATTGAACAAATAAAGAGCATAGAAAATTGTGAAACACCTGCTGGTCTTATAGTTCATTGTGTAATTTGAATGGAAAAGAGAAAAAAAGGGTTATTGGCCGCCAATTGGTGTTTAATGCAAACCCTGAGGAAACTCATACCGCTAGGGGCGAATATGAATGTTTCAGCTTTTAATTACATGGTAGCCATGATGATGAACGTTAGTGTTCAAGTGCAGTTCACTGACTGACATTTATTATGCTTCAGCTATTAAACAGTTGCCATGGAAATAAATGCTACTTCACTTGCAGTTAACTAAGGAAACAAGTATGTAAAAATTGTAGTGGTAGAGTATTATCCTTATACCATAGTATGCCTTGCTGTTCGAGGTGTCGCTGTGTTGTGCTTAGGCAGTGCTGCAGAAGCTTCAGCCTTGAGCGTCCTGGAGGGCCTTGGACTGGGAGACTGGACAAAATACACCAAGTGCAATAATAAGGGACTGCTTACTGCAACATAGCTTGAAATTGCTGACCGTGCAAATGAAATACCAGGTGCATAGTTGAAGCAAAAACCCAGGACTAATAGCGACACCATTGGCTTCCATTAAAATTTAAGCACAATAATGACCCGCAAGCAGGACATTGCTAGGGAGATCAGTGGCTGTGGCTATGTACTGTATTTTTTATCTACTGTCCCAAAAAATGATGTTGATAAAGCTTACCAGCACAGTTGGCATGTTATAAATTTGGTTGCTGTAGTAAATGTTGGAGCCTAGCAAGGGTGTTAATTATGCGTGTAGTGAGAGCACATGTCTCAAGTATAATTCAGAGAAGGAGCGTGTTTTCCTTATTCCAACTCTACTGAAAAAAAATAGCTTTTCATCTTGCATAACACTGCTTTCCTGCACTTTGTTTTATTTTCCTTATTTTGTATTTATCCTAGATTGACTAAAAGGAGGTTATAATGTAGCATATATGGCTTTCATTCATTAGAACTTGCTCTAACCAGTGTTAACAATGAAATTTGAACGCAGTATGCTTGTCACCTGTGTCAAAAAAGGGCTGTAATGTAGCTTATGATAGGTTGAACAGTTCTATCTTTCTCTTACTTCTGAGCATTACTAATAGTCTTAAATCTTCCGAAAACATCATACAAAAAGCTGTATGACAGTCTCATATGCATTTTTGAAACTGCAATAATTACTTTAAAGGTGAAATCCAAAATATATATTACAGGGAAACACCAGATTTTTCCAAAGTAGATCAGAACATGAATGAACCAAGGCACACGTATGAGAAAATGTCTTAAGCAAGCCCTGTGATAATAACAAAAATCAAACATGCCAGGACATGTTGGATTTTGGAAAGCTCATCAGCTATGTCTGAATCAGTAAAGGACGAGCTGGTAGATGTAGCAATACCCTCTGCAAGTACATCAAACAAGCCCTCAGAGATGTGCGTATGTCCATTGTTGCTTGAGAGAGACCTGCCTGAACATAAGAAAAGCATACTTCACTTCAGGAATGGTGAGGAACATCTACCACAGTCATGAAAAAGGCATGATCAAACTGGAAACATTCATTATGGCTGCATACAGCTGTGCATAAACTTAATGGCTCATCTTGATGCTGTGATGTTCCCGTGGATGTAGATGCTTCACTTTAAGATTCACTCAGTGCTATGGCATCCTCCTTTGCAAGCGTCCGCAGATAAAGAATAAGCCACCCGATATTTTTAGGATCCAACAATACCATTTGCTGTGGAATGAATTCACACAACCTGTGCAGAGTCATGATCTGTGCATGCTTTCCCTACACACCGCATCCCCTTATGTAGAAAACTATGTTCGATGTAAGTGTGCTTGTAAAATACACATACAACTATTTGAATCTCGGGCAAAATGGAGCTGTAGTAACTTCGCAGTGCATGTTTCACAGAAAAATATCATAGACATAACTGTAACACATACATGATGTAATGTAATGCACCCTCTGTAATGCCCCCAGGCCTTCAGGGTACTACTGATAAATAAATGAAAATGATGTTCACTCCTGTGATATAAAGTACAACGGCGTTATTTCATCTCAACTGTCATTTACCTGTTTAAAATTTGTCAACCAACACCATACCTTCTGAAAAAATGAAAAATGGTATTTAGCCTCAATATGGGAAGTGATTGAACTTTGCAATATGATGATTGAACTTCGCACTCACAAGCAGAGTTACTACATGCTGAATATTCTCTACGAAATTCATTGTTCTTTGTGACTATTGCAAAACTTAGTCTGTTATGTGAAGACTAATCTTTCATGGTTTCTTCAATTAATTAGTTTTATTGCAACTTTGATTGTTTTCAGCCACAAGAACTACATACACAATTCAGTAAATAATAATTTTTATAGCAGGAAATGGAATCGTTCGAAAATAAATAGTTTCGCATCATGGGCTTTTTAGGAGTGTACGCTAGCTGATAAAAGTACTTTAGGGAGAAATAAATGTTTAACACTTTGTGGGAATTATAACAAAGTAGGAAAAAATCATTAAGTATTGCACCACTATTTCGTCAGTTATAATTCACACGAGCACGTAGCCACTAGCGAATATTGCAGTTCAATTTTCGCAAATAAAAGAAACGTTCATTGTGCTTACCTATGGAAGAACAGACCATCGAGCCGATTTACTGTTCGATTAGGGCATCCTGGCACACAACACTTCATCACGAAGGTGCGCCTACTGCTGACGGGAATTCTCGCCGGTCTGCTGAGAGGCCGAAGACTTTGAGCAGAGCAACTGTGTCGACTGCGCCACCTTAATTAAGGGCCGGCACGGCCCTAAATATGTTCGGAGTCTCTGGCTCACCAGACCATCCTTGGACACAAGACAGGACGCATTTTTCCCCGTTGGAAAACAGTCGCGTCGGACTCTGTACGCTCGCTTAATCGCCTGCACATTTTTGCGGGGGCGAAAGGCATCATTCTTTCCCAGAATACGTTGTCAAACGCAACGAATCGTCGTCGGAATGGCGGCTTGGTTGCCTTCACACGTTTGCAGAGCGAAAGGTTCCCATCGTTTCCCTGAGACCACCCCGAAACGCAACCAGTCGTCCTTGAGGTGGTCCTCCCGGGTTGTTGGGCGCAATGCCGGTTAACCGACGCCATCGTTCGCAACAGCCTTGGCGCCTGTCTGCTAATTAAGCGGCGAGACTCCACTGCTTCCCACACTCGAATTCATTCACTAACCTCGGCGCGCGTTTGCCACGCCGACTATGTGCGCATATTCCGTAACCCCCGCTACGGCCGCAGTAGACGAAACCGAAGCCACCGAAGTGAGCCGAGTAAAATCTACCGCTTGCCTATCACGTGAGGGCCTATTTCCCATCATCCCATTCCTCTAAATTTTTTATGACTAGGCTTCAAGATTGTCACGTGACGCTCCCTTCTAGTTTTTTTCCTTCCGTGCCTACGAACCGCTACCGTAGCGGCCATATTGCTCACTACGTAATGATGATTATATTAGTTTTAATTTTGCCAGCGCCATCTCTCGGTCGCATACTTTAGTTCACAACGCCACCGCTACGTTTATTTCTGTTGCATTGTGGAAGGTACCGTTTTCATTCTCTAAGTTTGTATGGGTGTTCTGTGGCTGGGCATCGAGGCACCTAGTGGTGAATGTTGGCGCAGTGCCCCTTGCGGCGACGGAAGGAACTACTTCCCTGGTGGTCGGAGCGGCGCGCGCTTGGCCGCGGTAGCTGCGGTCTCCGACGGCGCCCGGCGTCGTCTGCTACTGATCACTGGCGCTGGTTTGTCGGATACCGCCCAAAACGTTTTGCTACAGCGCGGTTTGCAATCCAGGGATAGAAGACCTGTAGACCGTGTTAGTATGCAAATTTTTACCAGATTATTATTTAGGATCACATGCTATTTATGTGGCAATTAGACCAAGGAACTTGAAAGATCAGACGATCTGCGATGGTAGCCAGGGCGGCGCACTGGCGTCAAGCGGCCGCGTGCGAGCAGACGACAAGAGCGCGCTCGCCGCGTCACGGATCCCCTGCATCGCTTCGACAAACCATCACGTGATCATACGTCATGCGTCCGGCGTTCTGTAGGGGGCATTGTCACGAGGTCCGCCACCGCATGGTCCCGCGCTCCTGTATGACATTATGACGACGCGGGAAGGAGCCGAGTTGCGCCTCCTGTATTATTCTTGCTCCGTGCTCCAATATATATATATATATATATATATATATATATATATATATATTGAACGAGAACAAAGGGAACCGAGGGGCCCGATTTTTATTAATCATATTATAAGAAGCCAACAAACAGTGATACCAAGGACAAAATAGGGGAAATTACTTGCACTTACTGATTTAATTACAGAAATAATAAAATAATGAAAATGAAAATGGATGAAAAAACAACTGTCCGCAGGTGGGGAATTAACCCACGTCTTCGCATTACGCGAGCGATGCTCTCACCATTAGGCTACCGCGGCGCCGTTTTCCCATCCACTTTCTTAGGCATTTGTCTTACAACTAGAATTACAATTAACCCTACGAGTGTTAGCCAGCGCCACCACTCACAAACTTAGGCGGCGGATGTGGGACATCCTTTCCGACGCAGGCGTCACGAGTACGTGATCTTTTTGAGAGAACGGTCTTACGGAGACTAACGAGTTTAAAGTGACTCTACCGTCCTCAATCAGAGGTACATTTACGGTAGCTCCACTTCCAAGAAATGTCCACCCGCAATACAATGTAGGGCGCCGCATGGCTCGGGCCCGTTCTTTATCGAAATCGGTTGCAGATAGTCGGGATCTCGCAGCCTTTGTCGATGCAGCCCAGTACGGGCGTTCCGATTGCTTCGCAGTGGTTTCGGTTGACTATACTGGCAAACCCATATGTTCTGCCTCGGTTAGAAATGTTTCGGCAACGGTGGCTGAGCAAATGGCCATCGCTATAGCAATGAAGGCCCAACGCGTCCAAAGATATTCACAGACTCACGGTCCGCAGCTAGGGCTTTCGCCTCGGGCTCGATCTCGCGGGAGGCAGCGGCCATCCTCGGCAGCGATGGTGCTGCCGGGTTTCACACCATAAAATGGTTCCCGGCCCCATGGGGCCAACGTACATCCCTATGTTCCCAACGCCAATGAATTTGACCATGACCGTGCGCGAGGTATCGCTCACCGCGGCGGTCCCGGCTGATTCGAAGGCGGGGACGCCGGGAGGTACAGGGACTCGCTCCTCACTTTCCACGAGATCTTGACTCATTATCATCTTTCACGGAGGGCTTTTGCACTTCCACACCCTAGACTCACTCTACAGCAATCGTCGGTCTTGAGGATGCTCCAAATGGTGTGTTTCCCTTCGAGGGGCAGGTTTAGTCACTTCTCGCCCAACATCGAACCGCAATGTCCGGACTGTGGAGAGGCGTATTGCTCATTATGCTCTCGCAATGTCCTGCGTTACGCGACACAGAGTTCATCAACGAAGAGGACTGGGAGGAAGCCCTTAAAAGCGGTGACCTCTCTGTTCAACTTCGGGCTGTCCAGAGGGCCTGTGAGAGGGCGGAGGGCCACGGTGGGAGCCCTGCGTGGGAGTCCCTGCGTGGGAGCGGCCCGCGACTGCTACCTACCGACTACCTCTGAAAGCGGGACGTCCCAACGCAGTTCCTCAGGACCTGAATAAAAGTTATTTTGTCTGTCTGTCTGGGTGAAGGCAACTGGTCAATTAACCCACATATGCTACCTGAAGGCATCAATGTTGCCGTACTCGTGACGCCTGCGGCAGAAAGGATGTTCCACATCCACCGCCTAGGTTTGTGAGTGGTGGCGCTGGCTAACACTCCCAGGGTTAATTCTAATTCTAGTTGTAAGACAAATATATATACCCAAGAAAGTGGATGGGAAAACGGTGCCGCGTTAGCTAAATGGTGAGAGCTTCGCACGCGTAATGTGATGACGTGGGTTCGTTCCCCACCTGTGACCAGTTGTTCTTTCATCCATTTTCATTTTCATTAATTGATCATTCCGGTAATTCAATGCGTAAGGACAAGTAATTTCTCCAATGTTGTCCTTGATGTCACTGTTTGTAAGCTTCTTATGATATATATATATATATATATATATATATATATATATATATATATATATATATATATATATAAGGTGTTTCAGCGAACACTTTAAAAACTTATGTAATGTTCCCTGTCGCAGATAGCCCAATTCTAGTTAATGAGCTGGCCTACTCGAAGAGACGGACATTACTTGCACAAGAAATGGAAATGCATAATCGACTAATCAGGACAAATTCACTAATTAAGTTTTTAACAAATTACCTGATGGCCCATATTGCAATTTACAAGTTGTAGCCGTGGAGTTCGCAAGGCTGTACCACTTGGAATTAGTTCTCAGGATGACAACTGTTTCGAGATATTAATTCCCGAACTTTGCGGAGAAATGCATTGGCATTCCAGTTAATTTTGTGCTTCAATGCATAAAGCGACGTTTTTTTAAGAAACTAACTGGAATGCCAATGCATTTCTCCGCAAAGTTTGGGAATTAATATCTCGAAACTGGTGTCATCCCGAGAATTCGTTCCAAGTGGATCCGCCTTGTGAACCCCACGGCTACAATTTGTAAATTGCAATATGGGTCATCAGGTAATTAGTTAAAAAACTTAATTAGTGAATGTTGGCTAATTAGTGGATTATGCATTTCAATTGCTTGTGCAAGTAATGTCCGCCTCTTCATGTAGACCAGCTCATGAACTATAATTGGGCTATCTGCCACAGGCAACCTTTAAAAATTTGTGAAAGTGTTCACTGAAACACCCTGTATATATATATATATATATATATATATATACAGAAGAAAACGCTAATGTTGAACAGCCTGGCAAGGAACCAAGAATTCATGATTACCAGTCAGCCTCTAAAGTCTCTACAGAGTATGTTATTCTAGGTCAATTATTGACAGGCGACCCTGACCACGAGAAGGAAACTTACGCAAAAAATGGGTTCGAGTGCATAAGGCAGCGTTATCACATCTTAAGTACGCGCTTAGCGCGGCCGTTGAAAAGAAAACTTTACAATCATTGAATTCTACCAGTGCTAATATATGGGGCAGAAATTTGGAGATTAACAAAGAACCTTGAGAACAAGCTAAGGACTTTGAAAAGGGCGATGAAACGAAATATGTTAGTGGTAACGTTAGGAGAAAGAGAGCGGTGTAGATAAGAGCAGACGGGGATAGCCGATGTTCTAGTTGACATTAAGAGAAAATGATGTAGCTGGCCGTGTAATACGTAGGGTAGGTGATCACTGGACCATTAGAGTTGCAGAATTGGTGCCGGGAGAAGGGAAGCGCAGTCGAGCACGGCATAAAGTTATGTGATAAAATTAGGAAATTTGAAGGGGCAAACTGGAATCGGGTAAGGCAAGACAAGAGTCATTAGAGATCGCTGGGAGAGGCCTTCTTCCTGAGTGGACATAAAGATAGGTTAATGATGATGGTGATGACGTAAACCAAACGTTCGGCGGGTGTTACACGCTTGCAACACATGAAGGCGAAATCATGTTGCACATTTGGTAATACATGAAGTTATACAATCGGGGTAAGACTTCTTTGTAAGATATATTGGTAATGCATTAAGTTATACAACCAGGGATAGACTTCTTGCAAGACATAACGAGCCGCAATGGGAAATGCACGTGTGGCACCAAGGCTTCCGCGTCACTACGTCGCAGTGGCACGCGCTCCTTCCGCAGAGGCGTACTTGCGCGGCCTTCCTCGCGAGCCGCCAAAGCGTGCACACTCCTCCATCGCTTGCCGCCGACAACCGCCGCCACCGCTCCGACTGTGACGTCATTTCGCAAGCGCACCCGACAGCTTTTCTGCGCAACATGATCTGGTCCGACAGCAATTACTAAATTTAACATTCGGCAGACACTTAAGACTGAATACGTGTAGGAATGCGAAAGCTTTATACCGTTTGTAGACCTCGGAACGTCATCAACGTGCTCATTTTACACACTCATGACGTGGCGCCACCTCCTCCGCACCGTCACGTGCGCCGCCAAATGACGCATGCAGTAGTTGGCGAGGGGGCTGCAACGTGACGTGTGCAATCATTCCTTTAGGAAGCCAGAACCATGGAGCAGCTATGGCTTCAGGGAAGCGCGCTTGTTTCGCACCTTGGAGGCCCGGGTCCCATTCCCAACCATACCGAAATGTACAAAATTTTCCTTTCAAAGTCACTAATTTACTTCGTTCATGGGAACCCCCCTGAGAAATGCGACGTCAATCCCAGCATTTTCGACGTGTTTTTACCCATTGCAGAGTCAGCCATTTTTCGTCATGGCGCAGTTTTGCCATGGTGACCGCAAGGTCACCGCCAAGGGCACCGCCAAGATCTACACCTAAAACTTTCGCTTTAAAAATATTCATTAGTGCGCACCTGTGTCCACAACTCAAAATGACTTTACTAGCGCAGTCCGCGTCAATCACGATTTTCGCTGGCATCCAGCTGTAGATGCAGATGTAGAACCGTGGTATAATACTGGCATGTACCCACTCCGGGGAACTGGTCAAGAACCGGGTCGGTCGAAATAAAATATCCAATACAGTGAAACAATTTTTACTGGCTAAGTTAGAATCGGAAGATAGAGATTGCAGCCTGCATAATTTTGTAATTATTAAAACTTTACCATAACCATACAGATAAAGCAATTCAACTTATAATTGGGTCAAAGACAAGGACACTTAAAATTTTTTATTCAGAGTTTCAGTCTCATGGAACCTAAAAGAACGTCTTCGAAGGCAGCGCCAACCTTCCCGTCGCTGTGCCCAAGGGTAGAGGCACCCAAAGATAGGACATTTGGAACAGTTAAATCTAGTCCAAGTAGGCGGAGTGGTGTTTCTAGGGTTAGATTTCTTAGGCTAGTAAATCGTCGACAAGAAATTAGAAAATGTGCTATGGCCTCATGTTCTCTACACATACGACAAATAGTTGAGGGTGTCAGGCCAGCTCTTTGTAGTTAGAAATTTCCTCGTCAGACCGCCGCTGCTTGAAGATGACTACATCATCCTGGATAACACCACCTTGCACGTGGTTCCTGTGCTTCGCCCGACCTCGTGGGATCCCATGGTTGCGCAATCAGCGACAACGCGTGCCGATGGCACCACGCATGTCCAAGGAACAGCGCCCCCACACCACCCGCCTATAAATGACCCTCTCGGGACCTGCGCATCCACTGGGCACGGCGGCATTTCGAGGATGGGCTCACCTAATCCGCTTGTCTTCATAGCGCAGGTGAGGAAACAGTACGGAAACTGTGTTCGCTCTAGTGATCCCTTCCTATTTGTGCTACCGTGCCCACGGATGCTTTGGTTGTTGTGTCGCGTTGCTCTGTACCTGAAAAAATTGCTGTTGCTGGGTGGCTATATTGAGTCAAACCCTGGTCCCAATGTTGCACAACTTTCAAAACTACTTGAAGAAATTGCGGCAGATATTAAAAAGATAAAAGAAAAACGATTAACTGACATAGACACTAAACTGGGCGCAATATCTGCACTGGAGGCCAATATCGTCACCTGTCAAAACCAACTAGCATCAATGAATCGTGTTATTGAAAACCTGGAAAACAAAATAGATGACTTGGAAAATCGCCGCCGGAGGTCAAACTTAATCGTTTATGGCTTAGAAGAACTAGAAGACGAGACCTCCGAGTCTCTCGAGAGTTCCGCGAACAAGAAAAATAATTGATGACATACTTGAATTACCGCCAGTTAGTATTGAGTGAGACCACCGTTTGGGTAAACGGGCAGAAAACAAAATTAGGCCAGTTATATTGAAGCTACGGGACTTCCGTCAAAAAACAGAAATTCTAAATCACGGGCGCAAACTAAAAAATAGCGGCATATCGATCGTCGAAGACGTTTCCCTAAAAATAAAGGATATCAGAAGAAATCTCTGGAACAGTGCCAAGCCGAACCGTGATAAGAAGGATAAAGTTTCATTAGCATTTGACAAACTTTATATCAACAAGAAACCTACATTTGGGACAATGTGAAGAACGATAAGGTACCATTGCAAAAAAAACTACCCCAAAAAGCAAGCGCAATCCAAAGCATAGTTACAAATTCAATCAACACCATAGCGGATAACTATGTAAGCAATCAGAATGCTTGCGCTTTCGAAAGCAGATTGCCCCAAAATAAACGTACTCGAAGTGACAAGGGAAGTACTTTAAAGGATAAGCAGCTCCGAATACTCAACGCTAATGCCAGAAGCATTACTAATAAGACTGATAAGCTTGAAATTATTCTCCTTCAACATGACCCTCAGGTAACTATTGTAACCGAAACGTGGCTTCACAACGAGGTTTCTGATGACCTTATCTTTCCCCCTTCATACAGAATATTTCGTAAAGATAGGCCTTCGAGGGGTGGAGGAGTGGACGTGATTGTTAAAAACCAAATACAGGCTGTTCTGCTCGAATACGTACCTGATCTTGAGTGTCTTTGCTTGAAAGTGCTGTGCTGGGGACACTGCTTTATTTTATATGCGGTTTATAGGCCACCTAACATCGCGCATGATTATTTAACTAGATTACAACCTCATATGTCAAAATACAGAAAGTACAAAATATTATTGGTTGGAGACTTCAACTTACCTGGCATTGACTGGGAAAGACTGCAGCCGTATTCACAGTACAACAAACACGTAGATCTTGTCTTCGTTATAATGCTCACGCACGACTTGTGTCAAGTGGTTCATGAACCTACATGCGTATTTCGTACCAATAGTTCAATCTTAGATCTTGTATTTGTTCCTCATGACTTCCATGACTGCTCTGTATCGGTCGAGCAAGGACTTTCAGATCATAACCCTGTCAGCGTTTCAATGCCCATAAACACTCTTTCCAATCCAAAAAAGTGTGAAGCACGTTGTGTCCTAGACTTCACACATGCCGATGAGTAGAGACCAGATTTTAGGCAAATGCCTTTTTTGTTCCTTGCACTCCTATCGCCCCACTTTGATATATGAGCATGAATTACAGGTTAATAAGTGCTTTTATAATGTTTTTATAGTGCCTATAAATGCCTATATTGGCGTTTGTGCCTAAATGCCTATAAATGCCTATAAATGCCTATTTTCAATATCGGCGCCCATATGAACACTATTTACCCTCAAGTTTCGCTTTCGAGGGCAGTTAGAGACCGTTATTCATGTTACCGGGCAACATTGACTGTTCGGAACTCTATGGGGTTTAACCTAGTCCTCTAGTTCAACCAACTCCTGGAAAAGAGCCGCTAGCAGCAGTGAAATGGGAGGCGCCGGCCAGCACACGCCACCACGCTGACATAGCGCGAGCGGTTGGCGAATGCGAAACCGCGGAGAGCCGTCAGGGGAAACGAGAGTGAAGAGCAAAAGAAGGAAGAAAACTGATGCTCAAGCGGCTTTTGTTTTGTTTGTAGTTTACTTTTTAGAGTGTGCACAGCCGTCAAGCATTCCTTCTCAGCATACAAAATCATTCTCAGGGACAAGACGCACAATTTTGAATCCAAAAATCTGGAGATAGTGGTAGTTTGCTACTGTTTCCACAATCTTCACAGTGATTCTTATACTACGTTCCGCGTGCCCTCTAAACAGATTGCTTCAAATATGTGCAATTCAAATGGGCGGCAGTGTTGGGACGTTCTGCCTGTACAATTCTGATAATGTCATTGTATATGAGAAAATTGCCAGAATTGTGCCTAACAGCCCTCAAGTAACAACATTTCTTAATAACAACAATTTCTGAATAAATCGCAGTCTCTCTTGCATTTATTATTTATCTGTTTTGTTGTGTCTTTTTAGTAGTGCTTTTTTAATCAGTATTCCCAACTTTCAAGTATCTCTTTCATGCCTGTTTCACTATTTGCGACGCTCGAGTACAGTGGCCGTTCAACATGAATATCAGCAGTGTGCTTGTAGAATTAAGCCAATTGATACTCATTAGTCCAATAGTTTTATGGGGCAATTGCACGGCTATGTTCAACTGTTGGCGTCTGTGTGCCATCATAAACTATAACATTTCTTGTTTTCCTGTCGTAGATACGGGTCGCGCACGTCTTCGTTTGAAATAATTTGCATTTATGTATAGATTTATTATACCTATATTTACGACGTTGGAGGCCTAAAACGTTGTTTTGCCTGCCTATTTTTGGCGCCTAAAACGCGCTTTTTATTACCTAAAGATCCGGCCTCTACCGATGACGCATCAGTGTTTGATCATCTTGAAATATGCATTGTTGATTTCGAAGGCAATGACGCCTGCGCACTCTGGAATCAGTTTAAAGAAATGTGCCATTATTGCCTAAATAAATTTATACCTAAAAAGTACAAAAAAGTTGTCGCAGTTTCACCTGAACGGCGAAGCATGAATTGCGATAGCAAATTTGTAGAGAGCTACACGGAGTAATGATAGTAGCTT
The DNA here is from genome assembly GCF_013339745.2 of Dermacentor silvarum. NCBI lineage: Eukaryota > Metazoa > Arthropoda > Arachnida > Ixodida > Ixodidae > Dermacentor > Dermacentor silvarum. The sequence goes on from NC_051157.2 coordinate 126,113,787, forward strand.
TATCAGCTGTATAAACTTTGACATGCAGCAGCACTGGCAACACGCAGAACTGTTGTCGTCGCCGTCGGCGTTTTGCCCGCGTTCGCACAAAATGCGTGCGGCGTTGATTACTGTTGCCGGAGCCTCTGGTGCCGCAGCTAAACGTCGCCTCCCTTTCCCCCTCCCCCCACGGCTTTTCGCGCGTCAAAAGAAGGCGCGTTTGCTCTACCACGACCGCTGGATAAAAAAACACCACATGTCCACGGGGTGAATGATGATGAGTGGGCGAAGCTCCGGAGGGAATCATCGGTAAACCGTGAATCTTCCGTGTAATTCGCCCAGCCTCGCCGCACTAAATCGAACGATTGACTTCCACCAATAACACGCGCCATATGTGACGTCATTCCTATTTTGTAACAGCGCCCTTCATTATAATTGCACCATCTCCCGCTTAAGGGGACGCTAGCACAAACGCGTTAGAAACGTGCAGTACTCTCTAGTAAGGGGGAGAGGCCACAGCGTCTTACGCAGCCGTTTACACATGCCAGAACGTGCACCGCATTTGCCGACGCCATCACATGACTGCTGAGAGAGTATAACCCCCGTATTCATAAACGCTCCTCGACTTGAACTTGACTTGCCACCACCTTCAACTCGTTTCGAGCGCGCTGCCCAAGGCGGTGGCAAGTCAAGTTCAAGTCGAGGAGCGTTTATGAATACGGGGGTAAGGCGGAGAGGCCACAGCGTCTTACACCAGCTTCTTACACGGGCCGTAACGCGCTAGCACAAACGCGTTAGAAACGCGCAGTCTTTCGTTAATGTTGGGTATTTATTGTCATCGTGGTGCGTGTGTCCATGTGCGCTTCGTGGCGTAGATTTCATTTATATATGTGCCACGTGTTTCAGATTCCAGCTCATGAAGGTTATAAAGGCTTTTCCGCAACATTTTTTCTTTGCACTTTCTGACCTACGACCTTATCGAGCTAATTTCGATTGCTATGTCTCGAATTTCCAGTTTAAACATTTCCCAGGCTGCAAATGAGTGTAAATTCTTAGAAAAGCAAGATGATAGCAATGAACGTACTCGAGATATGAATTCTTTATCACTAATTAAGCTTACATTAAGCTTCCATTGTTTCCACTTTGGTTTGAAATTAGTGCGACCATTATCACCAAACCGGGCGATCACCATGCAGTGATCAGAGAATGAAATAGGCTGCACTTGCCTATTGAAAATCCCAGCATTGCCCATCATTAGTTTTCTGCTGGGCAAGCCGGGAAACGTGCTGGGCATGCTGGATAAGTTGCTGGACATGATGGAATTCATCGTGGGTATGCTGGGTGGATGGTGGGCGATATAGATGGTGCTGGGTAGATGCTGGGTAGACGGTGGAATACCTACTGGGTGACTCGTCTCAATGGTGGGTGTACTGGGTGGACGGTGGAATACATACCGGGTAACCTGTGCAAATGATGGGTGCATGATGGGTGTACTGGTTGGATGGTGGGTGAATGGTGTGCGTGCTGGGTGAATGGTGGGTGTACTGGGTGGATGGTGGGAGGACAATGGGTGACTATATACAAGGTGTTTCAGCGAACACTTTCAAAAATGTTTAAAGATTCCTGTGGTAGATAGCACAATTCTAGTTAATGAGCTGGTCCACTCGAAGAGGCGGACATTACTTGCAAAAAAATAAATACATAATCAACAAAACAATTAAGAAAAAATCACTAATTAAGTTTCTAACTAATTGCCGATTGTCCCATATTCCAATTTACAAATTCTAGCCGTTGAGTTCGCAAGGCGGATCCACAAATTATCCGGATGACACCAGTTTGGAGATAATAATGATTAAGATATAAATGTTTTGGTTGCCTGTGGCAAATCAAACCATTCCAGTTCATGATCTAGTCTACTCGAAGAGGCGGACATATACTTGCACAAAAAATTCAAATCTTCTGTTCAAGTATCGGTGTTACACTTTAAGCAGTTAAATCAACATTGGAAGTGGTTTATTTTCTACCATCAGTCAGATTGAACTTGTTCAGTCACACCTTCTTTGGAACTTCATCATGTTAAGCTCAATGTTCTTGCCAGCATCCAAATTTTGAGAGTGATGCCTGGTTTTTACTCGAAGGGTGCTTGCATCCTCTTTGTTTACTACATAAACATTAGGTTGTTTCTCAAGGGAAACCGCCTGTGGAATGGTCTTGAAACTCAATCTGATTAGCATATGATTGAGAAGAGTGTGTATCAGGAAAGTCAAGTTTCTTTCATGACTGCCTTCTCTGCCAAACAGCTGGGAACGTTCTTGCATTTTTGCAAGATTAAGTATATTTACATATTCCCAAATGCTACACAGCGTGTTCATTTTTATGTTTTATGGAATTGTTAGAAAATATGCTGTGGCAGGTAGCATAATTCTTATCATTGAGCTGGGTTATTCGGTGAGGCAGACATTAGTAGCACGAGAAATGGAAACACATATTTAACTATCATTAACGAAATTTCACTAATGAACTTCTTAGTGAATTACTTTACGACATATATTGCCATTTACAAATTGTAGCCGGTGAGCTTGTCAGGCGTATCCACTTGGAATTAATTTCCAGAATGACACCAGTTTGCAGATGCGCCATCGAACTCGCTGTAAAAATGCACTGTTATTCTACTTACTTTTTTACCAAAATGCTGTTTTATACATGGAAGCACAAAAGTAACTGGAACGCCCATATATTTCGTCCCACAGTTTGGGAAATATCTTGAAACCGGTGTCATCCTGGAAATTCATTTCAAGTGGACGTGTCTTGCAAACTCACTGGTTACAATTCGTAAATTGCAATATGTGCCGTAAAGTAATTAACTAAGAAGTTCATCGGTCAATTTTTATTAATTAGTTGAATATGTGTTTCGATTTCTCGTGCTGCTAATGTCCGCCTCTTCGAACAACCCAGCTCAGCGATAAGAATTATGCTACCTGCCGCAGGCCATTTTTAAAAATTTCTTAAAGTTTAATTTTGAACACCCGGTATATATATGTACGTATGCGCTTGGTAGCTTTTGCTCTAGTGATCACGGTGAATGTAATAACAAGATATGTTTCCGTATTTCAATTAAGCTATTGATTGCTGGAACGTACGCACGAGATTCTCGAATACAGTGATACTGTATTCGAGAAAATCACCTAATTGTTGCGAATTCATGACTCTGGGATATTCTCATTAAATTAATTACTAAAGCATCTGGGTACTTTCTCGCAAAAAACACGACAGACAGTGAGAAACCTAATGACTTCTGAACTGGTGGAAGATGTGTAAATGCCCTGTTCCCGTTAACGAAAATGTCAACTAATTGACTATGCCGAAGCGCCGAAGCTAAAAGCTTCAATAATAAACTCGTGACGCCGCTAACTGCTGTTTGCGTCCCCTGCATTCTTGTCATGGAAATGGGCACGATTCACCCTTGTCGCACGATATGCACGCGACGTCGACAAGCAACGCCAAAGAGATCGATAACGCTCAAGCCGGTTGCTTTGCTGGTGACACCACAGGTGAAACCACATATACGTGCGAGCGACGGCTGCAAGCGACGCGACGCGGAGGGAGTGCGATACCCAGATTGGTTGATAATTTGCATGCGTCGGTTAACACCGTCACTGTTACGGCGGACTCGTACTTTGCACTGTAATTTGCCCGTAAGTGCAATCACGACTGCTGACAGTCTTGCCACGAACCCTGTTCCCGTTAACGAAAATGTCAACTAATTGACTATGCCGAAGCGCCGAAGCTAAAAGCTTCAATAATAAACTCGTGACGCCGCTAACTGCTGTTTGCGTCCCCTGCATTCTTGTCATGGAAATGGGCACGATGCACCATTGCTAAAGAGATGCGTTTTCTGGGATCGAGCGGATCGCCGCCAGAACACCGCGCCTGATCATACACCGCGTGTATACAGCCCACGGAAACAGCAATAGTGTTTCTTCGTATATCGTGTCGAGTTGCGGCGGCGATTGGCATGCAAACCTACGGCTGCTCGATCGAGAAGCACAAGGTTGGGCAAATGACACCGAACTGCGGTAATCAAGAAGACGCGCTCCACTGCAACATAGACGGTCCTGAATATTTTTTGTCTGAAAAAAAAAAGGTTTTGCGCCCATCGTTGCACTCTTCTTGCTCATATTTTGCAGAACGATCGTATTTTGGGGTCTGCTTCCTTTAGTATAACACTTACCGGAGTTATCTGCCTGGTTTTCAAGGGAAGAAATGCAAATTTGCCTTCACTTATGGAAACGCGAGCTGTTCCAGCGACGGCGCTAACATAAAGTTGTGTCGCCGCCTGCCGGCAGCTGCAGAAAGCAGCCGGTCAGCCCGGTTAGCCGCGTGTTCTAGGAGCCGGCAACAGGCGGCAAACCACCTTAACCAGCTGCTTTCCGCAGCTTCCGGCAGGCGGCGACACAAGTTTACGCTAGCTCGTCGGTGGATCAGCTCGCATCGCCATAAATGAAGGCAAATTTGAATTTTTTTTTCTTACAAACCAGGCAGTTAACTACGGTAAGTGTTATACTAAATGAAGCAGACTCAAAATGCGACCATTCTGCAAAATTTGAGCAAGAAGAGTGCAGCGGTGAGCGCACAATCCTTTTTCGAACAGGCGCTGCGAAATATTCCGGACCCTACAAGAAAGGCTGGCGGCTCGCTTGCTCGTTGAAAGAGGATTTTAAGTCTCACTGTAAGCGTTTATTTTACAGACGAAAGGTTCGAGAAAAACTTACGCAAAATGAATGAGAACTGGCGTTAGAAAACGCCAAAATAAACAAAAATTTTGTACCGAAAGCCTACAGTTCGGACTGAACCTGGATACCAAAATAGCCCCTCCACCCCTCCAATACTGATTGCATAGTGTACAATCAATATTGCATGGTGCACCGATAGACTAAGATATCACGTTGCTTTTACATTGAGCGTTAGATCATTATTCTGAGCTGTTCCTGACACCATCCACAAAAGTGAATTAGGAGGTGATATTTTGAAATCGAAACTGAAACCTGTTCAGGCACCGCGGCCGTAGCGTCGCCACTATCGCTGTTTACAGACATAGCGTCGTGTTATGCTGCGTGCGTATCTCTGTGGTGATGCAGTCGTCGTTTAGTGATTTTTTCTTTTACTATCTCGTGATATCGCTTTTATATTGCGCTCATTAACGAAGGAGGAACTTCTGGGCCGAATATGATGCGTCATACGGGAGGAACTAATTCAACAGCAACCTACTGCAACACAACCTCAGTGATCCATTTGTTTGATTTGCGGACGGACGTGATTCGTAGTGTTGGAGGATACCGTCTTCAAATGCTTCCGCACAACAGTGAAAAGCAGTGCCGAAGTTCCTTCTCAACAACGCGCTCTGTGGCGAGGATAAATGCTTTGAAGTCCGGGCACATCGGGAAGTCGGCACATAGGCACCCTGCAATGCAGTTTGGCTGTACATGTCGCGCCACCTAGCAGCGGCGGTGAGCACCCGCGAGAAGGCCCTCACCGCCATTTCACCTTGGTCCGTACTGCGCTCAGGCACGCCTAAAAGCTTCCTTTTCCAATTTTTCAATAGATTCACCGCGACCACTCGGCAGCTCCTCCGTGAGAAGTGTGAACAAAAAGAACAGGCGCATATACTGCTGTTTTAGGCATTTTCACAACCGCGAAGGGGATGTCGGCATCAAATTGTGCCGCTTCCCTTCAAGACTGTGGGGAGAAACCCGGCGGCTGAAGGTAGATCGTCGCGGTTCGGCCCGTCAAGAGTCGCTCTTGCGAATTTCTGATGAACTATAAGACGCAAACGCAAACTTAAAAAAAGGAAAAAAAAGAAGAAAGAAACACAAGGCAGCATCCGTGAAAACGCACAATAAAGCGACAACTGCATAAACACGCGTGATCTGATTCCCGCTGTTGTAAATTGGTTTGGTTAATTGTTTAGCTAGTCTCGCTCCAAAACAAATGCGCAGTGGTTTTTATGTGTTAAATCTAGCTTCATAAGCGCTCCGCGTTGGACCATTGTACGCACTGTAGTTCTTGTTGTGCATTAATAAGCCAACGTGCAGCTCCTTTCTGCGCCTGGATCAAGACGCGACTGCTGAAACCGGGCTCATTCATGCCGATGCTCTCTCGCGTTTAGAACAGAACTAAGGCTGGAGTGCACCGCAGCACACATCGAGTATTCGCAAATTAGCACTTCTCTCGCGCACGCTAGCACACATTTCTTCAGTCTTGGTGTTGAGTGTCACCTGATTGCTCTCTTTTATGTTTCAGCAGTGATAACCTCTCACACTGGAGCGCGAATGACAACACCAGACTATGTTCGAGGTACTTTGTCAACGGAGAAAAAAGCTCCATAATCATTCAAATGACCTTCCAACTCGCCAAAACATCGACAAATGTGATGAACAAGGCACACTCGAAGTATACTGAAGCTACAAATGATAGTTGAAAAACGTTTACGGCCGTATTTGCCCACTTAAGCGGAATAAATTATTTATTTGTTAACTTGCTTTGAGTTCGACGTCGTAAACGTGCTTTATTTGTTGTGACAAGAACTTTGCTGCGATGTCCGTCCTGTTTACTTTTTTGACACGGTATATATGGTTGTTGTCGTAAAGTTGACGTCCTTTCTCGAGTGTCGGTGGTCGAAAATGGGCCTCAATGTTTTCAATTGCCTTAAAAACCACAGTTTTGAACGCCCGACTTGTTTCAAACGAGCGCCGCAGAAGCATGCCTTCGTAGAAGTGGCCGCCTCGGTGTTTAGCGGAACTGACACGGCGGCGCTGATGGCTGAGCCGATCGCTGCGCCGCCTGACCATTGAAGGGAGCCTATTGCCCCAAGACCAACGGACGCCCGGCAATCGGCAGCGCGGCACATCGCCACAAGACGGACGGACGCGTGTGTTTCGTGCCAAAGGTAGGTAGCCGTGCATGCTATCTTTTTTACGTTGCGCGTTATCATTGCTCTATGCATTGTTTCCCTGGAAATCGAACAGCGTGGTACCGAATGCGGTTGCAGTGGCGTTGAATCTGCTTGCGCACTACGTTTGTAGAGATTAGTCGCTACTAATACGCGCTGGTAGTGAGATAAGACGTGCGCACTACCACTCGTAAAATTTTCCCAGTATTAGACGCAAACATATTCCGCCGGCAAGATGATCACCGTGCATTTTAAATTTGCGGTTTGCATTAAACGCTGTATTGACTCGTAACGAAGCCGAAACGTCGGTATGAATACGTCCGAGCTACAGCGCTAAAAAATATCTGCAGCCACCGCGGTGTTCTGCGAACCAAGAGTCGATACCGTAAGACAAATTACGTTGCATTTAGAAGTGTTTGTTTTGCGGCGCATTTTGTTTGTACGGTGCCGTGATGAGTGTACACGGTTGCACTTTTAATTATCGGCGTTTAAGGAATAGATTTAAACGATTATATGTGTAGCGTGACACGGAAGTTGATAGCTGATGCCTATTGAGAGAACTTCGTATTACAGTATCCTCGGCGGATTTACGCAGTTACAGAAAATGCTTCTCTTTAATTACGTTTTTCCAGATTTCATTTTGCACTGAAAAGGGCTGTTAAACCGAGGTAGTTCGTACAGGACTGCAAGAAAACTGCCTGAAATACACAGCTGTGTTCTCGTTCTATTTGCGTAGTAGTTTTCCGTTCATTTTACAAGTGTGGGACAAATGCAATGGCAAATTGTTGGCTTGCGAGCCTGAGTGGTGGTTTGCAGTGATATCGGCGGAACAATGGAGAACAGTTGCCATTTCTTTCTTAATAAATGTATGCACTGATTTGTACAAGCTTTATTTTTTTATTAGAGAGACTGTTTGAATGTGAAAATTTCGATTCTGTGCAACAGGTCCAAAGGCATTTCATAACACTGTCAATATGGAAGTGGCAATAATGTTCCAATTGCATATTTTATATCAAGCTGTTTGTAAAATACGGCACATGTTGGCTTCGAATGGGCAGTAAGCTTCCTGCACTGTATGTGTGCCCATGCCTTGAAGGTACACCTGAGCTTGAGATTATTAGTTGCCATTTGGTGCACTACGTAGATTGTGGAAGACGTCTGCTGCTTTCTTTATGTGGCGATGGGTTCATCAAGAAACCATTTACATGCATTTCGCTTGTTCTTAGAGTGAAGTAATGACTGCATATCACTGTCAGGAATTATAAAGCACCTGCTCTACTTCCTCTGATAGTGGTGTCGTAACTTTGAATTTTCACCTGCATAGAGCAAGAAAGTGGGCAGAGTTGTGTGATGTAGAACTTGTCGCACATTATATATGTGGTTAGGCATTATGTATGTGGTCAAGCATGCTTAGAATTAAACCGCCACCTGACGTGGTTGCTTAGTGGCTATAGTGTTGGGCTGCTGAGCACGAGGCCGCAGGATCAAATCCCGGCTACGACGACCGCATTTCGCTGGGGGGAAAATGTAAAAAAACACCCGTGCACTTAAATTTAGGTGCCCGTTAAAAGAACCTCAGGTGGTCGAAATTATTCCTTAGTCCCTCACTACGGCGTGCCTGATAATCAGATGGTGGTTTTGACATTTAAAACCCCCATAATTGCTTTTTGAATTAAGCTGCTTTTAATCCAAGGCAGGTCAGCTGGAATTGCCTTGGCATAACACATCACTACTGCCACACTCAGAGCAAGCATGCTGTAGCTGGTACTACTTTGTCGGACGTAAACAGACCTGTGGAAAGTATAAATACTGAAAAAAACAGCAAATTTCCCAAAAGTTCCAGGAATTCAACATGCATAATACCAAAGGTGGCTTAGCAGATTTTTTGAACTGTCACTGTGAATTGAACATCACATGGAAAGAAATTTATTGTACACTTATTACACTTCAGGTAACACCTCAATAACTTCAGAAACACATTTCCTTCCTGAAATCTCAGACTGTGGAGTAGCTACTTTAATGTGTCAGTAGGTGCACCTCATTAGTGGGATCAGTTGGGGTCCTTTCAGTCTTTATTTGCTGATAATAAACTTATCAGCTGATTGGTAGATAATGCGCAAGTGCTAAAATAGTCCTTGTGTTTGTCACAGTGTCATCTCTTATTCAATGCAACAGTTGTCTGTGTGAAACTGTATGCTTTTGTATGTAATAACCTCTAAATTGACTAGCATCTGTTGTGTCACTCGACATAGTTTTAGAGCCTGTCCTGTATTTCTGTACTTTCAGAAAACCTGTTTTTTTTTCAGCCTCTTCCTCTGCAGATGACGTTGGTGATTAATATCTGTGAGCAGCACTGACCTATGCCTGAGTGAAGAGACATATAAGTAGGTAAGTCTAGGCTTTGTTGTTAAATCATTTTGTCATTATCGTAGCTGTAAAATAGATTTATGGAATTTCAGTGTGACATCTCGTGTGGTCGGGCTGAATGAATTGCAACTGTATGCATAAACAAGGGAAGTAAGGCATGTTGTTGGGCTAGTCAGTTCATAGATTCAGCAAAAATTTTTAAACTGCGCAAAGAAAACACAACGTGAACAGAAACGTGTGTGAGCTCCAATGTTTCTGTTCACGTCTTGTCGTCGCGCAGTTTAAAAATTTTCTTGAAACAGGGGAACAGGCACAAGTACTGATTTGGAATGAAAAACTTACTGAATGTACAAAATATATCTACCATAAGAATTCAAATGCAACCAATTCTGAAACTACTTGAAAGTGGTTCATTTCCAGGTTTAGCTGCACTTGTAACAGCAGTCTAATTTAGACTCCAAAACATGCACTTGAGACTACTGCATGCTTAGAAACCAGCTACAGTGTGATTACATGTTGCACATCCATGTAATTATGCGTAACAAATATTCCTGTTCGCGTTTCAATTTATGCTATAACTGAGTAAACTCAAGAAATACTGTGCATATGCTTTTGTCAGTAACTTCCATCTGTTATGTGTGCCTCATTGTCCTGTACAGTAGATATTATGTATGCTTTTCCAAGAGTCAATGAAATTGCTACTTATTGCAAAGCTAGAAGTAGCTGTGGCTCACACTGTTTTTCGCTGTTGTTGCTTTGAGTGTTACATATGGCTGTACATTATCCCGTGGCATTGTCAGTCTCTTAACTATTCGGTGGTATCTCAAATAAATGCTAGACTATTGATAGGTGTAGTATAAATGAAGGTTTCACTAGCAGGCACACAGAAAGTTGATGCTTTCTGAGGCATAAAATGTCTGTGCACCTACACCTGCAATCTTTCATTGTTTTTTTGCATGAGAAGTGGAACACACGAAGAAGATATTCCTCTTATTGTGTTCAACTTGGTGCCATGGTACCATGAATTTATACTAGCCAGTCCAAATATTATTTGTTTTTGTTAATGTAATCTTTGACACATGCCAAGAGAACTAAATTGTGGTTTTTCGCATTACAACTTTTTTTACAACAAACACTGACCGCTTATGATAATGTCAAAAGCAATGAGGAAAACCAACCGTATCGTCTGGCATGCTCACAGAAGGCACTACAGATACAAGTGTTTAACCTGAAATAACATCTTTTTTATAGACAAACTTATGCCGTCCTGGCACACATCTTTGGCTGTTGCTATACATTGTTACAATTAATTTGTTTCGCTTTAGGATTTTTCAGGAACCTGGTGCTATTAAACAGTGGACGACAAGCGCATTTATTAAAGGGCAGCTAAATGGCTACCATACCCATTTTTACATTGTTTTTGGGCTGTCTCGCTCTGTCATTAACATTCCCTAGTTTCGCTAGCCATTTAGCAGCTCTTGTAATAAATGCACGGGCACTCAACTGTTTAGTAGCGCCAGGTTTCTGAAAAATGCAAAAACCGAAAAAGAAGTTTAGAGGTGCACTGGATAGCAAAAGTCATAGACAAATGTGTCAGTGTGGTTTCAATAAGCTGATCAAAACGAAGCGATGGTATATATCGATAAAAACTTGTAACTGTAGTGCCATCTGTCCACATATGAAGGAATTCATTTTTTTTATTTGCCAATGTACTAAAGTGTTTACCAATGCACGGATCACCAATCCTAAAACTCCACTTATCTGTAATCTGTAGAGTCAACTCGGCCCATTTCAGCATCGAATAAGAACACATTCAGAATGGGGATGGCAGCTACATTGAAGCAATGAAGGCACAAAAAGCACTATCTGGTGTCTGTCTTTTTTTACTGTGCTCACATAATGTAGCACCTTTGGCCTATATAGCTTCTACAGCTTAATGGAATAGAATATATAACACATGCACTGCAATCGACTACATTTTTGGTGCAAAAGAAAGTCATGCTAGCAACTAACGAATGCAACCTTTAGGTTGCAGGCGACAAACCTTCACGAGGTTGGCTACCAAGTTAGTTCCTGGTGCTCGTTGCAGAAGGCCTGCTCAAACAGTCACTGCAGAGGCAGATGTGTGCTGAATGGCAGGGGGTGCCACCATTAACAAGATAAAGGATGCTGCAGGACCGTATATCACAGCCTTTCACACAACTTAAAAAGCACAGCAAGCAGACATCAACTTTGTCTATTCTGCACCAAACTAGGTAGCATTTACCAGGAATGCCACAAGTGTAAAATGCAAAAAAAAAACGGTAAAGTGTTGTCAAATGCAGAGCTTACATTATATATCACATTGGATTATTCTGTGGAAGAAGCTACATAGGCTAAACAGGCAGATGTACGAATGAGGCTACGTGAGCACAGTAACAAAGTGAAGATAACGGCACCAAATGGTTTGTTGTTCCTTCAATTCTTAAAATGTGGCTGCCGTTCCTGTTTTGAAAGTACCGTATTCTAGGTAGAAATGGGTGTGAGTTGACTCAACAGAAGGAGTGGATTGTCAGGGCTGGTCACGTATGTATTAGCAAATATTTTGTGTTGTAAAAAAATCGGAATTCCTGCATATGAGCTGAGACTACTGTGGAAGCGTCAGCATTTTTTTTTGCAATTGTTTGCTGTTGTACTAATGATTACACTAATACATGTATTCTCTGACGCACAAGCCGAGGTACAAGATGGGGTACCGGGAAATAGAAGTTCTTCTTGAATGTTAGCAATATGTCTGGGTGTGCTCATACGCTTTATGTTGACCTCGCCTGTATACACTATACTAGCATTTCAAGTGCTTCCATGTCCGAAGCTATTGAGCTATACAAGAGAATGTGTATGTTGGCTATTGAGCTATACAAGAGAATGTGTATGTTGGGTGAATAATTCTGCAGTTACAGTTATATCTTGAGAATGTGTTAGTTTGAACTGTGAAACTTGTCATCAGCACAAAAAAGGGCTTGGGGGTTATTCAGAAATCGAAGGACCTAACCTACAAAACATTTTTATACAAATGTGCTTTAGTGTTATGAGTATCGGTCAAAGAAATAACACTTCATATCTATTGCAGGTGCAGATTGGTGTAGGCTTTGTGCTGCCTTATAACAGTGGCAGTATATTTAAAGTGTACATCAGATGCCAAGTGTACAATAGATGTGGGCTTGTGGACACCAGCAGAAGCTGGGGAAAGACGCCTGACTGGGCAGGCCTGCCACACAGTTTGGATTCAACCAGAAAGCTTGCGGCAACACCGGAGAAAGTGGCTGCTGTGAAGAGTAAGTGAACAGTTACCTGAATTTTACCTGAGTTACCTGAATGATTTACATTCACTAATGTATATCAGAAAGTTATCTGGATGAGTAGCGTTGACACAGCAAAAAGAAATGCCAAACAATGATTGATGCTAGTGCCTACTGTTTATTGTCTTAAAGACAAGGAAGATTTTCAGCACCTTATGTTCCTTGAAAAGTGTAATGCAGACTTGACATGTTCGATCATAGTTTTCCATGCTGCAGCATTCATCCTAATGCTCTTGAAAAAATGTTTCTGAGTAAAATTAATTTGGTTCTGACACAGCTTGGCAAATTGTGTGGTCTGAAAAGAAGCTATTTAAACCACTGTCTTTCCAATGTGGTGACGGTGGTGATCTATTTGTTATAATCTGCAACATTCAGAGCCATGCGATTTCTAAGCACACCTGTCTTATTGAAATTTGTGACATGTGTCCTATCAGTACTTTTGGCTTACTTTCAGCGATTTCATTTTATTTGAAAATAGAAATGAAGAAAGAATTACTACACAAAAAGCACCTTGCACATTAGTGGCATGTCAGTTATAAAATGGATATCTGTATTTGTCGTGATAAGCCTGCGATAAATTATGGCTGTTGTCGACGCCAAAAAAAAGCAAGGCACTGAGGCATCATACAAAGTTTCAGCACTCGCCTCCAGCTTGGATTAGAGCAGATGACTACACAGTGTAAATCTAACTGCCAGTAACTCTTTTTTAGCACCCACAGTCTCCCACAATTTCCATTTGCTGCAAGAATATGTTGATTAGAAATAAACGAGCATAACAGATTGCTTTGTTTTATTTTGAGACACTTCCTTAGGCTACTTTACATTGAAGATGTATTGCAGGTCAGCTTATCAAAAAACAATATGGTGTTTGAACAGTGATACACAAAGACATTGATTGGAAATGATGCATTGTGGACAGCACAGAAAATCAAGGACTAAGGAAACAACACAAAATTGTTGCTGTCTAAACTGAGGGTTTATTTAGAAAGCCTTGGTGAATATGACGGCCTTGATATAAATGAAGAAAATTTCTTAAAGGGCCCCTAAACATAACATCTGACAGTTGATATTTCAAAGAAATGTGCGCATGATGTAGAGAATGCCATGACCATAGTCTGGTGAATGCGGCAGTGCTATGTGCTGTGGGAATGCCACAAATAAAAAAAAAACTCATGTACTGCTCCCCTGGCCTTTCTGGCACTGCCTCCGTGCATCACGATGTCAACAGGGTGCTCCAGGTGACCTCGGCGTTAGGAGCAAAAGCTGTCGACCAGTCAATCATCGAGGAAGGACAGAACCTACATGACGAGAGCCAATTTTGTGTTCTGAGATTGCCGGAGGGGCTCGCCCATTGTGCAACACTGAAGCGTTTGTGAAGGTTCCATTAAGCTATCTTAATGGGGAGAGTGATTAGGGGCAGACAATGGAGGAACCTTACTTCTGCCGTGCAATGTAATTCGTAGCTTTAGCTGCACTTTGTAGTGTAGTATGAGGGCACGAGTAACGAGTGTAGCGAAGGAGTGAGAAACAGTGATGGCTTATCAGCGGTTTATCAAATGCCTTTACTTGTGCTATTACTGGAGCACTATGTCAAAAAATTCTTGCAGCTTACGTTCATGTGCACTACAGTTCTGGCTTATAACAATTGCAGATATAACGAATTATTGGTTTAAAATGACCGCATTTTATTGCATTTATTATTTTCTGACCATGCCTGTTCAAACTGCGTCCACATATAATGAACATACTCAATAGCACCGTACTGTTAAAACAAACATGTCAAATCCGATCGCAGTAAAAGGAGGGTGCACACCAAGTTCTGAAGTTTGCAATTGCGACGGGACTTGGCGCATCTTCTGCACCAGTTTAGTCATGACGATGATTTAACTGCGAAGATGAGTGAGTGCTGCACGTGGATTTCAGAAATCACAAAGAAATTCACTCTTTTTCAACCGTGCAAGGGTAATCATGCTTTCAAGGCATTTCTCCAGTGTTCTTCAGAACGAGGCCGTGCAGTGTATAATGGTATTGGCCTTTGGAAACTGGCGCACATGGCTCCCTCAGGTCACGTGTGCTCTGTTCTCAGTGTGACACTGCTTACAATCTCGGAGGCCACGATGGCACTCGTTTTTGCACTGTTCTCTGCGAGGTACTGCGCCTATTTGAACCAATTTTTTGCTTTCTCCATCAATTTCCTTCATGCAAGGTTAAACTGTATAAAATATGACTGCTTGCTGCCCACAAGGTGGGGAAATTTTATTAGTTTATTAATCCTTTACAGAAAGGTTAATTTCGTGGTAAGAGTGGGTTTAAGCCGATTTTTATAACGCTTGTTCGAGGTGCAGAAATGGGAAATTATGGGATTTTATCACAAATCAAAGGACCTAACCTATACAATATTGTTTTATGCAAGTGTGTTTTAGGGTTACGATTACTGGTAAAAAAATATACTTTCTATCTGTTGCAGGTGCAGATTGGTGTGGGATTTGTGATGCCACTCAACAAGTGGCATTACATACTAAGGTGTACCTCCAAAGCCAAGTGCGCATTAGGTCTGGCACAGCACCTGTGGACACCAACACAAGCTGGGGAAAGAAGCCCGACTGGGCCGGCCAGCCGGACTATCTCTGATGCATCTGGGAAGCTTCTGGCAACACCAGAGAAAGTGGCTGCTGTGAAGAGTAAGTGAACATTCACCTCATATAAGACACTTTACTGTATATCTGAAAGTTATCTGGAAAAGGTAACGTTGATGTAAACACAATGGAAAGAAATGCCAAAGCAAGAATGATGCGAGTGCCTATACATGTGTCTTTTTCTTAAGCCGTATATATGCACTGTCAAAGCAGCATACGATAATATCGAGATATTGATTTCTTGCGAAAACTGTCTGCAGTTTCCCCTATAATCGGTTTCAATAACAAGCAATCAAGAAAGTCAGCTGGCAACATGTGCGTCATTTGAACATAAAGATGAGGAAAGAATTACTACACAAAAAAACACCTCGCACATTATTGACATGTACGCTATGACATGGATAGTTGAGCGTGACCTGTGTGCAGCTTCCTATAAATTTTCATGCCTGTCATCAGTGCCATAAAAAAAATCAAGGTGCTAGGCATCATGCATAGTTCTAGAACTCGCGGCCAGCCTGGATTAGAACGGATGACAACATAGTGTGGCTGTAACGCCTAGTTTTTCTGCGCAGTTTCAATTGCTTTATGAATGAAGTGCCAGTAACTCTTGTACTACCATCAACAGTCTGCTGCAAATACCGTTTGTTGCTAAAAAGGTTTTTAGGAACAAACGAGCATAAGAGATTGCTCTGTATATTAAGACGCTTCCGCAGGCTTTTTTACATTGAAGATGTAGGCTAGCTTAGCAAGGAAGCTATATGGGGTTTCAAAAGAACACTAAAACATTGGTTGCCATCATTGCAGCTAAATAAAGCATGGAAACCAGCCATGACTACGGCTTGTACATTCAAAAAATTTTATGCTTACTTGGCTAATGCTAAAGTTACGACCCGCTTCCTCGCCCACTGCATGAAATACAGACTGCGAGCAACAGGCTAACGGTAGCAGATGACAGAACTAGCACCTTGCAGGTCTCCTGCATTCGTTGGAGACATCTTAGGTTAGCAGCGCGACGATCTACATGGAAGCGAGAGAAGGGATAGGAAAGAGTTCTGACTTACAACAATTTTATTGCGCACATAACCAAGGTTTAAATACCACGCTAAGGCACAAAAGGAAAAAACAGAAAGGTAGCACGTATTCAGGACTCGGCTTCCAACGTACGATGTGCAAATCATGTGGTTAAATATTGCACTTCTTTATGGCACAGTGACAATGAAGGGGCACTGACAGAGCGCTCCTCAGGTTTGTGAATTTCGAGCGCTTCAATAATTTCTCTAGTATGTTTGTTTTTGTTGCGACTGATAATTTATGCGCTATCAAATAAGGGTTTGCAACGGTGGTCTCTGCAATGAACACCAAGAGGACCAGAAACAGAGTTGAAAACGTGATTATAATGCTCCTTTAATCGTTCATTGAGACAGCGTCCCGTCTGACCAATGTATTCGCGGCCGCAGGAAAGAGGAATGTAAACAACACCTACAGCGCACGTGACAAAGCGGTTATTATGGTTGGTTCTGCAGCAATTTTTTTTCTTAAGGATTACAGTTGACCTGCCTGCATAAGCGTGACAGCTTATGTGGTGCCAAAAACACAACATCGTCACCAGCACGCCGACCAACTTTCTTGATATTATGGGACGTGTGGATGTAAGGGATGACGCTGACTTTCTTCCTGGACGTGGCAGAATCTGAGTTGCTAGCTTTTTATTGCTTTTGCAAGCTTCCGGTTACTGACGTCAGCAGACTGCCTGGGTCGCCCGATTGCTCAAGTCTCCCGGCCTGTTTCCCGAAACTGGTTTCCATTAAGTGGTGACAGGACTTTGAAAGGGAATTAGTGAAGCATTGGCTAACGATTCTTGCTGAGCTTTGAATGGGCTGAGTTAAAAGGTAAAAGAGCTTTGCAAGCTCTGGGTTCATACATCCAGCACAGCTGGTTGTTCCTAAAAATGAGTCAGGTCTAAAAACCTAATCGAGTCGGCAACTGGCAGCTCATGGGTTAACACAAATGTATGAAGACATTCTTTAAACAGCGATAAAGCATCACAGCAGTTAGTTTCGACAGTGCCGGCGTCAGTATCTAAAAGAACCAAAAAATCATCTACAAACCTAAAAACTTTTTCCACGAAAGACTCAAGGAGTTTGGAAAGTGCACAGCCGTGAGTGGCTAGCAAGATGTCACTCAGCATGGGCGCTATGCATGAACCGATGCAAACCCCGCCCCTTTGTAGGTACGTCTTCCCGCCGTGCGCTTTCCAAACGCCTTCTGTCTTTAGTGGCATGTTTTTAGGTTTGTAGATAATTTTTTTAGTTCATTTAGATACTCACGCCGACACTGTCGAAACTAGCTGCCGTGATGCTTTATCGCTGTTTAAAGAATGACTTCATCCATTTGCCTTAACCCATGAGCTGCCAGTTGCCGACTCGATTAGGTTTTTAGACCTCAGACTCATTTTTAGGAACAACCAGCTGTGCTGGATGTATGAACCCAGAGCTTGCAAAGCTCTTTTACCTTTTAACTCAGCCCATTCAATGCTCATCAAGCAAGAAATCGTTTGCCTATGCTTCACCAATTCCTTTTCAAAGTCCTGTCACCACTTAATGAAAACCAGTTTCGGGAGACAGGCCCGGAGACGAGCAATCGGGCGACCCGGGCAGTCTGCTGCGTCAGTAGCCGGAAGCTTGCAAAAGCATGGAAAAGCTAGCAACCCAGATTCTGCCACTTCCAGGAAGAGAGTCACCGTCATCCCTTACATCCACACGTTGTCCCATACTCTCAAGAAGTTGGTCGGCGTGCTGGTGTCGATGTTGTGTTTTCGGCACCACATAAGCTGTCATGTTTATGCAGGCAGGTCAACTGTAATCCTAAAGAAAGAAAAAAAAAAGTTGCTGCAGAACCAACCATAATAACCGCTTTGTCACGTGCGCTGTACGTGTTGTTTACAACATTCCTCTTTCCTGCGGCCACAAATACATTAGTCAAATGGGACGCTGTCTCAATTAACAATTAAAGGAGCATAATAATCATGTTTCAACTCCGTTTCTGGTCATCTGGATATTCATTGCAGAGACCACCATTGCAAACCCTTATTTGAAAGCGCACAAATTATCAGTCACAACAAAAACAAACATACCAGAGAAATTATTGAAGCGCTCGAAATTCACAAATCTGGGGAGCGCTGTGTCAGTGCCCCTTCATTGTCACTGTGCGATAAAGAAGTGCAATATTTAACCACATGATTTGCATATTGTATGTTAGAAGCCGAGTCCTGAATACGTGCTACCTTTCTGTTTTTTTCTTTTGTGCCTTAGCGTGGTATTTAGACCATGGTTATGTGCGCAATAAAATTGTAAGTCAGCGCTCTTTCCTATCCCTTCTCTCGCTTCCATGTAGATCGTCGCTCTGCTAACCAAAGATGAAACTTTACCAACACGCCCGTTAAGCCACCCTTGCGTTAGAGACAGTCTAGCCAAGTTGTGGCTCTCGAAATCTGAGAGAAATTTGGGTGGTTGAAGAGCAGACAAATTATGCGAAATCGGAAGCAATAAATTCGCCTGACGGTGCTCCGAATGCAGCTGCCGTTTGACTAAACTTTGCAGTAAAGCCAAACTCCTGATGAGAAGAGGCGTAGCTTTGGCAAACACCTACTAAAATCCCATGCGACTCAGCAAAACAGTGTGATGCATGTGCATACATTCTCACTGAAAATAAATCTGCTCTGCTATGTGCGCTGGGTAGCATATTTGTGTGTAATATATGCTGCATTGTATTATTTGAAACTTGTTGAATCTTTTGCAGCAGATTTCCTACATTCACTTATTACTACAAATGGTTTCAATAACAATTTATTTCTATATTTATTGCACTCTTTTAGACTGCCTGGAAAGGTACATCGGGGAACATCCGATGGGGCCACCAGCACCACCTCCAGAGCACCACCTTGCTTCTGTAACGAAGCACCTTTGGAGCTTCTTCACAGAAGCGGGCGCGAGGGCAAGCGAGTATGGAAGACGTGAATCGCCTTAACCTATTGCATTTTTTCAATAAAGTGTGAAGATATGGAACTTACTATGGTGCTATACATTGATTCCTTATGGCATGAAAATGTAGCGGCATACTTGGCCACATGTAGATACAGACTGCACACTTTGCAAAACTCAAGAACGCATGAAGATAGCCCATCATGAGCTTCCTAAGTGCAATGGCTGCTCCTTCGATTCATTACACAACTTGCATTTGACCTGATGTGCCCACTGTTATACCCAGCATTCCACCCATCGCCCGGCATTCCACCCATCGCCGGGCATTCCACCCATCGCCCGGCATTCCACCCATCACCCGGCATTCCACCCATCACCTGGCATTCTACCCATCACCCGGCATTCCACCCATCACCCAGCATTCCCACCCAGCATTCTACCCATCACCCAGCATGCCCACTGCCCAGCATGCCCATTACCATAATCCACCGTGATGATGGATTCCATCATGCCCAGCATCGGGCAAATTTTCAATAGGGATACCCCCACATTATCCTTTACACAAGCATGAATTTCAGTCATTTATAGATGAATTACCAGAACCTTACCTCGTTATTGGCGATTTCAATGCACACAGCAGCTTGTGGGGCGACACGCGTATCGATGCACGAGGACACCTAATCGAACAATTTCTTTTCTCCTCTGGTGCGTGTCTCCTGAAAAAGAAGGAACCCAGCTACTACAATCTCGCAAACAAAACGTTTTCTTCCATTGATCTCAGTGTAGCTTCCCCGTCTATATTTGCTGAGCTTAAATGGGAAGTTATAAAAAATCCTTACGGGAGTGCACTTCCCGATACTGCCGAGATCACCACTACAAAACGAACCACCACAGGCACCTCGCTGGAAGTTGGATACGGCAGATTGTGGGAGAAATTCCAAAGTCTTACAAGTAGTATCTCGTGGTCTGACATATCTTCGCTGGGAATTGATGCTGCTGTCGAGTATCTTACATCTTTTATAATTGATGCCGCCTCTGAATGTATACCTAAAATAAGTGGTGCGAACTTCAAACGCCGTGTCCCATGGTGGAACGACGAATGTCGGAACGCTCGTAGGAAACAGAACAAAGCGTGGGGCTTGCTACAGGACTCCCCAACTGCGGAGAATCTTGTCAATTTTAAGAAGATAAAATCGCAGGGCAGAAGAACGCGTCGACAGGCCAGGAGAGAGAGTTGGGAGAAGTTTTTATCAGTCATCAACTCGTATCCAGATGAGGGCAGAGTCTGGAAGAAAGTTAATAAGATAAAAGGGCTACAAACTTATTCACTCCCGTTGGTAAACACACAAGGCTACATTCTGGAAGAACAAGCTAACTGCCCGGGAGCACATTTTGAACATGTGTCCAGCTCATCCCATTATTCACATATATTTAAAAGACACAAGGCTGCAATAGAAAAACAGAAACTAGAAAGAAAATGTACCGAACACGAGGCATACAACCAGCCATTCGGCATTGCTGAGCTGTATGCATCGCTTAGTTGCTGCAACAAGTCTGCCCCAGGCCCTGACCGCATAGCTTATCAAATGCTGAAACACCTTCCCCATGAAACAAAGAAAACTCTGCTCTCCCTATACAATGCTATATGGACCTCCGGCGAGATCCCCTCTGCCTGGAAAGAGGCCATTGTCATTCCTATACTGAAGCAGGGCAAGGACCCATCGTCTGCTTCAAGTTACCGGCCTATATCACTAACAAGCTGTCTCTGCAAACTGTTCGAAAAAATGATAAACCGCAGACTAATACACTTCCTCGAATCAAACAAACTGCTTGACCCGTACCAATGCGGGTATCGAGAGGGTCGCTCCATCGCCGACCATCTAATACGTATTGAGACGCAAATTCGTGAAGCTTTTGTCCATAAACAGTTCTTTCTGTCTGTATTCCTTGATATGGAAAAAGCCTACGATACCACGTGGCGGTTTGGAATACTTAGAGACCTCTCACACGTTGGTATACGTGGTAACATGTTAAATGTCATAGAAAGTTATTTATCTAATCGCACATTCCATGTTCGTGTGGGAAATGCTGTATCAAGACAATTTGTGCAGGAAACTGGAGTGCCACATGGCGGGGTGCTGAGTTGCACTCTCTTTATCGTAAAAATGAGTGCTTTGCGTCTGTACATCCCAAGAAACATGTTTTACTCTGCATACGTCGATGATGTACAGATAGGTTTCGCCTCGTGCAATCTTGCAGTCTGTGAGCGGCAGATTCAGCTTGGTCTGAACAAGGTGTCTAAGTGGGCAGATGAGAATGGATTTAGCCTTAACCCACAAAAGACCACCTGCGTCCTTTTCTCCAGAAAGAGGGGTCTGCACCCCGATCCTGACATTGAGTTGCAGGGAAAACGTGTGGCCGTAAAAACAGAACATAAATTTTTAGGTGTAATTTTAGATACGAAACTAATATTTGTGGCGCACATACGGTATGTAAGAAACAAGTGCATGAAAACAATGAATATTATAAAAGTATTGTCACGCACTGCTTGGGATAGTAACACAAAGTGTCTTTTGAATCTTTATAAGAGCCTCATACTCACAAGAATAGATTACGGCGCCATAGTGTACTATTCCGCTACGTACCATAATTTTATTACATATATATCTTACGCATTTTAAAGCGATTTGTTTTCGGGCCCTTTTACAGCCACGACACACCTTTGACAATTCATTGCTCCATTGTCAGCTCATAACCACTGGCCTGGCGCTTTTTGGCCATACCTGGCCCTTGCGCCATTAAACACCATACATCATCAAGCAGCAATCCAGTTTCTGCATTTTAAGAGACATTGCCAAGAAGATTCATGCCTAACTCGTTAAGGTATATAATGAGTGACACTGCACACCATCCAGATCGCCATCAATCTCTTTGGGATTTTGTCCCTTGAAATGTAGAAAGTCTGGATCACTGCCCGTTCTTCAATCAACTTTCTCAATGGAAACTGCTCTTTTTGGTTCCCGGTGAATCGCAGTACTACATTGGACATATTTTTATTCAGTTAAAACTGGAAAGACGTGCACTAATGTTGATGCCTCATGTGTACACCTGTGTCAAACTTATGGTACCAATATCAAGTTTCTAACCCCCCCCCCCCCTCGTATATCAGGCATATACACTGAAAAGGCACATCCTACATCTAATTTGTTCACAAGTGATACCAAAATTTGCTCCCTGTCCCTGCGCAGTTGCAACGACTCTGAGCTGAGAGATCAGTCTAGGCTGCTACTGAAGGCACTGTGCAGCAACTGATCAATGGAGGAAATGCTTGCGGTTGCATCAGCAATGTTTTTCCTCAGCTCCCGTAAATATACATTCTCACGGTATCAGTGAATTTGATCATGGTGACGCTAGACGATGAATGGCCAAAGAATTCCCCTTTCACATTCTGGCTGGCGTCTCCAGGCTCATTTTGATGCTGGAAACAGATGTCACTATTAAAATGTATGAGAGAGAGAGAGAGATAAACGAAGAAGGAAAGGTAGGGAGGTTAACCAAGGACGTGCCCGGTTGGCTACCTACACTTGGGGAGGGGGAAAGGGGAAGAATAGATAAGGAGAGAAAAGGAAAATATTGGAGTCAGTCATTCGCAGAGACAGTCAAGGAAGAATCTCCACTGTCACAAGCGTTCGTACAATCCAGTACTCTTCACAAACTGCAGGAGGGCTTTTGTGGCCTTTTGCATACAATAATGCATAGGCCATGGCCCAAGAATCTTTTCTCCCGAGAGCATTCTGTCATCTAACAGGTTGAGTTTAGCTAGGAGAATACGTCGTTGAGTGTCAAAAGATGGACAGTGACACAGAAGGTGCTCGAGAGTCTCGTCGCACCCGCACAAATTGCACGCCGGGCTGTTGGCCATCCCTATTAGGAAAGAATAGGCGTTGGTAAATGCAACACCCATCTCCATGCGACACAGTAAAGTTGTTTCACGACGGGAGAGTCCAGGTGGTAGGCGAAGTCGCAAGTTAGGGTCAAGAGAGAGCAGACGTGAGTTGGTGAAACCCGGTGAATTCTATAGCAGAAGGGTCATATGGCAAGCAATCGACTGAAGTTGCCCCGCAGCATCCGTTCTTGAGAGTGGTGTAGGAACCAGCTGATCTTTGTGATGAGCCGAGCGTGCTCCTTGATCTGCGCTGTCATTGCCGACAATTCAGCAATGGCTCGGCAACCATCCAAATACAATATCGTGTCCTTCTTCGAGAGCGTGATGATGAGCGTGCCTAATTTCGTGCACTAGCTGTTCGTGTAACGCTTGTCGTAAGGAAAATTGCAGAGTTGTATAGCTGCTTTATAATCACTGAAAATGACCCAACTATTTGGAGGCTGCTGGAGCACGTAATTGAGTGCACCTTGAAGAGCCGCAGGTTCTGCTGTTGTAGACGTGGTGTTGTGCGAGTAGTTAAATTGCAAAGTGACGGCGTCCGATGGAATAACTACTGCTCCGGTAGAGCTGTTGGAAATGGTGGAACCGCCCGTGTAAATGTGTATGCGGTCAAAATAATACTCGTTGATGACAAGCAGAGACAATTGCTTCAGGGCTATTGTTGAGAAGTCTGCCTTTTTGCTAATCCCAGGAACACGTGAATTTGCCGTAGGCACCACAATGCCGATGTTGGGCGTTTTGCAGGCTTGAAGCAAGATGGTATGGAGGCATGATGTCTTGTAACAATACTACATAATGTAGACTGTGGTCTTCGCAATGGCAAATCGGCTAACTGATGGGATGGTAGCCGTGAAATGTGTCGAATGTGGAATCTTAGCGTCTCACCGACGATATGAGTGGTGATGGGGTGCTCCTGTGCAATGACAATTGTTGCAGCTGTCGATGAACATCTCGGGAGGCCAAGACATGTCCGAAGTGCTTGGGCTTGTACGCTGTGTAGGGCAAGGATATTAGTCTTCTATGTGTTAGACAAGACAGAAAGACTGTATCGCAGGAAGCCGAGAAAAAGTGCCGTGTATAGCTATAGCCTGAAGTGCACTGATGGTCCCCACGATTTTCCAGCTACGAATTTGAACATATTGTTACGGTTGAAGAATGGATTTATTTACAGTGAAAAGCGGAGACAAGACATGGGATGGTCCGAAACAACCGATCAGCCTAAAAAACCTTGCGCCACTTTTGCCTCCTCTTCTACGCTTCTCCTGTGCGGCGTTACAATTTCCACCGGGGCAGACGAAGCTCACCGAGCGAGTAAGAGCGCGCGTTGATGGTACGGTTTCAATCGTGCAACGTGCACAACTTGCGTGTTGCCTGAGCGGCGGTTATCAGCTGTCACTTTAGCGTCGAAATAGGTCACTTCACGCAAGCATTTGAGACTGACGAACGGGCCCGAATACTTGGAGAGAAGCTTTTGGGAAAGTTCCCTTTTCCTAACCGGTGTCCATAACCACACGAAGTCACCGGTGGTGAATCTGACGGGCGAATGCTGTGCGTCGTAGCGAGCCTTGGCCTGAGCATGCGACGATAGGGTTCTGAGCCGGGCGAGTCGACGTGCTTCTTCGGCACGACACAATATCTGCGTGACAGAAGCATCTTCGTTAGGTGAAAAAGGAAGTATGGTGTCGAGGAAACTTTGAGGATGGTGAGCGTAGAGGAGAAAGAAAGGTGCGTATCCTGTTACATCATGCTTGGCTGTGTTGAAGGCGTACGTGATGAACGGTAATACGGTATCCCAGTTCTTATGATCCGCTGAGACATTAATTGACAGCATGTTGACGAGGGTACGATTCGTGCGCTCGGTGAGGCCATTGGTTTGTGGATGATAAGGCGTGGAATGGCGATAATGAGTTCCACAAAGGCGCATTAACTCTTCCACGACGTCAGCGGTGAACTGCTGGCCGCGATCACTTATCACCACACGAGGAGCTCCGAGGATAATAGAATGCAGAAGAAACCCCGAAACTTCGGCTGCTGTAGCTGAGACGAGTGCCATTGTTTCAGTATAACGCGTTAAGTAATCCACATACACGATTATCCAGCGGCACCCGGTGGAAGACTTGGGGAAGGGACCGAGTAAATTGATACCCACTTTCTCAAAAGGCGAAGTCGGCGGTATAACTGGTTGTAGAGTTCCTGCAGGAGCCGTAGTCGGTTGTTTGTGGCGTTGGCAGACATCGCAGCTGGCAACGTAGTGCTTGGTTGTCTTCCACAATTGAGGCCAATAGAAACGCTGTCGGAGGCGGTGGAGCGTTCTAGCGAATCCAAGGTGCCCGGAAGTAAGGTCGTCGTGCATGGCCCGAAGCACCGCAAGGCGCAGGCTTTCTGGGACGACCAGGAGCAGTGGAGCACCATTGTTAGAATCATTCTTGTGGTACAGCAGACCGTCACGAATCACAAATGGCGTAGGCCGTTCGGATCTGCGAGTCGCATCAATAATCGGCTTAAGTGAAGGGCCGCGTTGTTGTTCGTTCTTGAAGACAGCGAAGTCAGGAAAGTCGGATGAGATGGCAGTTAGGTAGTCGTCGAAATCGTCAGCATCAATGCTGTTGCTCTGAGCGGGAAGACGAGATAAGCAGTCGGCATCTGTGTGGCACCGACCACTCTTGTATGCAACGGAAAAGTTGTATTCTTGGAGCCGCAAGGCCCACCGAGTCAACCGGCCAGCTGGGTCACGCAGTCCAACGAGCCAGCAGAGGGAATGATGGTCGGTAACAATCTTGAAATGGCGGCCGTATAAATATGGTCTGAACTTGTGGATGGCGAAAACAACAGCAAGACATCCCAGTTCCGTGACTGTATAATTTCTCTCTGCTTTCGTCAGAGTACAGCTGACGTAGGCAACGACCTGTTGGCGAGCATCGTGAAACTGGACGAGCAAAGCATCAACGCCCACACCACTGGCATCAGTATGCAGTTCGGTGACCGCCTCCGGATCGAAATGGCGCAGAAGTGGCCCAGAGATGAGCAAAAACTTCAGCTGCTCGAAGGCAGCCTCTCACTGAGTGGACCATACGTAGGGAGTGTCCTTACGAAGCAGGTTAGTCAGGGGACAAGCAAGCTGGGCGAAGTCTTTAATAAACCTGCGAAAATAAGAACAAAGGCCCAGGAAACTTCTGAGGTCTTTCACTGTCTTCGGCTTCCTGAAGTTGCGAACAGCAGAAATCTTTTGGGGGTCTGGCCGTATACCGTCCTTGTCGACGAGATATCCCAGCACAAGGGCTTGACGCTCACCAAAATGGCACTAACGAGTTTAAAATGAGGCCAGCCTGTTGGATGCAGTCCAAAACAACGCCGAGCCGCTGGTTGTGCTCGGGGAAAGTGCGGCCGAAAATAATCACATCATCTAAATAACACATACAGATCTCCCATTTGAGACCGCGGAGGACGGACTCAATAAATCGCTCGAAAGTTGCTGGGGCATTACATAAACCAAATGGCGTGACGTTAAATTCAAATAGTCCGTCAGGCTTAACAAAAGCGGTCTTTTCTCTGTCACACGGGTGCATCGGTATCTGCCAATACCCGGACCGAAGGTCAACCGACGAAAAGTACGCGGCAGAATCGAGACAGTCAACAGCATCATCAATGCGCGGTAAGGGATACACGTCTTTCTTTGTGACGGCATTGAGGCGGCGGTCATCATCATCATCATCAGCCTATATTTTATGTCCACTGCAGGACGAAGGCCTCTCCCTGCGATCTCCAATTACCCCTGTCTTGCGCTAGCGTATTCCACCTTGCGCCTGCAAATTTCCGAACTTCATCATCCCATCTGGTTTTCTGCCGACCTCGACTGCGCTTCCCTTCTCTTGGTATCCATTCTGTAACCCTAATGGTCCACCGGTTATCCATCCTACGCATTACATGGCCTGCCCAGCTCCATTTCTTCCGCTTAATGTCAACTAGAATATCGGCTATCCCCGTTTGTTCTCTGATCCACACCGCTCTCTTCCTGTCTCTTAACGTTAGTCCTAAGATTTTTCGTTCCATCGCTCTTTGTGCGGTCCTTAACTTGTTCTCGAGCTTCTTCGTTAACCTCCAAGTTTCTGCCCCATATGTTAGCACCGGTAGAATGCAATGATTGTACACTTTTCTTGTCAACGACAGTGGTAAGCTCCCAGTCAGGATTTGGTAATGCCTGCCGTATGCACTACAACCCAATTTCGGTAGTCGACACAAAATCTCCATGACTTGTCTTTCTTTTTCACTAGTATAACAGGAGCGGCCCAAGGACTACAAGAATCCTGAATAACGCCTTTCTGCAGCATGTCATCGACCTGTTCGGCGATCACTTTTCTTTCCGTGGGAGATACGCGATAGGATTTCTGACGTATCGGAGTCGCTTGCCCTGTGTTGATGCGGTGGTGCATGCGGGATTCCTGTAACATCCGAGACCGCACGCGTTGAGCAAAATCAAAGACTGGCGTGTAGCAGGCAAGAACTTCTAGGAGTACATCTTGCTCTGAAGACGGCAACGACTTGTTAATCATACATCGCCAGTCATCCGAATAGTTGGGCAATGGTCGACTGATGTCTGAAAGCGCTGCCACTATTCGTACGTCAATTGTGGCTTGCTCTTCAAATGTTCCCAATTTAAGGCCGGTGGGCAGGGCAACAGGCTCCGTAGAAGCGTTCACAGTCCACAAGAATGCACGCCCGGCGATGGCTTGAACAACAGACCGAGGGACCAACACATTTTTCTTAAGCGCGTTGTTGTGGTCTGGCTCGACAAGACCGCTGCATGATCCCATCCGAACACATGAAGAGCACACCGGAACAAACATGGCTGTCCAACCAGGCAGGAACACATCTTGAAAAAGCGAGAACACGTCGGCTTGATCGGTCTGCAAATCATCAAGTATGGCGATTGGCAACGCGCTCCGTAGTAAAATCTCTCCAGTCCCGCAGTCAAGTGTAGTACTGGATGGACGTAGGAAATATATGCCTAAAATAACATCATGAGTTGCGTGGGCCAAAACAGTGAACTCCGCCCTGAAATTCTGTCCTCCAATTGCAACCAAAACCGAACAAACGCCAACAGGGCGTAACACTTCACCGCCAACTCCACGAAAAGTTTCTTTACGATCCCACGCAAACATAACTTTCTGTCCTAAGCGATCTTTGAAGCGCAGGCTCATAATAGCGGCACCAGTATCGACAAGAGCAGTAGTATTTACACCGTCTATACACACGCACACCTTGCTCTTCAGCATAACAACAGAAGGAGGAATTGGCGAGTCTGACTGTCCCGCGACCGTACCTCCATCGGCCGCACCAGCTAGTTTCCCAGCTGAGGGGGGGAAGGCGACCGACGACGGCGCGGGGATGGCGAACGGCGCAGTCGGGTCGGCGGCGGTGTAAGGCTGCGCTGGCAGACAGGAGACTCATCGCGCGAGTGGTACGACCACTGTTGCCGGAGAAGTTGAACTCCAAATGGCGCGGGCGCGTCTTCGTGCACACGAGCTGAGTACGCCGAAAAACGTGGCGCTCGCTGCGGGCGGCGGCGACAATAGCGCGGAATATGTCCTCGGGAACCGCAGGCGTTGCAGACAGGTAGGTCCCAGTTGAAAGTAAATGGATCAGGTTCCCGGCGTGGTTCCGGGTAAGATTCCGCAGGAGCTTGTCGTGGCATCGAGTATGCCGCTGCAGCACGTCGTGGTGTTGGGTAGTAGTCCGTTGTACCACGACGGACTGGTGAGGGCTGACGGCGACTGAGAGTAGCCGGGAGGGACGGAAAGCTGGCGTTGGTGAAATGTGGTTCCTCAGATGGCGGTCGGCGCTCGCTGCGACGTTCTCGCGACCAGGATGGTGATGTGTCGGGAATGCCTTCGTCAAACGCGCACTGATAAGCAGCGTCTGCTCCCTGAAGTCGCGCTAGCTCCCCTTGAACCACTCGACGCACGATCGAGGCGATGTCCTCGCAGGCAGCGACGTCCATACTGGCAACGGTGGTGACGTTGTCCAAGCGCCCGAACTTTGGTAAGATCCTGCGGGTCTTCAGAGCTTCAAACGCGCGACATTGCTGCCGGAATTCGGAAGGAGTGTTATGGTTTTCTTTTGTGATTAGAAAATTGTACACGTCTTCGGCGATGCCTTTTATCAGATGTCCCACTTTGTATTCATCGGACATATTGGCGCTGACAATTTCGCATAGCTTTAATATTTCCTCAATGTACGTTGTACACGTTTCGCCAGGCAATGGTACTCTGCGCGAGCGCGTGTGTTCCGCTTTCTTCTTCTTCGAATTCGAGTCACCAAAGGAGGCTTTCAATTCCTGGATAAAGGTCTCCCAAGTGGTCAGCACGCATTCATGGTTGTCAAACCAAAGTAGTGCGGTGCCGAACAACCGATCAGCCCATAAAAACCTCGCGCCGCTTCTACCTCCTCTTCTACGCTTCTCCTGTGCGGCGTTACAATATTCTCAATACAAATGAGTTTTTTCCTCATGTAGGAGACATGGGGACTCCAAGTGAGGTCGCGATCCACAATAACGCCTAAGAACCTGTGAGTTGTACTCAATTGACTGGCCCTCGATACACACCGGGTATAAATACATCGGTCGTCGTGTAAATGCCACTAGTGCACATTTTTCTGCGGATATCGTCAGGCCTTGTCGGCGAAGGTATGCTGCTGTCAGGGTTGGCGCTCTCTGTACTCTGGCGCGCACTTGCGGCCTTGTCACGCCGGACGCCCAGATGCAAATATTGTCTGCGTAGAGCGAGACCGTCATTGGCCGTCTGTGGTAGCGTTTCGGTGAGCCCCACTAGAACAATATTGAAAAGAGTAGGGCTCAACACTCTGCCTTGTGGGACACCACGACTGGAGATATATCTATTTGTCGGCCCATCTTCAGTTAGGACAAACACAGATCTCCGTGATAGATAACTCCTAATCCACCTAAAGACGTGGCCTCCAAGTTCTGCAGCCTCAAGAGCTTGGAGGATGGCTTTGTGGGTTACATTGTTGTAGGCACCTTTTAAATCTAAGAAGAGTGCCACAGAGAGGCGCTTCAGAGCTTTTTGTTGTTGCACGGAGGTCACAAGATCAATGACACTGTCAATTGAAGACCGTCCACGTCGAAAGCCAGCCATAGCATCAGGGTAAATGTCATAGTATTCGAGGTACCATTCCATACGTGTTAGTAACATCCTCTCCATGACCTTACCGATGCAACTCGCAAGTGCAATCGGGCGGTACGATGTAATGTTCAGCGGAGACTTCCCAGGCTTCAGTAGAGGAACCAGTCGGCTACACTTCCAATAGTGGAGGACTATGCCGCCATGCCAAGATTGATTAAATATATCCAGAAGATATCATTGTGCTGTTGAACCTAGGTGTCATAAGGCAGCGTACGTCACCCCATCAGGACCGGGTGATGACGACCGCCTGCACGCAGCCAAGGCCGCTTGCAGTTCTTCCATAGAGAAAGGCACTTCCATGCTTTGATCTCTCGCGACGGGAACGTCATGTAGCGAGGAGTCACCAGCAGAACGAAGTCGCCAGCAACATTCGCACAAAAATCTTCCGCGAACTCAAGCTATAGACGACCTTGATGTAGAGCCAGCGCTGTGAAGGGACGAAGTTGTTGTGGAGGAAGTGAGCGAAGGCCCTGGAGAGTTCTCCACACCGGTGATAACGGCTTGCAAGTGTCCAGCGATTCGCAAAAGGTCTTCCATCGTTGGTTCTGAAGTTTGATCATCTGACTATGAACTTTCTTCTGAATGCGTCGGGCTTCGCTCAAGTCATAAATAAATAATAAATAATAAATAAATGGACTTAGTACGCCTATATCGTCTCTCGGCCCGCCGGCGTATCGCCCGAAGTCTCTCCAATTCTTGGTCGAAATCTGTGCGTCTTGTAGATCTTGTATACGTCCGCGTAGAAGCCTGTACCGTTTGTATGATCATGTCTTCAAGGGGCTCGGGATGTTCATGTCTGCACTTGTCCTCCATCGAAAGGCGGTACGCTTGCCAGTCTATCTGTCTTGAGAGCACAGGGGAAAGAGTTGTCAAGACCTCTGATAGTCACGTACGTAGGTATATGGTCGCTGCCGTGAGTTTCAATGTCTGCGAACCATTGAATCTTTGAAATTAAACTATGCGACACTAATGTCAAGTCCAAACAGCTGCTGTAAGTCACTCCTCGTAGATAAGTCGGGCTGCCGTCGTTCAAAACTCTCAGTCCATGCTCGGCAGCGAGATCCACTAGACTCGTGCCTCGTTGATTTGTCCTGAAGCTTCCCCATAGTGGATGGTGAGCGTTAAAGTCACCCATGATTATCCAAGGGCCTGGAGTGTTTGTGATTATGTCGTTTAGTCTGTCTGTTTAGTGTGAAACTTTCTTCTTTTTAACACGGAGACACACGTATTGATTGTCGTCGTGAGGTTGCACTATTTGGTGAACATACGTGAGCTCCTTGCGGATATACACAGCAACTTGACTGCGTTCAATGCATGACGAAGAAACAATGATTCGTAGCCCGACAGTCGAATTGTCTTTGAAAATTGAGGTTCACAAATTATGAGAATGGGGAACTTGTTTTCAAAAACAAATTGACGAAATTCTGACATCCGTGACTGCAGATATCTGGCGTTCCATTGAAGTATGAAAGCGCACTTGACTTTCTCCCGGAATGGCCGCAGTGGTTGTGGATGGCAAGCCATCTTCTTTCTGTAGACCCGCAAGTACTGGTTCAAGGGAATCCAGCACTTGCAGTGCGCATTTGGCGGATGGCGTTTGCATATTATTCAGGAGTGTGCGGATAACACTCACCAACGACCTCAGCAATGCAACTACCTGGACATCTTGCGCAGCTTGTTTATCTGTTGTCAAAGTAGCGCTTGGCGGTAGTCGATGCTGTCGCTCCGCGGTGAAGTGTGCCTGTGTTAGTGCAGGCCAAGCAGCGTCAGATTCTCTTCTCTTAGCCTCGGTATTCTTCTGACCATGTAGGTGTAGGGTACTTGGTGGTGGCGGCGGTGGCGTAATGGAACGCTCTGGAGGTAAAAGAGCACTTTTTTCTTTCTTGGATGCGCGCCGTCGACGAGAACGTCGTCTTCTAACAGTCGTTATTGCTTCCTTCCTTGATGAGCCGTCCTTCAGCATTTGTCTCGAAATTCTGTTCTCCTTCTTGATTAGTGGGCAGTCTTTTGAAGATGCATCATGATCTCTATTGGATTTTGTGCATTTCAATGTAGTCGCCTTGCAAGACTCTGCTGTAGGGGGTTCGGCGCAGCGCGGGCAAGCTAACTTGTTACATACGCCGCTCACGTGGCCCATTCTCAGACACTTGTGGCATTGAAGAGGCCTGGGAATATAGGCTCGAACCACATGACGAAGCAGACCAACCTTCACATGTGAAAGAAGACAGTCGCCTTTGAAGATCACCTTGAGGCAACGGGAGTTCCCTATTCGTCAAACTTCTAATATGTCCGCGGAGTCAGTAGCTGGCTTGACGAGGATAGGAAGGTCAGCATTCGGTATACAGACGTCGACATCATAGATGAAGCCCGTTATCGTGCCTCGGTCCTGCGGGATGTAAGCGCGGACTCTGATGTCGCCAAGATCCGTAACGGTTCGCAACGTATGTAAAGCTGCCGGGTGCTCCACGTCTATGGCCACGACGTTCTTGCGGGGGTTAATGCGAATGTCCCTAATCTCATTCTGCACGAGGGATTCAAGTCGTGCCGAGATGAGTTGCCGATTCATACTCCTCAGGCTGTCCGAAGGATCAACGATAAGGCACGATAAGAAAAAGCAACAATCAAAACATCTACATGGACCATTCGGCTGACATAAATGAATGGATATAAAGGGCTGATTGAAAACATTAAAGCGTGACTGCTCTTGCCACTGGCCGTGTGAGGTGGGCAAATAATGTATTTTTAATTCCTCTCCTAAATTTTAAAATTATCTTTGCTCATCTACTGAACTGTTGTGGCCACATCTTAAAGGCAACTCCTTCATATAAAGCCAGTGTTGCATTCTCATACTCCCCGTCTAACTGCTGCTGCTACTAAAGTTCGCTTACTCTCAAAGTATTCCACAGAACTGCTCCACCAACAAACCATTGATCCAAGCTTGTGTCAAAGCGTCATTTAGTTCAAAAGGATGCGCTGCCATTTCACTCTCTCTCCTCTTTATAGTGTGCGAATTCAGAGCAAAATTAACTTCTTCACATAGGTAGCTGTCTACTTCTATATTCATAAAAAGCCTTGCTAACTTTTGACATTTATGTTGTCGATAGCGTCTACATGCCGCTGGAAGCACAGTGGGACGACATGGCAAATATGCCCAAGCATATCGTTCTTTTACTGATTTTCGTACTTAGTTAAATCCATCAGTTACTAAAGTGCTAAAGGCTGAAACACCACGCGATAACATTATTTTAAGTGTTTTATCCCATGTTGGGACTCGTGGTAGCGCTTAATTCGGTGATCCTTTAGTCGTAGGGATGAGTGCGTCCGGGAGTAATAGCGAGAGAAAAGAGGGTTTATTCTACATATTTACAGTGGCTCCGAATATGGAAGCCCACTCCATGAGGGAGTACTTTGAAAGTCTCAGCTCACTACATGTCTGAGCACATATCAGAACACGTCACGACACACCACTGCACCCTAGGTGTCCGCTTATAAAACAGTCGTCTTCCCTGTTGACCCGACTAGGGAATCAGATGACCTTGATGCGGCCAATCAGAGGGGTCGTATTGTTCACTGAACTCCGCCTCTAATGTTTCACCCTCGCCTACGCATTTGCCGCAACTATGTGGCCATTTGGGAAACCGAGTCAGCCGCCGTTCCCACGGTAGTAATTTCACAAAGTCGGCGGTTGTGGTCGCTTCTAAGTGAGCTTCTTTGTCATTACGTCCGAGCCGGTGTCGGGCCGCATCACCAGGTAGGCGACCGCTGATGAAGAGGTGGCATCGGGGGAAGCACCCAAAGGGCACTTCCGATTTGAGACGCTTGTTTGCCCGTCACCGTCGCTGTCGGGCACTGTCGCCGTCTGGGTGACGCCGATGAAAGGGCCTGCCTCCATGAAAACAGTCAAAGAATGTGCCTGGCCGATTCGGGATACAACACCCACTAAAGCAGAACATACAATCCCACAGAATTTGCCTTTTCCGTTAATATAGAGCGCCTACGCGAAGTACTCGATGGCGTCGAAGGGAGATCACGGGTAAAAAAAAGTTAACCGTGCGCGCACCGGCGGAAAATAAACGATACATAACCTGATTATTTCACAGCATTCGCAGGCACCACTCCTTTTTTATCTCACCTGTGACATAAAATCGCATATACACCCTTGCAATTCTTTATTACCACGCCACGGCGCGTGTCTACCGCTCGGCGTTTCAGCGGACTCGGGGCACTCGATCCTTAAGCGAACAGCGCAGCAGAATAGATTCGAACGGCAAAACGCTCAGCGCATATTTTTGCCGATCCCGACACGCCATGTAGTAGATACACGTCAATGGACGGCGTGGCGCGAACGAAATATACTTGATTACGGTACAGTTCAGCTGATTTAACGTTGCATTTTTTCCACCAAAACCCCAGAGCACGAGCGCTCATTAATACGGCCAATTTGATTCGGTGCAAAAAAGTACCAAGAATCGTGGCGCGCACAACACGCCCTGTTTTAGCTGGCTCCATATAGCTGCTTTACGTGGCCACAAGCGCGCGATGAAGTTAAATCACGACAAAACTCCTTGTTCGATGTCACAAATCTAGTGCTGCACAACCAATTCTCTCAACGGAAGGATGGTACTAGAAATGAAAACGAGCTAAGAGGCGCGTGAAAGATAGGCACGGGCGCTGTACGCACTTTCGCGCTTTTGTTCATCGCGTCTCAATGAACTAGCAAGGGGAATCCGAAAACACTCACTCACCTTTGGTGTTGCTGAGTTGGAGGCGATCATGGTGATCTTCGAGGCAACGAGTAGCCCATAAAGAGTGAGCAACAAGTTGGAATATACCAAAGATGCCACAGCTGGGCAATCCAAGGGCACAGAAAACGTAGCAAACTCATCACGCAACCTGCACGCCACGCCATACGCCGCATGCACAAACTCCGCGAATGCGCCAGTCAACAGCGCAAACGCGCATTCACACAAAAACGCGCATACAAATACAGGCTTTCATATACATGAATTGCAATATTTATTAACAAATCTTGTAATATAATAGTAGTTATTAACAATTTCCGCTGTTTGCGAGAGTATGAAAGTTGTCTGCTTAGCTTCTTTGAGGAACTATTTTCTTTATCGCGGTAACGCAGTGCGCCGGCCGGTCACGTACGGAGCACGCGGGAAATAGTGCAAAATTCGAACATCGCAAATGTCGCGCCCTGTGTGCGCGCACAGTTTTCATCGTTTGGATTAAAAAGAAATATTTTTTTAATACGTGAAGCAAACGGCGCGAAATGACCTATTGACCAGCAACGCACACAACTGCCGCTGTTCGTGCTCGTTAGTTTGACATCATGACAAACGGTAGACAGTATGCCATCCCATTCTTTAAACATTTGTACCTGTGCTTCTGCGCTACGATTTGTCACCGGCAAAGTATCACAGCATAGATTGTGCTTGGTCAAGGCCAAGCAGCTTCCGAGCAGATTGGCACAGAATAGACCTAGGCCTTCATGTAAAATATGCACACCACGGCTTAGATATCACCCAAACTTATTGTTTCATTCTAATGTGCGCTAAGGGCTAACAACTATATATATATATACGTACAGGGTGTTCATTTTTAAGTTTTACGGAATTTTTAGAAATGGCCTGCGGCAGGTAGCATAATTCTTATCATTGAGCTGGGTTATTCGATCAGGCGGACATTAGCAGCAAGAGCAATTGAAACATAGATTCAACTAATTAAAAAACACTAATTAACTTATTTTATTACTTTACGAAACATATTGCAATTTACGAATAGTAGCAGGTGAGCTTGTCAGGCGTATCAGCTTGGAATGGATATACAGAATGACACCAATTTGGACATATGCGCCATCAAACTCGCCGTAAAAATGCACTGTTGTTACACTTTTTGTTTTATAAATGCTGTTTTATACATTGAAGCACAAAAGTAACTCGAATGTCAGTGTATTTGGTCCCACAATTTGGGAAATAATATCTCGAAACTAGTATTATCCTGCAAATTCATTTCAGGTGGATGGGTCTTGCAAACTCACCGGCTACAATTCATAAATTGCAAATGTGTCTCAAAGTAATTAACTATGAAGTTCATTAGTCAATTTTTGTTAGTTATCAAAATCTGAGTTTCAATTTCTTGTGTTACTAATGTCCGTTTCTTCGAATAACCAAGCTCAGCGATAAGAATTATGCTACCTAACACAAGAAATTCTTTAAAATTTCGTAAAGCCTAATCTAAGTTAGTATTAAATACTTAATCAGCTTCTCAGATATTGTAGGATGAAAAGTGTCAATCAGAAAATTATACAGCAACAGAAAAAACTCCCGATACAGCTTTCTGTTGTCCAATACGTGCTACATAAAGGTGTTTTTCTGAGCGTGAGAAAAGCCCGCGGATACACGCATAGTGCCTCGAGCGGCTAGTTGCGCGGTAATATTGCTTGTATTCGCCGGCTTCTTTCGTGCTCGGAAAAAAAAGAAAAAGAAGAAAAATCACTTTTATGTTGCAGGTATTGGACATCAGAAAGCTGTATCGGGAATGTTTAGTGGCACGAGCATCTAGTGACACTTGTTCTTTGCGCAGCACTGCCGGTTCACCTCCTGAGATGATCGGGAGGTGAAAATAAATCAGAAAAAATAGTACCGTACAAAATTCACCAATTTCATTATAGATATTATATCAGAGCATAAGTTTAGTTAGAAGTTCAGTTACTGAAGTGTCTGGAATAATTAGAATTAATTAGCTGAGATGACCGGGGATGCAATCCAAGTTAATCAGAAAAATAAAAAAATAAAATGGTGCAGAACCGAATTCATGGGTTTCATTATAGATATGATATCAAAGCATAATCTTAGTTTCAAGTTGAGTTACTGAAGTGCCTGGAATAATTAGAAATAATCAGAAATCACTTAATACCGCTGACGAAAGCACAGAAGACCAACGCCGAGGTGCGAGTGCCAATAAGAGGCACCTAAGTCAAAGTTTAAGGTTGCCTACTATTTTAAGCATGAAATGCTTTTAGCTCCCGTTGTCGGCGACCTTCAAGTGACCTTGAGCCAAAAATCAAAGCCGTTATCCGGCCACTTAAAAAGCCGGGAAGTTGCCGGGAAGTTGACAGTGAAGTTTAGTCACCCGTAGGCACGAGTACAACTGTGGTATGAACGTAGAGTGCAATATAACGTACCGTACATGCAATACATCGCAATTGATATAAACAAAACAGATGAGCAAACAAAACAGTAAATGGTGTCTGCTTGACACTGGCTTTTTCACGCATCAATAACTACCATGACAAGTTGCGAGAACAAAACGACATCATCCGGGCAACCAGTCAAACTTTAAAAAATGCAGTCTCTGGCTCCAACCCTTTGACTACATACGCGTGTTACTCTCTAAACAAATTAGAAAAAATATTGCTTCCGAGTTCTTCCCAATGTTTCTTGACAATATCACTCAAGCTGTAACTTCTAGTACGGCATCAACCCTTTGACTACATACGCTAGTTACTCTCCAAACAAATTAGAAAAAAATATTGCTTCCGAGTTCTTCCCAATGTTTCTTGACAATATCACTTAATCTGTAACTTCTAGTACGCTGAAGTTTTATTTGTCATTTCCAATAGGGACGTTCAAAAGGCAGATACAGGGGCAGATGAAGTTGGCCGATCCTCGTGACAGTGCTGAAAGGGTCCAAGCTCAATGGCACATACCTTTATGGGCATGGGGACCTGTAACACTTCCTTGAACTAGCCTTGTCATACGTGGGACACAAAGAGACAAAAGAAAAAGAGACATTTTCTCTGTCGAGAAAATGAGGATAACCGAAGCTTGTCGTCTGATTCTAGCATGCTGATTCTAACACGACGGCTTCCGAAGCCAGGCGAAACGTTAGCAAGGAGCCACGGACCACGAGTTGCGGGAGCGTGATGTTGAGGCCCAACGTCAGCGAAGAGCCGCCGACCCTGAGTTTAGCGAACGAAGCGGAGCGCCTGCGACAGCGCCGCCTTGCCACAAGCTTCGCTTTCCCCCATTTTCTCGACAGGACAAGGACTGGTGATGTTTTTGTAAGTACGCCATCCTCGAGCGATGCGCCAACGACGTCATTCTTGGATTGGATACTTCGTCGACTCACTCGGCGCTCATGGACTGTGATACTACTCTATTTGAATTTCCTGATCTTACCGGTATTTCAGCTGTAACGCCCCTCCACTTGTGATCATTTGATTGTGTGTGGTTACAACCACAATCGACCACGTGTGTCATCTTGTGGGCATCACCATCCGTTCCTGACAGTGACTGCATAGTGTCTCCGTTTGTTGACATTCTGCTCGCCCTAAATGTTGCCGTTCCGCACACGTCACCGACAAGCAAGCACACCTTCCGCTCCTCAACTTCAGCTTCTCGGCTCAAGTTATATACTAAATATATACAGGGTGTTTCACGTAACTTGAACCATATTCGTATATACCGGCTGGAAGGCAGGGGGGGGTGGAAGTGCCCTCCCCCCTTTGCGACGCCTTTGGTTCAAGTTATGGGACACACTATATATTCAGTGCTGATTAAGTGCACATTAAAACAATATATATATATATATATATATATATCTGAAATTTACATATATGTGAAACAATATATACGTGAAATTTTTCGGATATATACTGAATCTAAATATTGCTCAACAATGCTCAATAATACTCAAAGTAACAATATTATTCAACAATACGTCCACAACAATTAGTTAATGACTTTACTGTTCTGAAGTGCTCAACAACATTATTGTTGAGATATTGTGTACGTTGAACAACTATTCAGGCGTTATTGAAAGGATATTGTGTCAACAATTCCTCAACAATATGCCAACAACATTTCAATAGTCATTTTTATAAGGGGGAGCGTTGTGGCCCTGCCACAATCTGCGGTTGCCTTCGCAGTGCAAGGCATTGAAGCAGGAAGGAGAGCACAGCGGAGGCTGTGTTTGATTGCCAATAACTCCGCTTCTGCTGAACGCATTGAAGTACTTCTTGCGGCAAAGTGATTCTGAAATAAGCTATTTTCACTTTAAATGTATTTCTCCACTTCCATAAAACGTGGTTCAATGCCCCTTGAAAACCGAAAACAACTGTAGGCGCGCACATGCGTGTGCGCGCAGCGGGAGGATCACTGTGGTTCCTTGTGGCCGTGTGGTATGTACTGTGTAGTATCAGTGATGTGCAAATAACTCTTTCCTTACGAAGATAATAGTGAAGCTTCGAAGGCACTGCATCCACGAAACGGCACCACATGTCTCCTCCTAGGCATTGGTGGTTTCGAAGAGTCGTGGTGACACTGCGCCGCCGACTGTATCGAGCCGACAGAGATAATTCGTGTGTTGCAGCGTGTATTAGATTGTTGCTAGATTTAGTTGTGACTGCATCTTCTTATAAAACCGCGGATGCCTATTTCGTCTTCGACACCACGTCGAGGCACTGCTCACGAGCTCGAAAACGCTGAATTGATGCCCGCCGGTGTTGACGATCGATGTAGAGTGCATAGACATTTCCAATTATCACTTTGCAAGTGATAACATGGCAGCTGTTTGTCGGTGAACAAATTGCATTCACGCATTTCGCATCCCTTTGCGCATGTAGAATCCTAGTAAGTCTGGCTAGTCATGTCTAATGAGAAGAAATCCTGAACGTGAAACGTGAATCTAATAGAAAGGCACACCCGTGCCTGAAGGCATTGTCAGCAAGTATCCGTGACGAATTACACGGGGCTGGGCATTGAACAGTGTGTGGAGTGCC
Source organism: Dermacentor silvarum (assembly GCF_013339745.2). NCBI lineage: Eukaryota > Metazoa > Arthropoda > Arachnida > Ixodida > Ixodidae > Dermacentor > Dermacentor silvarum. The sequence goes on from NC_051157.2 coordinate 126,153,971, forward strand.
GCTGCTTCAGTCTGGCTAGCGCCCATCCCGCTTTCATGAACCAATTTAAATGCCTACTGTATTGGCTGCTATAGATTTTGGTGCGCTGAGAGCAATTCCATAGCACCAGTGAAAATTGATGATTGTTGGAGTTTAATGGTGCAAGGGCCAGGTTGGCCAAAGAGCGCCATGCCAGTGTTAGTTCGCAGTGAAGTGATGAATTCAAAGAAGTAGATGTGACGTGGCTGTAAAGGGGCCTAAAATAGTCGCTGTAAAGTGCGTAAAATCTACATGTAATAAGATATTGGCAATGACTAGTGACGTGTACTATGAACATAAAAGATGCATTGCTAAAGAATGATATGATATAAAAGATATGTCAGATATAAAATTGTCAAGAAACACTACTACCTAAACACGGCCCTTGAAACACGAGAGCCTGGAGGCATGTTCTTATACAAAACTACCATCACAGCGGCATCCTCTGGAGAGAGGATGCGCTATGAATTTATTGGGCTTATAACGTGCAGGACCACGTCGTTTAGGAAACTGAGGACTGCTTTGGTGTTAAACAGCGGTTCCTCACCAAGAAACATATTGGGATGCAGAGGGACTTGATAGCGGTAAGCGAAAGGAAAATGTTTTTTTTTCCTATCTGTTTCGGCATCCCGACACTCCAGGAGAACGTGGAGGACGGTTAGCCTCTCACCACATGTACCGCAGGTTGGTGGTTCATCTCCGGTCAGCAAAAAACTATGGGTGCCATATGTGTGTCCTATTCTGAGACGACACAATAGGACATCAGTTCGCCGTGTTCTCGTTGCGGAGGGCCAGAAACCTACCTGTGGCTTAATCAAGTGAAGCCTATTATTTGTGTCTGCATCCCACAGACGTTGCCAATGGCTTCGCAGTTTCTTACGCAAGAAAGCTTTCAAATCTGTGGCAGATACTGCGGCTGTAGGATTAATAGCATGCGATGTTATTGACGTAGCCATTCGGTCAGCTAGCACATTACCCTCAATGCTTCTATGGCCAGGCACCCAGCATATAATGATATGCTGCTTAGATACATACGCTCTACACAGTACGGAATAGAGCTCAATGACTATAGGATTTTTCTGTTTACAGGGTGACTTTAAAGCGTTTACGACACTTTGAGAGTCTGTAAATATGATTGATTTTTGAAGTTTAGATTTCCTTATATGCCTCACAGCTGACAATAGTGCATAGGCCTCAGCCGTAAAGATACTTGCTTCCGGGTGGAGTACACCGGACTCCGAGAAGGGTGGGCCGACAGCTGCATACGACACCCCGTCACTTGACTTAGAAGCGTCTGTATAAAACTCTGTGCATGTGTACTTCGACTGGAGTTCAAGGAAATGCATTTTGATATGTGCCTCTGGTGCGTGCTTAGTGACCTCTACGAACGATGTGTCACATTCTATGAGCTGCCACTGCCATGGCGGTAACAGTTTCGCTGGAGCCATAAGACAGTGTTCAAGCAACGGAACACCCATTTCCTCACTTAGATTCCTCACACGCAAAGAGAACGGTTTTCTCGATGCCGGTCGATTTTGGAAGAGTGTGGCAGTGGTCATGTCGTTTATGGTTGAATAAGAGGGACGTTCAATGTTCGCGTGTGCTCTAAGAAAATATATAAAACTACTATATGAACGCTGCAGATGAAGTGACCACTGATTCGACTCTACGTAGAGGCTCTGGATTGGACTTGTTCGGAAAGCACCGGTCGCGAGGCGGATGCCCAGATGGTGAACGGGGTCTAGAATTGTTAATGCACTTGGCGTTGCGGAATTGTAAATTATAGCTCCGTAATCAAGGCGTGAGCGGACAAGACTGTTGTACAAGTTCAGGAGGCATTTTTGGTCACTACCCCATGTTGCACGGGACAAAATTTTTAAAAGGTTCATCGTCTTCAGACACCTTGCCTTCAAATATTTAAGATGGGGGATAAAGGTAAGCTCCGAGTCTAGAGTTATTCCCAGAAATTTATGTTCACTGCTCACGGATAGTTCCTCTTGATTAATCGTGAGATTTGGCACTGGTGTCATGCCTCTTTTGTTTGAGAAAAGTATGCACGTACTTTTATTTGCATTTGTTTTAAATCCATTCACATCAGTCCATTTAGACAGTTTGTTTAATCCAAGCTGTACCTGTCGTTCGCAGATAGCAATGTTGCATGATTTGAAACCTATCTGTACATCATCGACATACACAGAATAAAACATGCTGCGTGGAATACCTGTATAAAGGGAGTTCATTTTTACAATAAAGAGTGTGCAACTAAGCACACCCCCTTGTGGCACGCCAGCCTCCTGGGTGAATGTTCTAGATAAAACATTGCCCACTCTTACGCGAAACGTCCGGTTAGACAAGTAGCTTTCGACTGTGTTTAACATATTTCCACGGACTCCCATCGCGGAAAGATCTCGCAGAATCCCGAAGCGCCATGTCGTGTCGTACGCTTTCTCTAGATCTAGAAAGAGCGAAAGTAAAAACTGTTTATGTATAAACGCATCTCTGATGTTTGCCTCGATGCGAACAAAGTGGTCTATTGTTGACCTACCTTCTCGGAAGCCACACTGGAAGGGGTCTAGTATTTTCTCATTTTCTAGGAAACAGATTAGGCGCCGGTTTATCATTTTCCATACAACTTGCACAGGAAGCTTGTTAGCGCTATTGGCCTGTAGCTGCTAGCTAAAGACGGGTCCTAGCCTTGTTGTAGAATCGGGATGACTATGGCTTCTTTCCACAAGGAAGGAATATATCCAGCCGCCCACATGGCATTAAAGAGAGAGAGGAGTGTTGTCACTGTTTCGGGGTGTAAGTACCTAATCATTTCGTAGATGATACGGTCGCCATCAGGCGCCCAGTTGTTGCAACAAGCGAGAGATGCTTTAAGTTCGGCTAAACTGAATGGTCGGTTGTAAGCCTCATTTGATGAACCTTTGCGATTAAGGGGCTGCCGCTCTTCGCGTTCTTTGAACTTCAGGAAAGATTGTGTATAGTGCGATTCACTCGGTATACATATTCTAAGTGTTTGCCTAGACTATCCGCCTAGGTCTTCCAGGCTATCACATTGGCTATTAACTAAGGGTAGGGGATGTGACTCCCGACCTATTAATTTATTTACCCTATTCCAGACTTTCGTTTCATCGGTGTACGAATTTATGCTGGAGATGTACTTTTCCCAGCTCTCTCTTTTAGCACGTCTGCGCGTTCTCCTGCCCTGCGATTTTGCTTGTTTAAAATAATCAAGTTTTCGGCTGTTGGGGAGTTGCGAAACAATCCCCAGGCCTTGTTTTGCTTTTTACGTGCTTTTTGGCATTCCTCGTTCCACCAAGGCAGGCGACGCTTATTAGCTAGTCCGCTAGTTTGTTGTATGTACCTTTCTGCAGCGTCAGTGATAAAACCTGTTATATACGCCACATCATCGTCTATGTTAAGAGAGGCAATGTCATCCCGGGCTAAATATGTTATTCCTTTAAAAAGTTGCCAGTTAGCAGAGTCAACCTTCCATCGGGGAACATGTGGCGAGCATCCATCTTGTTTTGCTAAGCTTAGCATAATTGGAAAGTGGTCGCTCCCAAAGGGGGTTCTTCAGAACGGACCACTGCAGGTACGGAATTAGTGTACTCGACACGATACTCAAATCTTTGGAGGAGTATGAATTATGCGCCACGCTGTAGTACGTTGGCTCTTATTAAATAAACATGCTCCTGAGGAAAAAAGAAAGTTTTCAATTAGGCGACCTCTTCCATCACAACGCGAGTCTCCCCACAAGGTGTTATGTGCGTTGAAATCTCCGAGAACTATGTATGGCTCCAGAAGTTCATTTATGTAGTTTTGAAATCTGTTTTATGTAGTTGATAATTGGGAGGGATGTATATAGAGCTGATAGTGATCAGCTTGTCAAACAACACCCCTCGGACAGCAACTGCCTCTAGGGGCGTACGAAGTTTTAATTCCCGGCAGGCAATACCTCTATCGACTACAATAGCCACACCACCGAAAAATGGCGTATTGCCAGAGAAAGTTTGATTGTGTAGATTTAAGGTGTGTCTCTTGAACACACAGCACCTTAGGATTAAACCTGTGTAGGATTTCTTTGACGTCATTGAGGTTGTGTAAGAGTCCTCTGACGTTCCGTTGTATTATTTGTGCATTCATGTTGGAAGTGTTTTTTGTGCTGTTTGATTAAAAGAGACTAATTTAACTTACAGAGCCCTTGTCGGGCCCTGTGATGCGGGCTTTTTCTTTTTTGGAGTGATCGCGAGATTCTCGCGGCTCCTTTGGCGCTTGCGGCGCTGTCTGGCAGGTTGTTGTGTCCATCGCCTCTTGCGAGGCGCTGGACACGCGCTCTTGCGAACGGTTCGTTTGACGGGAAGGCCTCGTTTCGAGGGACGAGGCCCTTGAGGCCACCAGCCCGGAGGTCGATGGCCCCTTCTTGTGAGTTGGCGGAGCAGCGCGAGCTGCAACCGCCGGGGGGGGGGGGGGGGGGGGGCGGATGGCGTCACTGCCGGCTCACTGTGTGTGGGCCGGACAGCCGCTGGAAGCCGTTGCGACGCTGCACCCTGACGCGCCACTTCGGCAAAGGTTTTCTTTGGCAGGTAGGATACCCGCCTGCGTGCCTCCTTGAACGTTAGATTTTCCTTTAGTTTAATTGTTACAATTTCTTTTTCTTTTTTCCAGGATGGGCACGACCGCGAGTATGCGGCGTGCTCCCCATCACAGTTCACACAGTGGAGAGAGTTTTCGCATGATTCAGAGATGCTCAGTTGCTCTGCATTTCGCACAAGTCTGACGGCCTCGGCAGTTCTGCGAACTGTGGCCGAATCTTTGGCATTTGAAGCATCGAAGAGGGTTTGGCACGTATGGCCTGACACGTAATTTAATGTATCCGGCTTCAATGATCTTGGGTAGAACACTAGAACCAAAAGTAAGGATTATATGTTTTGTCTTTAGCTCCTTGCCATCGCGCCTCATCTTGATTCGTTTTACAGTCAAAACATTTTGTTCTTTGAATCCTTCCAAAAGTTCATCTTCGGTGAGCTCCAACAGGTCGTCATCAGAAATAACACCGCGGGTGGTGTTCATTGTGCGGTGCGGGGTCACAGTCATAGGAAAGTCTCCAAACGACATTAGATTCTGTAATTTATCATGCTGTTTCTTATCGCGGAGTTCCAGGAGGAGGTCACCGCTGGCCATCCTCGTCGCCTTGTAACCTGGTCCTATAGTCTCTGTCAGAGTCTTTGCAACGATAAAGGGTGAGATCACTCTCACGGTCTTTTCAGTTTTCTCACTGGGTACCACGTGGTAGCGTGGAAAGTTCTCAACTTGTCAGCCAAAAAATTTAAAAACTTCTTCGTTGCGCCCCCTCTTTTGGGGGCGTTCAGAAAGCGCGGGAAAAGAATTAGCCATGCAAATACTCATGTTTCGGCAGAAACGCCCGCCACCCACCATGGAGTCCTACTAGGGGACGCTGCAGTGCCTGTAAACGTAGGCCCTGCAGACGCCAGCTGTACGTCACCACTATAACCGAATATGAAATAACCTAGGCAGGCTACTCACACAGGGTTAACCCTCGCTACCAAGAAGATCGCAAGGAATATAGAAGAGAGGAGAAGACAGGAAAGATTAAAAGTAAGAGAGAAAGACGAAGGTTGGAGAGGAGGATAGGAAAAGGCAACTACCGATTTATCCCGGATGGGTCAGTCCGGGAGTGCCGTCTACGTGAAGCCGAGGCCAAAGGGGTGTGTTGCCTCCACCGAGGGGCCTTAAAGGTCCAAGCACTCAGCATCGGCTCAACCCCCAGGTTCCCCTTTTCCCCCGACAGGCCTAAGCCACGCACGGTTAAACGTGGGAGGGTGCAACCCTCGTGTGCTCGGGTACGTGGTGGCGCCACTCACCAAACGCCTGCTTGCGCAGACGCCCCTGCGGGGCCCAGTGAAAATTACATGTGGAAGTAATAGTAATGCGATATGCTTTTGTGGTGATTGTCATTATGTAGCGTATGCATGGGAATGAGGTCATTTCCACCCTGTGCATGTGTGCAGATAAATAGTTATCTCCTTACATTATGGCACAGCACCTGGTGTTATTATCTTCAGTAAATCTCTTACTGCACAAGCTATACTAAAACCTCTCTACATTTATGTGTTTTTCCCCCATTGTCTTCGCTCTGCCAAGAAAGCCAAGCTTCTCTAAGGTGTACATGGCTTGCGCGACTTCAGCTTAACTTGAAGCAATCAGCAAACTCAACACATGTGGTTGAGTTTTACTGGTACAACATTCATTTTGGGGCGAGTGTGCATGCACCCTTAGGGGCTCGTTTCTTAGTTAAAACACTACCATAGCGTTTTTTAATTATATTTTTACGTTGTATTTCTCAATAACATTGTTAGAATATAGAAGTACGTCTGCAAATTGAAGAAACGTAGTTAAATGAATGCACATCTAATATATGTGGGGTCATGGTTTCAGAACGGCGCAACAAGGAAGACGACAGACGAAAGAACACACGAACACAAGCGCCGACTCACAACTAAGGTTGTGGGGTCCCTGACGTAATTCCTAGTGCATTTTGGTACATTATTCCCAGTGAGTTCCTTACTATCACCATTATTTTTCAGCGTTCTGTCACAAGAGGTATTGTTCCTTCATTCTGAAAACAAACTGATGTCCTCCCCCTTTTTAAATCTGGTAACAATGTTCTTTTGTAATTATTTATGGATTCACCTTCTTTCCACCTTAGTAAAGTAAAATGTTAGAATACATAGTTTAAAAGCATATTTTTGAATTTGTTGAATCACATAATGCCTATCTAAGTTTCAACATGGCATTTTGCATAGATTTAGTACCATCTCGCCGTTTATGGAATTCACGCACGGCCTTGACATGCTTTTGACATTAGAATCCTGTTGAATACCATTTTCATAGATCTTTTTCAGGCTTTTGAAACCGTTACTTGTTCTAGCCACTCAACAAGCAGAGCATTATCCTTAGAAATCTATATTACTTCACTGCATTTCTAACTTTGTCTGCAGTTTGTTTGCAGTTCTTTGCAGTTTGTTACTTTCAACTCGTTTGATTCAGCCACCTAGGTGTTCTTCTGGTGTGTGTTTGCCAGCTTACTATTTTTACTTTACATAAGTGACCTTTCCAGTAACACAAAAAGTAGCATTTGATTGTATGCTGACGATTGTTTTCTGTATCATTAAAATAATTCTGCTCATGACTGTCAATGCCTGAATTAATCATTTCTCCAAATTTCTGCCTGCTGTCAGGCTTGGCAGGCAGTGAATGATTTAACAAATTTGCGATATAATCCTTCGCAAAACATACATCACCAAATATTTCTCTCTATTCAAAAACTGCCTAATTTTAGACAGGATTTTTAATACAAGTGCTGCGGCTTCAACTTCTCTTATCACTTATGCTGGCACAAGCGTGTTGATATTATTTGTGCTAAAGCTTTTTAAGAACTTTTATACCTGCAGCAAATGCTAAAATCATCTACCAACATTGTTAAACTTCTGATATAAATTTTGGCTAATATAACCTTTTGTAGAATATGGTGGAGTTGTATGTGGAATGCGCACAAGCTAGCAACATTAACAAACTGGAAGCCGTCCAGAAGAAGGACATTTGCCTTGTTTACAGACAGCTCGACTGTTACTTTCCCCACCCAGTCACATTTCGCCTGAATTATCAATGTCTGTTGAGCTTGCACTATCTGGGTTTGAAAGCCCGTCGTGTTTGTTAGGCTTCACTAGCTTTGAAAGGTTAAATGAAAGCTACATTTAGACCAATAATAAAAAAGAGAGAAACGTTGAGGCTATGTTTGTCAGCTTTTATTTGTTTGCTTTGCATGAGATATTCTTAAATGCATTGCAAGGCCAACTAGTTTGAAAGTGGGTGCTCATTAAACATACCATGCTGCCAAGAAAGATTTTATTGCGATAGCAATTATATGGACACTCCAAAGCAGATTTCTGCCGTCGGCGTCGCCGTCGCCGTGAGGTTCCGTATGACGTCAATGGAGATGAAATCGTCGCTGCGCGCCGCCGAACGCTGTGTGTGCGAGTGAAAGGGCGCGAGGGACGCGCGCTTTCACGGGGAGTGAACGCACGGCGGAGAACAAACGCGCGTTCTGCGCCGTGCTCCCTTAAGGGCTGCAGAAGTAGGCGTCTCTTTCCTCCTTTACAATCACCATATATGTAGAGCAAACGTGCCTTCTTCCGACGCGCGAAAGGCCGAGGGGGGAGGACGAGGGAAGGTAGGCGACGTTTAGCTGCGGCACCAAGTGCCTATTTATATCAGACGCTCCGGCAACAGTCACCAACGCCGCACGCATTTTGTGCGAACGCGGGCAAAACGCCGACGGCGTCGACAACAGTTCTGTATGTTGCCAGTGCTGCTGCATGTCCAAGTTTATACAGCTGATAAAGCTACTATCATTACTCCGTATAGCTCTCTACAAATTTGCTATCGCAATTGATGCTTCGCCTTTCAGGTGAAACTGCGACAACTTTTTTTTAAAAATGTCGCAGTTTCACCCGAAAGGCGAAGGGTCAATTGCGATAGCAACTTAGTGGAGAGCTATACGGAGTAAGCATAGTAGTTTTATCACCTGTACATACTTGGACATGCAGCAGCACCAGCAACGCGCAGAACTGTTGTCGACGCCGTCCGCCTTTTACCCGCATTCGCACCGAACGCGCGCGGCGGTAGTGACTGTTGGCAGGGCCTCTGCGGGCGGCTCGGAGGTTTTCGACGAGATCAGCACGGGAAACTCGTCGAACAGCGCCGGAATTCTTTACCACCTTCTCGCCTGGCAACGTTTTATTGCGATAGCAATTATATGGACACTCCAAAGCAGATTTCTGCCGTCGGCGTCGCCGTCGTCGTCGCCGTCTCCGTGAGGTTCCGTATGACGTCAACGGCGATGAAATCGTCGCCGATGATAAGTGGTTCGTGAGGGAAAGGGAAAGGTTGGCGCTATCTTCTGCAGCCCTTGAGGGAGCACGGCTCAGCGCCAACGGGGAGGGGTAAGTGGGAGCGAAAGAAGGGATAGAGTGGAGTCGCCATGGCTGGGCGAAGCAAAACCGGCAGGCATAGGCGGCACGTATCAGGCCGAGATGGAAGGCCTTGGTGTGCTGCAGAGTCTGCAGGGGTGTTGTGCCAGGCCGGTCAGGCCCGGGGTGGGGTGGGAGGCCGTGAGGCCTTCCCGCTTGTAGAAATGTTCTTAGAGGCGTGCGGAGAGCCCTGACGAGTCAAGGAACTCCACGACGCCTCGAAGTGCAGAAAGGTGGTGTCGGCCGGGGAAGAGGAGATCTTCCTCCTTGCCAGAAGGGAGGCCCAGGCGGCGGAACTCCTGCAGGAGTGGGCCCCGCTGCTGGAGGTACGCCGGGCAGGCCAGCAGGAGATGTTCGATCGTCTCCGGCTCCCCGCAGGAGCTGCAGGCCGGGGACGTCGCTCGTCCCAGTCGGTAGCTGCGTGCTGCCGTCCAGCTGCAGCCGATGCGGAGCCGGAGAAGGAGCGAGGTCTCCCTGCGAGCCAGGCCTCGCTGGGGGAGTGGTCGTGGGGGGCATCCCAGTGCCACCCGTTTGTCTGGGTGGTGGGTCGCCAGGTGTCGCCGCAGCCTCAGTCCTGTGAAGTCGCCCTCCGTCACGGCCCGACTGAGAGGCACAGTGGTGTGGTGGGCGTCCTTCGCCAGGGTGTCGGCTGCCTCGTTGCCCGGGATCCCTACGTGGGCGGGGATCCAGTGCAGGGACACCGGGTGACCTGCGTCCTGCAGCGCTGTCAGCCGGGTAGACAGCAGTGCGACTCCAAGGCTGGCGCTTTCTGGCCTCTGCAGGCCGAGGAGGGCTGCCTTGGAGTCGCAGAGGATGGCCGCTGGTACCCCAGGAAGCTCCTCGGAGAGTAGGTCGACGGCCAGGTGGAGGCCTGCCACCTCCGCTGCAGTCGAGCTGGCGTGTCTGGGCAGTCGACACTGCCTGCTCTTCTGCAGGGCTGGAGCCATGCAGACCGCCGTGGCAGAGCCGGTGTCCGGTACCACCGAACCGTCGACGTACACCAGGAGGTGGTCTCCGAGGGTCTCGTCCAGGAGGCAGGCGGCCGTCTGCTGCAGGGCGCAAGCGGGCGAGCGCCTCTTCGAAATCCCGGGCAGCTCCGTGGCGATGGGGACAGGAGGCCTCTGCGGTGGGGGCAGCTGTACCGCATTCGGCGGTGGGTTGCCAACCACCTCCTCGTAGAGGCGGCACAGCTGACCCATCCTTGAGGAAGGCCGGGACTGGAGGCGACGCAGCAGGCCTCTGCCATCAGGAGCATGGTGGAGGCGGTCGACGTGCCTCAGCCCCTGCTGCAGGAAGAGGAGCGACAGGGGCCATGCTCCAGCCTCCGCAAGGGTAGCGGCAATCTGGGAGCTCCGGGGGACGCCCAGGCAGAGTCGGATGGCCGCCCGGTGCTGCAGCTCCAACTTTTCGAGGCGGCGTGGCGGCAGCGCCACCAGCGGGAGGGCGTACCGCAGGCGTGATGTGGCCGCCGCCTCGTAGAGCCGCAGGGCCCACTTCACCGAGCAGCCCTCTCCATGAGCAAGGAGCTGCGACACGGCCTTGCGGACCCTGATGGTCTGGGTCTGCATGGCCCCGACTGCCGGTCGCCAGGTTAGCCGGTGGTCGATGCGCAGCCCAAGGTACGACACAGTCGTACTCCATGGGATGTGCACGCCTTCCAGCTGCAGCCGGGGAGCTGAGCGCCGTGCCGCTACTCTCGGGTGGACGAGGAGGGCCACCGTCTTCCCCGTCGAAACCGAGAGTCCGATGCTTCCCAGGTAGGCGGCCGTGGTGTCCAGGGCTCTCTGGAGGGCCAGGCACACGTGGCGGCTTGACTGCGGCGGTCCCCGCACCCACAGGGCGATGTCATCCGCGTAGATGGAGCACTCCACCTTGTAGTGAGGGTCGGTCGGCAGTGCAGCAGGCAACCGGGCCAGGGCGAGGTTGAAGAGAAACGGGCTCACCACTGACCCTTGTGGTACGCCAGCTGCGACCGGACGGGGAGTGCTCCTTGCATGGCCCACGCGGACCCTGAGGGTGCGGTCGTTCAGGAACGATGACAGGAACCGCCGCAGGTTGCCGCCAATGCCCAGGAGGTCCAGAGCCTGCTGGACGACCGCATGTGGGAGGCCATCGAACGCCCCCTTGACGTCGATGAGGAGGAGCATGGCAAGGTCTCCGCTGGCCCTGGCGTCCTCCAGGGTGGAGACGACGTCTGCGATGGAGTCCGCAGTGCACCTTCGGCGCCGGAAGCCTGTCTGCTGGTCCGCGAGGAACCCGCAGGCGCGGGCCACCCATTCGAGCCGTGCCGCGCTCCGGACGCTGTATGTGCGAGTGAAAGGGCGCGAGGGACGCGCGCTTTTTGCGCCGTGCTCTCTGAAGGGCTGCAGAATTAAGCGTCTCGTTCCTCCTTTCTATATATATATATATGTATATAGAGCAAACGCGACTTCTTCCGTCGCGCGAAAAGCCTGGGGGGACTGGAGGGAGGGGAGGCGACGTTTTGCTGCAGCACCAAATACGTATTTATATAAAAACGCCGCGCGCGTTCGATGCGAACGCGGGCAAAACGCCGACGGCGTGGACAACAGTTCTGTGCGTTGCTGGTGCTGCTGCATGTCCAAGTTTATACAGCTGATAAAACTAGTATCCTTACTGCGTATAGCTCTCTACTAATTTGCTATCGCAATTGGTGCTTCGCCTTTCGGGTGAAACTGCGACAATTTTTTATATAAATACGCATTTGGTGCCGCAGCTAAACGTAGCCTCCCATCCCTCCCTCGCGTCCCCCCACGGCCTTTCGCCGAGGGAAGAAGTCGCGTTTGCTCTATATATATATGGTGATTGCAAAGGACGAAAGAGACGCTTAATTCTGCAGCCCTTCAGGGAGCACGGCGCAGAACGCGCATTTGTTCTCCTCCATGCGTTCGCTTCCCGTGAAAACGCACGTCCCTCGCGCCCTTTCACTCGCACATGCACCGTGCGGCGTGCGGCGACGATTTCATCGCCGTTGACATCATATGGAACCTCACGGCGACGACGCCGACGGCAAAAATACTCTTTGAGTGTCCATATAATTGCTATCGCAAAAAAATTACTGAGAACTTGCGCTGTCAAATCGAGAAAGACAAAAGAGAGTTTTATATGTAAAGCAGTCTTTCTCAACATAATTAAAAATTGAATTCAGTTTGCAAATTAATTGCATTATAATTATTGTCTACAAGCAAGTCTTCATTGCAGACCGTCCTGCACATATTTGCTGTTTGGACATAAGCGACCACATTTGGTCCGTTTCATTCACCTACACCACTTTTAACCAGTTCACAGCGCGGCACAAGAAGTTATAAAAATTGTGCAGCTCAAATATTTCTTCGGTGCAAGCACAACGCGACACTCGAAACAAATTCCGAGGTGCAGATACGATGCAGGCATTATGTTCTGTGTGCCTGAGAGTGCCACTGATGTCAGTTTGAGAGATCCTAAACTGCAGGTATGATCAGCTACTGAGGCCTAAGCAATCCTCGCGTTGCTTAGGCACATCAGACATGTGTAAGCATGGTTTCAGTGGTGCTTACGTCCGTGTGCTTTATTGTCTGCTGCTTTGCACCAGCACGCCTACACCATGTTACGCCACCGTGTGTTGGGAACTGGCAGAAAAATTGTGAACCAGCCCTGCACCATTTGTGATTCTTTTAAAACTAATGACATGGTTCATAGGGCACCTTTACTGCACCTCGTGAACTGGTTCAGATGGTGCGAATGGAAGATACCTAGTGTCATGGCGACTCGGGGCAGTGCATGCACATTGGATACAAAGCTTCGGTTATTGCACAGCAGCAAACATGGATTGTGACCTGTGGTACCATTATGTAACCGATTTTAATTTTACTTCAAAATTGTGTAATCACTAGGTAAGTACAAAAAGAAAAGTATAATACACATGGCCTTTCTAGTCATCTTAAATGACCACTAAATTTGTTCCATGTTCAGCATTGTTTACCAGCGGCTACAAGTGCAAATGAAAATACACAGTGCAAATGCAGCATTGTGTTTAAAACAGATTAATTGAACATCAAACGTTGCTTAGCGAAAACGCCCCTTTTCACTGCTTGCCTGCAATGGGGTCAGTGTCGGTTCAAACCTATGTTTGAAAAAACACAAAGATTCTGCACTGCCGTAAGCCTGTAGGCATGCAGGGCTCTCCATTGAAGCGTGCCTTATAAAAAATAATGCGGACATCAGGATCAGTAGAGTGTCAATCACGATTAATAGCCTGCACTCTATTTGCGTGTTTTTTTACATTGCCTGATGCGTGGGTATAGTTCTTGTACATATACTTGAATAAAAAATTAAGTTGCAAGTCAGTGCTCATGTTGCGTTTTCGCTGTCCTTCATACTTTGTGCGCTGTTTCTAGTCTTTCAAAAATGCACCAACTCGATCGCCTCGCCTTCAATTCTGCTGGCCTCAGTCTGGAAGTTTAAAGTCACACAATAGAGATAAAAACAACGTAGCGTATCAGTGGATACAGGTCAATTGCCGTATCGACGGAAATGACCGTCGGAAATGACCATCATGGAGCCACCCGATCTGCTCATGATGGTCTCCACTGTAATGCTATATTTCTCTCCAGAACAGACGCAGCTGCAAGGCTTCGCTCGCACGCACGTGAACTACTTGCACTTGCACAGTGCAACTCGAAGGAAATGACCAACGCTATCCTCCACAACTTGGATCAGAATCTACAGCTCCATCTTCCGTCAGGAATATCTAGAGCTGAGGAGACGCTCCTGTGCCGCTTGTGGCTTGGCAGGGCGTTCACGAGTGCTTACTCATTTCGGATCGGAATGGCCAACAGCACTATATGCGATAACTGTAGCGGCGAGGAAGCTATCGCCCAACTTCTCTGAGTGTCCTCGCTTCAGTGTGCTCAGGAAATAACTTTCTAGAGTTTTATATGGACTTGATAAACGCCCTTTGTCAGAGGAAAGGATCCTAGGACACTGGCCGAGACCGTCCTCAGCACAGAAGGCTTTGAAAGCATTGTTGTGCTTCTTACGGTCTTAGAGACAGACATTAGGTAGTACCATATTCTTTTTTTCTGTGCTTTTCTGGCCCCCATTTTTGTAACATCTCCTCTCTATTATCTTTTATTCTCCTTACCCCCTTTCCCCAGCACACTGTAGCCAGCCGGTCTGAGAACGGGCAAACCTCGCAGTCTTTCCACCTATTCTTCCTTCCTTCCTTAAAGTCATCTGTTAAAATGAGGTTCCAATAAACATGGAAACTGTTTGTATTACAATAACAACACTTTTACTGTTTGAAGCATGCAGTTTACGCTGTTGGCACGAAAAGATGTGAGAGAGATGCACAGAGTATTACAGTGTACGAGGTTGAACGGTCCTGTCCCGGCCATGAATACCGCAATGTCATCATGGACATGCACGGGTCTTGCACTGCAAGTCAGAGACCTTTTCTCAGAGACGAAAGATTTTTAGATAAAAATACATGAGTTTCTTACTTGCCAAGCTACACCTTAGACCAGTAAGCACCACATGGTCTTCCAGAAAAGAAGGCTGCAGAAATATTTAAGTACATACAATACTCATTTTTCTCTTAAGACACGATTTTTCTCGCAGTTGCAAAATGCAATGTAGGTAGCAAGAGTGTGCAGCTTTAGTGCATCTGCTGTTGACAGAGCTAAGCTGACCTATAGGTGAAAAGGCACAACTACATATGTCAATACAATGTAAATGTATGGCTTTTTAAAGACATGTTTCACTGCAAAGGGGAATTAAAGTGGGCAGGATTCTACGGTAATGTGGCACACACAATACAGCTAGGATACACTATGCACATCACTTTGAGTTTACTCGTTTGCTTTCTTGGTGTTGCGTGGCAGAAAAGAAAGCTGCAGCGTTACTATGCATGCCATAGTGTTTTATTGCGACAGCAATTATATGGACACTTCAACCGGATTTCTGCCGTATGCGCCGCCGTCGCCGTCGCCGTGAGGTACCCTATAAATAAAATCTTCGCCGCGCGCCGTATGCCTGAGTGGAAGCGTGCGGGGACGCGCGCTGTCACGGAGAGCGAACGCACTCAAACTCTCACGCGTAAGCAAGGAAGCGGTAAGCCAGCGCCGGAGGGAGCGGGGGGGGGGGGCGCACTTCTACTCTGCCAACAACCGCGCTCGTCGCTCGGCCGCACCGTCTCTTATCTCCACACGGCTCTGACCTTTATGCGCCGTGCATTCGCCGCTCAGTTTCCGTTGAAGCGATAGACCGCACGTACCTTCGCCCGCTGCGGCGTATGCGCTTGCTGCCAGCGTTTTGACAGTCGTTGTCTGCAGTCATTCAGTGTGATCTATCCATGTTTGTTTGTGCGCGCTCACACCACGCTTGTTCATTCAGTTAGTAATAGTCGGGCCACATTTTCCAACGCACGCTACACATGCAATGCTGCCCAGATCGGCAGTGCAGCGCTACAGGTGTGTCACTTCGCACGCGCTGCCCACGGGAAGCGCTTCTCATCAACACCACCGTTTCACACGCGCCTTCTCGTGGCCATCGGGTCTCTCTTCATGTCGGTCTACTTACGCCGTAGCACACCTGCTTACTTAATCAGTTCATGTTTACTACAATTCATATTGATACCAAAGCCGCTCACCTTACTTCGTATGACATTGCTGTGTTGCTATCGCATTCATTGCTTCGCCCTTAGGGCGAAACTGTGACATTTTTTGTCTTCATAATATCATCAAAACTGGTGCAACTACAATTCATTGTTCCACCAGAGGCGCCATCAGCCAGCTGAGCCGGTCTTGGTACATAGAGCTTCTCAGCTTGGTCTTACATATTTTAGCTTTGGGAATGTCCTTTCGCACACACTTGTTACAGGAGCTGTGGAAAAGAGGTCAAGAATGCTACAGAAATCTTTGGAAACTGATTTGTCCAGCCCAGTATTTTATTTATGGTGGTGGGTTCCTTGATAGTTTCTGGCTTAATAAGTTACATCTTTGCATGCGAGTTGTCAAATTACATATATTTCAGAGGAGCTAGACATAACAACCCATTGCATTATTCGCCACATAGAGGTCCAAAAGGGTCTGCATGAAAACTATGATAAAATTGTATAAATCCCACGCAGCGTGGGAATTGATGTTACGCAAGGTACATTGCAGGTAGTTGGCTATGCAAAGGTGAAGCATTGCTGTCGGGCGTTTCGAAATCAACACTAGTGTCAAACTTGCTTTGGAGGCGACCATGGAGGTGACCAAAATGGAGGTGAGCAACAATCAGTGGGCGTGCTGCTGCTGAGACACCCGTATCTTTTCATGTGAACCACCTAGTTTGAACGCAGATAGCGTGATAATTGAATGACAATGCAACGGCCACGATGGCATCTCAAACACAATCACACGTCTAGTGGCATAAGCTACCTAGTATACAACTGCGGCCACTGGCTTGGCATAAAAACATGATGAGAGTAACAACCCACATTATTCAAATCTTTCAACGCTAACTATAAAAAATTTCGTGCTTTGTTACACCTATAAATCCACATGAAAATCACGTACTAACATAAGCATGCAAATATACACAATGAAAACACATCGCAGCACAAGCAAAATTTTATTACTTATGCGATTTTATTTTATTGTGGAAGTCATGAAAGCATAAATCCCTGATAAAACTTTGTTAAAACTGAAACACATGTCTCGTTTAGTCCATTTCCTTCTTGGTGGAGTTTAATTTGCTGGTCATTGACGCTTGTACATATTGACATAATTCCTGCCAGTCACGGCAACATGTCATGTCATTATGATTATAGCATGCAGTTTTTCAGCTCCAAGTCTTGCTGCTCTTTTTTGGCATAGCTTCCATTAATTGCAGCAATAATATAAAGTTAATATGAGCTGGCCTAATGTGTAAACATTTCTGAACTCTTGCACCTTATCGATGTTTTTACTTCTCCCATTTCTACCCAGAATGATGCAGTGGATTTGATTTCCAAGGTTGCTTTTACTTGCTTGGAATTAAGCTTGGAAGGCAATATTCTGCACTCTTTTTCTGTCCTTTCTTGAATAGACAACAAGTGAGAATACTCCTTCAGATGGCACAATGGTCGCTTTATTTTGTTCTCCAATTAATAGAAGTTGCTCTAGTTACGAACTTAGCAAGAACCTGGTCCAGATGCCCGCAGTCCTTTCTTAACCTTAGTCACAGATGCCAAAGATGCCACAGATGCCAAAGCAAACAGTTGGCAGAGAATTTGCAGCTCATGCACTTCAGCATGCTCACCAGCTTCAATGCGTGCTGTTTTACAACATTTGCAGCAGTTTGCCCAGGTAACGTATTCCAGTTCCGACAAAACTTGTTTGTCCATATCAGCATCACTCCTTTCTCTGGCGTTTGGTCCGATGAAGTTCTGCAAGAGAACAATCTGCCCAATCATTGCACGAACTGCTGAGTATATATGATAAGTGGTACACATTTGGTTTCGGCAATGTAGCTAGTTATGTGACTTGGTTCATTTGCATGCATGTAAATAAATGCGCCTAAGGTACAAGGACAAAAAAGCACAAGGCATCGTAGCGCGTGCACTACGTGTGTCTTGCACTTTCTTTCGTTCTTGTATCTTAGGCGCACTTACATGCCTGCAATGGTTTAAGCAAGTCGTATCTTAGTTTGAACATGTGTGACCGACTATATTTTGTGTGGTTCTAGTTTTCGTGCATGGGGATTTACGTTTGAGGTAGAGAGAAAGAAACAAGCAAAGCTAGAGAGGTTACCCAGATGGACCTCCAGTTGGCTGCCTTGCACGGGAGAGAGGGCAAGAGGGGTTAAAAAAAGGAGGCAAAACGAAAGTTCACTCGGATAGAAGACACAGGGCGCCTATAACTGTCTTTTCAGGTTCGTTTATTTTAGAGTTATTAGAGCATGTGTAACTTTCTTGGTTGCTATTGCCAAGCAACCAGGTTCTTATCCTCTGCAAAAGGTCAACTGTACAGTTAGGGCTGAGACTGGACGTCAGAGTGGGTGCACGGCCAGAGGAGCTGCTCGATGGTGTTTTCACGGTTGCAGTGGTCACGTTTAATAAAAAGAAGTCTGAATTTGTGAAGGCTACACCCAGTCGTAGGCGGCACAGCAGTGTATTGTACCAGGAGAGGTTTGACATCGTAATCTCAGCTGTAGTGATAGATTAAGCCTGCACAAATTATGGTTGAATTAGAGCACTGCACGGGCCTGATTTTTCGGCCGAAGCCCGGCCCGGGCCCGCTTAACGAAGCCCGAGCCCAGCATGGGCCCGCAATACAAAGCCCGAGCCCGGCCCGGGCCCGGGTGTACATGACCTAGACCAGCCCGGGCCTGGCCCGGGCCCGTGGTTCCACGCCCGGGCCCGCCCCGAGTCCATGTTGGTGAGCCCGGGTCCCGCCCGGGCCCGGGCATTCATTACTAGCCTTAGCTAGGGCCCGCATGTGCATGACCAGGCCCTACCTGTAAGAAAACAGTTATTTTTTTACTTACAGATTGTACCGTATCTGTCAGCCTCACCTTCTCGAGGTTTAATCAGCTGCAGTTTATAAGCAATATGAGACCGTAATCTTTATTTCTCCCACGGGAACATCAGTGATGCGGCCCATTACCCGTGTTGTTATTTTTCCGCTGGTGCGCATGCATTTACCTTGATCTGTACGATAGGGTTCTATGATGTCATTTAGCATGCAAATATAAAGATATGATTATATTAAGTTGATTTATCTGATATTGGTGCTTGGGGCTTCACACGTGTTCTTGTGGCTTTGTTTCTATGTATATATAAGTGGGCGAATTCACGTGCCTACAGCATCAAATAAACGCACAAGACACCCCTTGCCTTAGCGCTAAAATAATGCAATGGTATCGCCACTGGTAATAGTGCAATCACAAAAGCACATAAAGCCAACAGACAACGAAGCCAAGGAAAGCATCGGGGAAATTAGGTGTAGTTGAAATTGGAATGTGGAAAATTATGAAGAAAAGGGAAATGAAAGTGGACGAAAAGGTAACTTGTCGCTGGCGGGAGCCGAACCCACAACCTCCGCATTACGCGTGCGTTGCACTACCAATTGTGCTATGGCGACGGCCATCAATTCGTCCACTAACTTGGGTATTTTGGGTATTTATATTTACTAGATCTAGCCCTAGGATTGTTAGCCAGCGCCACTCAGAACCATGATGGGCGGATGTGGAACATCCTTTTTAGCCCGATGGCGCAACGAAACCATCCATGTAAATATGAACAAGGTTTGCATAAACATTCTGTAAAGGGGCAAAGAAAGCTTGAATAGAACTGTTGATGACAGCTGGGCTTTTGTTGTAACCCCTGGGAATTGGAGGCATAGTTGAGGCTTTTCCATACACCACGAAATGGAGATGGTGATCTTGCAGCAGGTGTCAACATCTTTTTGAAGGGACGGCGGGTGAGTAACAATCTATTGTTCTAGAAAATGTAGCCTGAGAGCTCTCCACTTACAAGCAAATGAGATGGTGGATAAGCGAGATGGTAGAATGTCGAATGTGTGCTCTAAGTACTTTAGTATACACATCTACGTACATAGGTCAAGATTAGTTCTCTCTGGTGATGGAGATTGTGACGACTTATCCGTCAACAATCGCGATTGTGTTTCACACACAGTAGATTCGAGAGAAGGCTACCTTGACCTGGCTATATCACCAATTTAACCAGTTCAGAGTGAGAACTTTGCTTGCAGCTGTGTCCTGCCTTCGTGCATGTAGATATATATGGTGTTACAATTCTTCTGATTTCACTGAAAGCAAAAACTCATTGATGTTGCAGTAAAACAGTTTTCAAAATGTTCAATGTCTCGTTAATGACCATGCGTTCAAGATGGTTTTATTCAAAATTAATATTTGTCCAGCATGCCATATATGTATCCCCATGTTCTGTTGACCAGTACAAAGACCATTTATTTGTATTTGGAGGTGATTTGTAACAGGGAGGCCTGTTCTTGGGAATTCAGTAGCCACACAAAACATTACTTGTGTTGCAATTAATAAAGATGGACCATGAAGTCCTGAGCCGTGCGCGCAACACAAAGGAATGAGAAAATAACTTTTGTGGTAGCGCATTTCGCATGCGTGTGTGTGTATGCGTTGGTGTGCTGTTTCTTTTGTCTCACTTCCTTGCCATCTCACATTCAGCGGCAAATTTGCGAAGCATGTGGCTGGGACTTCTGCAGATGCAATTACAAGTCCTCTCTCGGGAGAGAGGGAGTGGACCTAAATGTTAAATATGTCACAGCCGCCTACAGTCCACCGCAGTCTTAGCTGATATACACCCACACGTACGCAAGGCTCCTCGCAAGGCACGTACGCATCCACACGTACGCAATGGTCGACAAATTTTCTTTAATTAGCTTCACCACAATACGGACATGTTATGCGGTGAATCATATTTGCCATGCAGTGAAGCATACTGAGATTGAAAGGGCGCATTATTCAACAGTCACGGTGCCTGTAGTAGGAGTTCCTTAATTACACCCGCACGTACACAGTCTCTGGCCATAGTACGAGCACTGAGCTATCATATGTCAGCAAGGTTTCTTGCGTGGTTGTGGTGTTTTAAGCCGGTGTTTTAAGCCGTTGTTTGGCCCTCATGATTCCTCTGTTCGCGTCCTCTTTACAGACCCAGGCCTTGTTTCGCACCCAATCGCGCACAACAATAAAACAGACTAATAAACCCAGGTATTTGCTGTAATGCATAAGTTTTGTTTGCAAATTGGCTTTACTGTGTTAAAAATGCACGCTAAACACGCGCATTTTTAATGTGGCTTCGGCTTTATGTGAAAAAGGCAGGAACGGCTTTCTGGTAATGTTCTTGATCGGAGCGAAGGCTCTATAAATAAAGCCGATTTCGGTAATAGCTTCACGATACCTCTGTGCCGCAGTTCTTTGATAGTGTCTTACCAAACATACAAAATGCACTATATAGAACGTCTTTTCCGCACTACAAGTCTACCATTTTGACGGGGTGTTTACACCCGTGAAATTCAGGAGCCGTTATGTTGCGGCTGCCCATTTTACGTGTCCGACACTAAAGGCATGTTCGCTAGTATAGGAATAAAGGTGACAGTCAAGAACTACTCTGCCTTCTTTTTGCACGATTATGTCAGTGTTCTGATGGTCTATGTGTTAGGTAGTCAGAGCTGTCAGTTTATAGTTATTTGCCTACTGTCATCGAAAGCTTCATAGTTCGCCTTTCTGGAATATGATATCGACAATTTAATTGCAGCGTGAATCAATGACTCAATAAAAATGTCAACTTTTCACAAGACCTAGCATGGAGTGATTCATGCATGTTCGCTTTTCCAACCGAGCGAGCCCACAAAGGCAGCCCTGTCGGAATAACTTATTCTTAGTGAAGAAAGAACCAAAGTGCTGGCGAAATGTTTTCTTTCATACTGATTTTATTGACTCTGAGATGGCCCTTCTACTTATGGCCTAACCAGTGATAGCTATTTGGTCACCACCATTGATCATGCCTGGCGAACTAAGGTATTACCATCACTTAGCCGGAAATTAATTGTGGTTTTAAATTACACGTTACTGCACAGGGAAAACACGGGGAATGCGAGAGATGGAAATTCAAGATGATGAGTAAGAGTAACACGAGAACGAGTGGACTTGCCTTCTTCAAGGCGACATACGCGCATATTCTCCCCTCGGCATAGTGTATATAGGTAGGGTTTCCTGCCTACCAATATATACTGTGCCGAGGAGAGCATATGTTGCCTTGAAGAAGACAAGTTCACTTGTTGAAACGTTGGCTCCTGCTCTCACCTTGTTCTCGTGTTACTCACCTTACTGTACCAGATTTTGTATAGAGCAAGGTATTACAAACATAGAAAGGCTTGTAAATGCATCCCTTTAACAATTTTGTAATTTTTTGAATCAATACAATTAATACTTTAACGAAAAACAGCACCGCACAATTAAGTGATCGACAGTGACTGAACAAGAGAATACTTTGCCTGGAGTGAAAGTTTGGACAAAGGGACTTGCCTTCATTAGGGCAACAACTTATTTCCACATAGCTCATCACTCCCAAGGGTCGATGAGGATAAGCTGATGTTCGTACGAGTAAAATGAAAGATATAGGTAGGGGAAGGAGAAGTGTTTGAAGGCCAGGATTAGCTTGTGATAGTAAAAGGGGTGTGCTAAAAGCTCTCCCAAGTAGGGTGACAAAAAAAAACACATAATTGAAATGAACCATTAGATGCAAGTAGGCATCAACCTAGTGTGGCAGCTCTTTAGGCAAACCTTCTAAAGTAAGGCTTTCCCTCTCAACTCTGTGGACAGCTGAAAGTATGTCATAAATGTTGCTCGTAATGTCCTGGCCATGACCAGATATAATCTGTAGGTTCTACTGTTCCACTTGCCTTTTGTATTTACTATGATATAGTGTTACCTGAAAAGACATCTGCCTTGATGGACAGCTTTTACACTCACAAAGCCTTTCTTGACCTTAACATACTCAGGCTTTTTAAGCACTATGTCAGTTTTATGAGATTTTTGTCGATGAGTAACTGTTCTAAGATCTGTTATGTGCAAAATTCACATATTTTGATGGTGTTTACTTGTGCAACATCTCCCGATATTACACAGCATCTAATATTTAAGACAACCGCAGTTATAGTGGACTAAGGATGACTGTAGTGACTGACGAAACTAGTGACATGAAGATATTTCACTTTTAGCACTCCCTTCATACTTTCATTTCCTATTTAAGTGCTCAATGAGTTCAACATTTGCATTGGTGAACCATTAAAATATGGTCAATTACACTGGGTTACAATTATTATTGGATTGTGCCTGCATTAGAAAAAAATGAATGTAACTGATGCAGTGTAGTGGACGGAACACCTGGCTCATAAATAAACAGTAATGAACTCAAACCCTTACTTTTTTCTACAATAGTTTTTTGCAAGATAATTTCTGATGACTAACTCAGCCATGCTAGCACCTATGAGTGATATATATGACGGCTAAATTAGGATGTGTTACGGTTTGATATTTTAAGCATGTGGTTTTATAAATATATGCATTTGAACAGGCTTGAAACCTTGTGGTTGTGCACCTTTGCTAAGGTTCACTTTAACAGTTATTTTGTTTCAAGGGGGGTTCATGGCAACTATATTTTTATTATTCAGTATGTTGTGGCAAGATAAATGAACCAACGACCATCATATTGTACTCATTTGGCGGCTTTAAAGTTGAAAGAGAACTATGCACACTAATTAAAATGCTTTGCTTTTAGTGTACATTTATGGCAAAACCTGTCTTTAAACATCCTAATATGACTAGGAAGACATTACAGCATAGAGCCCTTCTGCTTGCCTGAAATTTTCGAGAACCATGCAGCTGTAATTGATATCAATATGAGTGACCTGTCCTTTGTATATGTTCTAAGTAGTACTTAATGAAGAGAATTGTGGAAATTAATCGGCCAGTGCTGATGCTAGTAAGCTAATAATTTTGTCAAAAAAGATATCGTTACCTGATTTGCGTGTAGCCAGTCTGCAACTCTTTTTATAAATTTAGGTGCATAAAAAGGGTAACATTATGAACCTGATGATAAATGAGTCATTCTAGAGAGAATCTCGTTCATATTTGATGTTCGGTACAGAAGCCAGGAACGTTCAGCGATGTCACTTGCCATTGTTAATGATGTGTGGCCATGTCCTGGATACATTATTCCTAATCTGCAACTCGCACCTTTAAATCTTTCTTCAAACATTAAAGATAAAACATGTAAGTGGCCTTGTTAAGACTTGTTTATTATTGCCTTTCATTGAAAGCTATGACCTAAACTCTTAACAGTATTCTTTTGCCTAAGCATGTGACTTTGCGTGGACTTGAATTATTGAATTATTTGAATTTGAAAATTGAATTATTAAACTAACTAGTCTACCAAAGGTTTTTTATTGTATTCTACTAAATTACCTATTGTTTCTTTGCAAAAATTACCCAAATGTTTCACTGCATGTCTTGTATTCTTAGACTTTTGACCTTGTTGTCTAGTTTTGAGATTGCTGGCATACATCAGGAGTGCCATCATTTCAGGGGTGCTTTCTAGCAAGATTGGTAGACTTAGTTTTCCTTCAATTGCACAAACAATACTTACCAGGTCTGAAGCTTGTGTTCTCCTACTTGATTCTTAAATAAAATACTTGTACACTTTGTGTGGGGTGTTTAACCCTTTCCATGT
Source organism: Dermacentor silvarum (assembly GCF_013339745.2). Lineage (NCBI taxonomy): Eukaryota > Metazoa > Arthropoda > Arachnida > Ixodida > Ixodidae > Dermacentor > Dermacentor silvarum. The sequence goes on from NC_051157.2 coordinate 126,178,295, forward strand.
CTTCAAAGAGCTGAGTCCATCCATGGCTTTTTGGTAAAAATGGCCAAAGAAGAGCTCAGCTTGCAAGCAGTACTTTACATTTTTAGCAATGCCATGGATACGCCAAGATCTGTCTCAGTGCTTAATCAGACTTTTGATTTATGGCAACGCATAATCCATGGGACAGCGGAACCAGAAGCAAACTTATTCTTTCCGAAGAGATAAAACATGGAAACTGGGGTTATAAAAATACTTTGGGCAAGTTTAGTGAGAATCAAAAAACATTCTGGTGTTCGAAGTGCCAAAACCACGTTATGATTATGAGGCCCGCCATAGTAGGGTACTCCAGATTAATTTTGACCACCTGGGTTTCTTTATTGTGCACCAAGTGCACAGTACACTGGTGTTTTTGCATTTCACCCCTATCGAAGGTCCGAATTTGGGGTAATCGCGCAACATGGATGGGGTTAAAAAGGCGCTTGGTAGCACACACGGCACGAGTATGCTGAACTGGGCTGGTTAGTGCATGTTTACAAGGGAATGGAACAGCACTGAAGATGGTTGGAGAGAAGACAACAGACAGCACTGTGTTTACTGCTTTGACTTCGCCCCATCTTTAAAGGGGCAAAGTCTCAGAACGCCATAAATATTATTTGTGAAAGGTCTGGGGCTCTAGAAGAAATAGTGACAAGTCTTGGAGTGCCCTAAGTAATTTATTATAATAGCTTTTCTATAGCCGGTTTCTGTTTTGTTTTCCAGGAGGCCACTTTGTCTTGATGTCACGACACAGCATATGGTCACGTGGGAGCAGGACATTGCGATGATCATTTGGTCATCCGCTATACTGCTACATTGACCCTCACGAGTAGCAGCACACGAGCGGACTGAGCTAGCTGGAGGCCCTGAGAGCATGTAAAAACATTGGAATTAACAGGAAAATTAAGGGGCCTAGCTATTATGCACCTTTTAAGTAAGGGTACCAATCACTGTGGACCATTGATTTTAGAAGAGACTGATCGCTGGGCACCACAAAGTCCTGGAAGAGATTGACGGGATAGTTGGAACATAGAGGAAAGCCACGTAGGAAGAAGGTCGCCCAGTGGAATGTGCTGAAGACATTTCGTAAGTTTTTGGAACCAAGCCGCCAATACCTCACTGGACCATGGCAACCAGTCAAGGCCTGGCCAACACATAGCTACAAGAGTAAGCTTTGCGATTTCACCAGGCCACAGAGCTCTAACACAAGCACTATGGGCACCCATTTAATTCTGTGGCCAGCACACAAGCTTGCAAGCTTTGGGTATGAACTTACAGGCAGCTGCCTGACCAGGACACCTCCTCCTGGTGTTCCTGTTCAAGGTTCCCGATATGGCCTCCGCTTCTTTGGCTAAGTGTGGGCATTAAGTTTGTGATGTCTTGGACCATTCGGTCGAGCCTGTAGCTACTGCGGTGAGCACATCACTGCTTTCCTCATCTTACTTGCCAGTCATTAACGGTGAAGTGCTTTTTTTGGCTGAACCATGTTTTTTTTAATTTGCTTTGTCATGTACGTCTACTTATTTGTTGTAGTCTGCTGTTAATTTACGTCAGGTCAAGCTGCCATCTTACTATCAGCTTCTTAAGTCTTTACTATGTCACTTCCCATCTATGTGTGTATTAAATGTTTTGTTGCACGTATTAAAATGGTTTTAGCTTCTTTTGGGTGCTCTAAGGTTTTGCTTAAGTAACCCATTCCAAATAAAAAGAACCTGTATCACTGCTACTTTATATGGGTAGCCATGTGAAAAAAAAAGCAGTGAACATTTGCTTGGTTAAAAAATTATTCCACATGGTTAGATAGTCTGTTGAGATTTTATGGCCTGCCGACCTTTAAATTAAGAATACAGGACAGCGGAAACTAAAAGTATCTAAATATAGTGAAAATACTAAACACTTATAATGAAGGAATGAAGACGATGACACCCCGGGTTCAGCGATCATCATCACGAGCCGAAGGCACGAGATCGGTGTTCGAACACCACCATCTTGTTCTCCCTGCGTACTCTTCCGAGATACCGCCTGTTTGTTCGACTTGCCCAATAAACCTCTTTACATTTAGTGGAGCGTGCTGGGTACGCACGTCGCTGGCAACCTGGAACTCCGATCCCGCACGTTGCACTCGACCATGCAAGCTGACGGTGCCCAACCGACGCCACTTCTTGCGGCCGCCGTTTGCCCCGGCCCGGTTCGCCAGCGAGACCCCCCCGTTATTTTCGAGTACGGAAGACCAGGACGTCGAGGAGTGGCTGTCGTCATACGAAAAAGTTAGTGGACCCAACAAGTGGGATGACGCTGCTAAGCTTTGTACCGTGAACTTTTACCTGGCTGGCATGGCGAAGCTGTGGTATACGAACCACGAATCGGAATTTGAGAACTGGTACGCTTTCATGGAGGCAACATTCGCCGTTTTTGGTCGCCCTGCCGTAGGGAAGTTACGCGCCGAACAACGGCTGCGCACATGGGCACAAGAATACAATGAAACTATTACCGCCTATATCGAGGACACAATCGATCTCTGCAGGCGCGTCGATGCCTCAATGAGAGAAAGTGCCAAAATACAGTATATTATCAAAGGTGACAACGATGTTTTTCAAATGCTTCTTGCAAAGTCCCCTGTCACTGTGTCCGAAGCGGTAGCCCTGTGCCACAGCCAAGACGAATTGAGAAGGCAGCGGGCTCTCACCTGACGTTAATCTCTGACTAACCAACCACTCGCTACACTGGACGTCATGCCTGACCACTCATACCTTCTCGCACAAATAAAACACTTTCTTCGTGAGGAGGTGGCTCGTCAGTTGTCTCTGCTGCCGTTTGCTCAGCGTCAGGAGCTCCCACAGTAGCAGCGACTGCAGCGACCAATCCCGTTGGCTCCCGTGATCCGACACGTCATTCAAGAACAGATTCCCGATGTCATGTCGATGCCCATTCAGCAGCACCCTGTCGCCGCACCTCTTAGTTATGCTGAGGCAGTAAAGCAGCAGCAGCTACAACAGCCCTCGCCGTTCTATGGTGTGTCGCATGCCGCAGCCCCGACTCAGCCGTCCGTAATACGGGCAGCTCCAATCGCTGCAAATCTCTGGCGAACGCGCGACAACCCGCCGATCTGTTTTGCATGTGGCGGCCCTGGTCATATCGCCCGACAGTTCGTCGCCGCGCGCGAGCATACTCAGACTCCCGTTCACAGAACTGCAAGGATCGTCCCCGCTCTCGTTATGAAAGTCCGGATCCCCAAACAAGCACGTCTTCACGTGACTATCTGCAACCCACGTCTTGTCGCCCACCTTCACCCCGTCGCCGCTCCTTGTCGCCCATGCGTCGTCGACCAGCCCCTGAAAATGAGGGAAACTAGCCCCCGCAGTTCATGAGACAAGATCTGGGCTGTCGAAATGATCAAGTCCTCGAACTTTGCCGCCGAAAATTGTCGATATTTTTGTAGAACGCACGCATGCATATGCTCTTGTCGATATCGATGCTGCCGTTTCTGTTATATACACGGTGCCTTGCCACAAGGTTCGAAAAGTGACCACGCCTCTTGAGATGATGCCCTTAGGTACAGCGAATGGAGACCCTGTACGGCCGATAGCCGCCTGCACGTGCCGGTTTATCATCGCCAAAGAGCACTACATTATTGAGTTTATCGTTCTTTCATGCTGCTCGCAAGACTTAATACTTGGCTGCGACTTTCTATCGCGTAATAACGCCGTTATCGATTGTGCCCGATCTGAACTTGAGCTCTTCCCGTTGTGTGACCAGCCTAGCAACCACACTTATCAAGCCGCACACAAACTAGTCGTACCAGAAGACAGAGAAATTCCTCCGACAGCAGCTGGTCCCCGTGTTCTGCAACAGCATATGTGATGAAAGCTGCATTCTTTGAACCATCCCACCTCCGGAGGTGGGATGTGGAAGTGGCTCCCGACCTAGAAGAAAGTGGCTCCCGACCTAGAATTCTAGGTCGGGAGCCACTTCTGCCTTATTTGACCATCTTCATTTTGAATCCAACAAGCGGTGTTTACCTCACAAATCCTCCTCCGTATGCCATCAAACTGATTAAAGGTGAATCCTTTGGATGTGTGCAACCCATTTATATTGGCCAAATTTTTTCCGTTCAGCAAGATTCATCAAAACGCGACCTCGACGCCGTCAGTGCTCTTAACCCTTCTGTTGTCCCTCTGCCAAACTATTCAATTCGTCGATCGCAGACGGACTATCGCCATTTGAACGCTCTGTTCTTCTCCAGCTGGTCTACCAGTTCCACGACTCTTTCGATGTTGCCCAACGTGCCCTGGGCCGAACTTCTACCATTGTTCACTACATCGACACCGGCTCCAATTCGCCGGTGCGACAACGCCCATACCGTGTCTCCACCGCAGAACCTCAATTTATTACGGACCAGGTTGACGATATGCTTAAACGCGACGTTATTCGCCCATCACAAAGTTCGTGGGCATCACCTGTGGTTCTCGTAAAAAAGGATAGATCGATTCGCTTCTGCGTGGATTACCGGCGCCTAAACAAGATCACTCGTAAAGACGTGTACCCTTTACCCAGAATTTGCGATGCCCTTGATTGCTTACAAGGTGCCCAGTTTTTTCACCTTTAGATTTGCGTTCCGGGTATTGGCAGGTACCTTTAGCAGATGCCGACCGTTCAAAGAAAGCCTTCGTTATGCCTGACAGTCTCCATGAATTGAATGTGATGCCCTTCGGCCTCTGTAATGCGCCTGCCGCCTTCGAGCGCATGATGGACTCGGTTCTGTGGGGTTTGAAGTGGCACATATGTCTCTGCTACCTCGACGACATTTTTGTCTTTGTGCCAGATTTTGCTACCCATCTCGAACGCCTCGACTATGTTTTGACGTGTCTGAAGAACGCTCAACTGCAACTGAATCTCATGAAGTGCCCCTTTGCTAGGCGAAAACTTACAATTCTCGGTCACGTCTTATCAAAGGACGGTGTACCTCCAGACCCGGCTAAACTACGTGCTGCCACCGACTTCCACTAATCGACGACTATAAAGCAGTTAGAAGCTTTTTAGGACTATGCTCCTTCTTTCGCTGATTTCTGCGCAACTTCGCCTCTGTAATTGCGCCTTTGACCCAACTTTTAGGCAGCCCCACCAATCTCTCGTCATGGTCTTCCGAGTGTGACCAAGCCTTCTCCACCCTTCACCGGCTCCTGACATCACCTATCCTGCGCCACTACGATCCTACGCCCGCAACTGAAGTTCACACAGACGCCAGCGGTGTCCGCCTCGGTGCTGTGCTCGTACAACGAAAGCCTGGGTTCGCGGAGTATGTCGTCGATTACGCCTGCAGAACGCTCACCAAGGCTGAGCCAACTACAGCGTCACCGAGAAACAATGTTTGGCAATAGTCTGGGCGCGTGTCAAGTTCCGCCCATACTTATATGGCCGCACGTTTGATGTAGTTACAGACCATCATGCATTATGTTGGTTGTCTTCGCTCAAGGATCCATCAGGTCGCCTTGCCGGCTGGCCTCTTCGACTTCAAGAGTATGACATCCGCGTTATATATCGTTCCGGACGCAAGCATGCAGATGCTGATCCACTGTCGCGGTCACCACTATCCACCGAAACTGCGTCAATATACACTATTGACCACCCATTGTCAGCTATTGACGTCGACACCGTCTCCTCTGCACAGCGCCACGATCCGTGGATAGCTTTGCTTCTTGGCGTTTTATCCGAGGCACCCACCCTTTCCACCAATCGAACACTGCGACGCCAATATTCGCACTTCAGCATTCATGATGGCCTCTTGCACAGGCACAACTACTCGCGAGATGGTAGAAAGTGGCTCCTAGTTATCCTCCGAATACTGCGCTCTACAATCTGCGCGTCCTTTCACTACGACCAACAGTGTGCTCACGCTGGTGTCTTCAAGACCTATGAACGCTTACACAAAACGTTCTACTGGCGCGGAATGTTTCGCTTTGTCCGCAAGTTCATTAGCGGCTGCCACGAGTGTCCGGCTGCCACGAGCGGCTGCCACGGCTGCCCATTGTCTGCCCGACCACGGCGGGCAGACAATGGGCAATTTGCGACATACGCGTATAACACCACTACGCAAGCCACAACCGAGTTTTCCCCCTTCTTCCTTCTGCACGGTCGCCAGCCATCGCACACTATCGACACGTTGCTATCATATGCACCAGATGCCTCAGAGTGTACGCCCGTGTCGGAAGTCGCCCGTTACACTGAATATTGCCACCAACTAGCCAAACGCGGTATTACGACCGACCAGCAACGCCAGAAAAGCACCAGCGATCACGACCACTTTCCTGCCACAACGTTCGCTCCTGGAGCACTTGTGTTGCTGCATGTACTACCCTGTGCTCCTGGTTTGTCATCCAAACTACTCTAAAATTATCATGGTCCCTACCGCGTCGTCCAGCGTACGTACCCCGTAAATTACGTCGTTGAACCTCTTACGCCGCCCGCGACCGTCGTCGACGTGGACGTGATGTTGTCACGTCGACCGCCTCAAGCCGTACTTCGATCCTCTTGCTCCCACCTGTTAGATCGCGACGATGGCTTCACCTTTCTCGATGGGGGCAATTGAAATGATGGAGTGAAGACGATAGCATCCCGGGCTCAGCGATGATCATCACAAGCCGAAGGCAAGAGATCGGCGTTTGAACACCACCATCTTGTTCTCCCTGCATACTTTTCCGAGCTACCGCTTGTTTGTTAGACTTGCCCAATAAACATCTTTACACAATATTCTACTGTTCAGTATGCTCACTGTTTATTAAGTAAGTACATGCATATTTTGTTCCGTAATGGTGCTGTGAACAGCCATGCAGCTCAATATAGTCGCAGCAGCAATGGGTCTGTGCCATAGACAGGCAGAAATGTTGATGAAGTTTATTAATGAAATATTCACGTAACACCCGTCAAGTACTCACTTGCCATATACATCGGTTCTATCAGCTGATGTTGCAGCAGTGCTGGTAGGTCCGCATAATCAATGGGTTAAAAAAATTGCGTGATCAAAAATCGCTTAGCGGCTCTGTCTTTTTTAAAATTGATTTTGTCCAAACTACACACGAATGAAATATCATCAAATATTTCTGTCAATATGACAAACATAAATGAAAGGCAGAACGACAAGACCAGGAGGAGATAACCGAGCAAGAAAGCGATTGGGCTTGGTTCAAAACCTGACAGCAGCTTCAAAGCATCGCCAGACAGTTGGCCCAGGTTCCTAGACAGTAAATGCATGTTGCAAAGAGCTTGAGGGCATTGTGGTCAGCTCCATGCTTAATGTATAATACTATCTGCAATGTGTGTGCCAACAATTGGCCTCCTGAAAGATGTTTCCTGTGTAAGCATGGTTGTATAAGTTGCAGCTCAAGAACTGAAGTTTGAGTTACTGCCTCTGTGCATGACATGACGGATGAGCACGCTTATGTATTCGAACAAGTAAACGAGGATTGGCCGATAGTGTACTGAGTGGGTGTATGTTAAGAGGCTATGATTTTCTTTGTCTTGAGTTATTATTGAATTCTTTATTTTACTTTTTGCACAATGTAGACCAATAAAAGCACGAGCGCAAAAGGTGAAAAAATAAATGCATACATGACTTGTTTTCATTACAAAATTTATGTTTCATGCTTTGATGTCATAATACATACCTGCCAAATTTTGCAATTTTGTCACAAAATGTCAGATTTATAGTGGTTGCTTATGATTGTTGTATTGACACCAATAATTTTAAGTTTTGTTCATTCCATCCATTAAGAGCACAACTGATCTCAACAGAATGCAAATATAGCCACTGGGCAATTTTTAGAGCTGGACCATTCAGACCTGCTCGGTTGCTTAGATTACTGGCAGCAGTGCCACAAGTAAAACAGCAGGTGAAGTTTTGGCTGACGTTACATGAATATTTTGTGAATAAATACCACAAACATTTGTTTTTCTGCGACGCAGGTTATGTATGCTGCGAACATAGAGCAGCATGCCTTTTCATAGCGCCTCTACAGACTGAATCCAGGTATGGGTCCAAAAAGCGTTGCATAATTCGGTTTCCTAAAGTAAGCTTTGCAGCAATACAGTTGTGTTAAACTGTGAAGCATATTACGAGTGGAAAGGGGGCACTGTCACAGGATATATAATGTGTTCCTTAATTATACACGTGCGCACCCACCGTCTCCTATCAGTAAAAGCACCAGGACACCTATTAAGGGTACTAGCAGGCCTTCTGAGCTACTTCGGACGTGGCTGTGGTGATTTGAGCACTTGTTTCGACGACCTTGCAAAGATGTAGCTAATATTCTAGAAATAATGAACACATCAAAAACATGAACAGCATGAACTTCAGCTTGACAAACAAAATATTACTTTCTTACAGCTAGGGCCACACTTTTCACCCCAGAACATGGGATTTAAATCACCACAGAAACAGCTTTGAATGGCTGCCAGTACAGTTATTACATGTCTGAGGTCTCGCTATTCGTAATGCGACAGGAGACGACAGGTGCGCGCGTGTAGTTAAGGAACACACACGTCCTGTGACAACGGCCCCTTTTCACTTTTTATATCGTTCACCGCGTAAGACGACTGTAGCACGGGAAAACTGACTTTAGCGAACAGAATTATGCAACACTTAGCCTTGGCCAAAGTCAACCAATTGTTTTTAAATAAACAATGTAAGTCTCACGGAAAAAAACTATTTTCAGTATTTCTTACCAGTTTTTAGTGTTTTCTATCTTCAACAGTAGTAATTTATTGCATTTTATCGTTGAAAATTTGTAACACACATGGTTGTATGGCTTCGTGTGTACGTGTCCACTCGGGTATCTTAATTGCCAAGTAGAACAAAAAAGCAAGATGACATACATTAAAAACTGAACTTTGGCCTAGTCAGCGCCAACTAGCACAAACATTAATTCGTGTGTAAATATATTTTCAACATGAGTTGAAAAACACGGTGTACCTAATGTTGAAGATAAATCCTGCAGGAAAAAATATTGACATATCTTTATAGAATGAGAAATGCACACGGTAATATAAACAGAAAGTATGTGCTCTGTCTTTTTGAGCGGGTTCTTCGTAAGAGTTTGAATGTGGTTTTTAATGAGAGCCAATCCTGAGTGCAGATAATCCTAACAGCGCTATCACAATACAGGCACTCAATGTGGATCTGGCTTTGCTTCTTCCTCTGAGTTTAGCGTCGGTGTCTCACCAAGTAGACAGCGGGGGCTCTCTCTTACAGCTGTACAACGGACAAGGAAAACATGAGCATTTACAGAACAAAGGACTCCTGCCAGATAGACTTTGTGGAAGGTCTATGCATTTGCGTGATGCCATCTCTGAATTGCTCATGCAATTCAGAGATGTTCAAGCATTAAACACGTTTAATACTTTGTACATATGCATCTGCTCAATCCTTCCGTCACAAGTCATAAGATATTGCATTAGCCTGCAAGTCATTATCGCAGTCGCACATTTGCCATGAAGCCTTGTGGATTTGCATTTAAGCAGAAGAGTTAAACCATTATACAGGTTGGAAATCAAGATGAAGCAGCTCCCGTTCATTGTGGGAATCAATGCTATGGGAATCATTTTGCTGGTAACTGGCTGGTCCGGGGTTCGAACCTGGGACATTGGGCTAAAGTTACGTTGACGACAATTTTCCTTTCGTGAACACTCCTTCACCTTGCGGGCTTCTAGAGAAATGATTTGCCAATACCTGAGCTTATGAGCAGGCAAATGGTAGACGGCCTTGACTTTGACAGCCTCGATGCAGTGGGATAGCGTACAAGATTTTATGGCGAAAGCCTTATTTGTCTCATGGTAAGGTTTCCGTTTCAAGGCAGTTTCAAAACCACGTCGTCGAATCGAAAAGGTCCCCTTAGGATAAAAAGCGATAATGCGCACAAAACTGCGATTAAGGCTGGAACAATGATTAAGCAAATGAACTGAAGTGATAATGGGCATACAGAGGGGTGAATTAATGGGGTTCAGTTTCGGTGATAGGAGTCAAACGAAAGGTGATGATGAGATAGAGCGAGATAAGATAATGAAGAGCAAATGAAAGTGAATTCAGAGTGAATGAAGGTGACTCAAGTGGTTATAGGGTGAATTAAGAGTGATGAAAATTGGAAACTTGGAGTGATAAAGCAAATGAAGTGTGATGGCACTAAAACCTAGATGACAGAGTGAATGAAGGTGAACCAAGCAGTGGTAGGGTGAATCAGAAGAATGAATCAAGTGTGAGGAGTGAATCAACGGGTTATGGAGTGGGGGAGTGTCTTGCAAAACAAAAAACTATGTGAGATTTACTGGTGCACCTCAGAGTGATTCAGCAAAATAAACGCTGAGTCGCGGTTCGAGTTTAGTGAATCATAGGAAGGCTGACTTGCAAAAAAATATGACGACTTGCAAAAATGACTAAATTGGGGTTTCAGTGATGATATCTGAACGAAAAAACTGCTGAGTCGCGGCCCGAATTTGCTGAATAAAGGACGACTTGCAAAAATGACTGCAAAATATGGGTTCATGGTGACAATGACTCAGCAGCAAAATTACCGAGTCGCGGTTTTAGTTTGGTGAAATAAGGACTTCAGTTAGCAGTGCAAGGGCTTTTTCTTCAAGTTGTCTTTGTTGTAGCATAAGGGACCCCTAGTTACTTTTGTCAACTTGCCTGCTTCTAAGGTACATGCTAATAAAGGAAATAAATTCTGGGTTTTACATGCCAAAACCACAATCAGATTATGGGGCAGTTCTGTGAAATATAAGGTAATTAAAGTATTACTAACACGTGTAGTATCTTTCTGATAAAATATGCCTCCATGAGCTCACACACTGTCCAAGAACATAACACGCAAGAAGCACGTTCCCATTAGCAGGCCTTGCAAAGTGTGCGAAGACCCGCACCATCAAATAATTTGATTTGTTTGAGTGCTTCCTAATGTGGCCCTTCAAACAGTAGTTTCAAACTGGGGCGCCATATCTGGTAGTCAAGTTCTTCGATTTCTGGCTAATTCTGTGCATATATGGCACAATCTCAGGTCTAGTGATGTCTGTTCCTTTTACGTCTGATTGGTGAGTCCTAGTCAAGCTGCTCTTCACCTTTCAAAGAACGGATTCGGTCACAGCATGCACGAAAAATTGAGTGAAGCTGGCTTTTAATCGCCTGTTCATTTGTTGAAATTACATCGTTACCCATAATAACGCAAATGGCCAATAAACCATTGTATGCTATTTTAGGGCATCAAGGCAGCCGGAGTCAGTGCCCTCGAGCAGTTGCCTGCACATGTATTACATGACACCTGCATTTAAAAGAATCTTCTACGTCTACTGTCATGGCTGTGAGTAGTACTGACTAACTCCCATGGCTGCTATTCTAGACACACACAAAAATATTTAAAGGGGATGGGCAGGTGAGGGCCACAGTAGCTGACTTGGTAAAGGCAAATGGCCTGGGCAAACGCCATGCCTAAAGATGTGGATTCAGCTCCCACCTACAGGAAGTTGTCTTTTCGTCCACTTTCATTTCTCTTTTTCATATTATTTATAAATTCAACATAATCACGTATAATTTACCCTATTCTTTCTTTTTCTTCATTGTCTGTTTTAATGATCTAGTCAAAATAATGATGGCTCAGCTTGACAGAGGCTACTTCAGCTTGGAAGATGAGAAAGGCTGAGGAGGCCGAAGGAAGTGACCTGCTGGACAAATGTGGATACTGTTCAGAATCAGTTTAAAAAATAGAAAGTTTTCAGCTAAATGCATAGCACAGAAACTTGATTTGTTGTAAATGTACCTAGGGTAAATACTCACTAGTGCACTAAACATGAAAGTTGTAGCTAAGTGTGCCCGAATTGCTGAAAATATCTGCAAACACATGGTAACTTCTTAATCTTGTATACGGTCCTGACAGTGGAGCTTGCCGGCGAGCATCGCGACACATGTTGCAGCAGAAATGCAACTATGGGATTGATGGCGAATAGGCAACCTGTCAGACAGCGCAGTTCACGGCTTTGGAAACGGTCGGGGCACAGCATGGTATTGGCGTGTTCAATAAAAGAATAAATCTTCTTGAAAGATGCAAGATGACGATTCTGCGTTGTGGTTCTTGTTAAGTCGTCAGTCTTTAAATCAACGGCGACTTTGTTTTCGGTGCTCGCATTTTCGCATTCCTAATGACATCGCTGGTCATTTGTGTCATGCTTCTGCTTGTCCATATAGAGGCTTGGTTAAGATGTCCAATTCGTCATGTAGGGGCGAAAAAATTGTTTAATAATCGAGATTAACATAAAATACATGTCTTATTGAAATCGTTGCTCCATCCGATCTGATGCCTCGCTCTATTCCCCGGCGGCTGCTTCATAGGCTTCACTGCCTCTCTGCTCTTACACTGGTGACATCCACTTCAGGATCCAGTGAAGGTATGCGCATCGGCAGTGTCTAGACAACTGCACTCATTCACTCCGATTTGGAACTGGAGACAAGTTAAAATTCCATTTGTATTTTCGATTACGTTTGGATAGCGTGATTGCTATCACCAACTTGCGATAGCGCTGCAATGCATAATACTAATGCGCCAGAAGTCCACTGTGAGGCGGCCCTATCACAAGAACCCGGATTTATGCCTACCCTAAGGCGCTCCTGAATCATAGTTCTCCATTTCGCTTTCTTCAAATTGTGGCCGCAATAGCACATCCAGCTTCATCATCACCTTTGTACATTAGCTCCAGAAGCGGCTAATCACCTTGAGTACGCTAAAGTTAGCGAAAATTGAAGGCTCGCTATAGCGTCGAAGCAGTGCCACGAAAGAGCCAGCTACTCGAACACCAAGCTGAGTCATGCTTGCCCACTCTGTTGAATTGCTATGTCAAAGCATAGCCTCATGTGCAGCGTGGCACCAGACTAAAAACACTTTTCAATTGTTTCCATCGCTTCGAATGTGGCATCGTTCAGCCAAAAAAAATAAAGGCCTGTTCTTTCATGCCGAGAACGTGTGCAGCTGCATACAACATTTGTCATACGTGAAAGCAAATAATTTTGCTATCGGCTTTTTGGTCCATTTCTGTTCCTATAAGCAAGAGTGCGCATGCAGGTTCGATGCTAGCACAACGATGGCAGACCGGTCCCTCCATACCAGTGTTTGCTGAACTTGCCGCGCGAGGCACTGATAGTTCTTGCTCAGACGCGCTGCCCTGGCCATGTCAGGAAACTATATGCTATTACGAAGGCAAATTATTTTTGTGGGCTACTCTTAATGAATTAACACACGCTTATTTTTCTACAATCGCAAAACTAAGAAAAGTGGAGACATTTGTTCCCTCGGCCTATGGAATTCCAAATCCAAATTTCTGCAGGTAAGGTGCCGACATCCATGTTTTGGGACCAAAAATGGATCAGCTTGAAGTATCTGTAAGTGGGTGCTACAGTAACAGCCGTCAATTTATCACTGATGGACAAAATTAGGCAGATAATATGGACAGCCTTTTAAAAGCAGGTTTACCCTATAGATCATGATTGCCACGGACGAATCCATTCATTGAAAGCTAAAGAGCAGCTCGACAAGGATTTTCCAATCAGATGTAGCAGGAACAGAAGCAATTAGACCTACGGTTGCCACATGTACCCAAATTTAGCAACAGATTTCAGATAGCGCCTGCTAGATACAGTGTCCCAGTTGTTTTTTTTATGCCCGTCAAATTAGCCCAGATGCGTTCTCGTACCACGAGACAAGTGTGTATGAAAAATCATGCCAACTATTTTGTGCACTGTGCTGTGGGATGGTCTGTGAGATGGATGGTTTATGAACTTGCCACACCTCTCAGCTGTGGAAAGTTCTATGAGGGCTAAACGGGCCAATGCCTAAATGACTCTCTGAGGGAGCATTCATTCAAACAATTTAAAAAAATGGCAGCCGATCCACGACGTGAATGGTGATGATGGAGCGAAGCTTCTTGGACGATTACGGCTGATTACGGCTGCTCTTGCTGCCGTTGCCGGCGTGCTGCTGCTTCTCGTGCTCGTAGTTTGGGGTTAGCTTTGTGGCGTTTCCGTTGGGCTGCCGCGTCTCGTTCTCGAAGTGTAGGATCAGAGTCACGACGCTTGCGCTTACGTTCGCGCTCCTCCATACTGCAGTGCTAAGTGTAGCGACAGCGGCGCGGCGCCAGCGCAACACGTGCGCGCGGTTGGTGCGTGCGCTCTGGGAACGGTTCTGCGCATGACGTCGTGCGCTTGCTCGGAGAGGGATTTCGGAGCGGCGCCGGCGCAGTGCGACACCTGTGCGCGGTCGGTATGTGCGCTGCGTGCGCGACGGGGAGCTACGATGACTACGGCGACAACGCACCTCATGAGAGCCTAAGGAGCTTCGCTCCTAATAAACTGGGTGGCGCCACGTACGTTGCAGGGCCTGCTCACGTGAGCCGTGCTTTCACACATTAGGATGCTGGGCACGAGCAGCACCAAAACAGCAGAAGAGCTCATGGAGGCATATTGTATCAGAAAGGCCATGCACATGTTAATAACACTTCAATTACCTTATATTCCCCAGAGATGCACTTGTTTAAGGCCAATTTGTAGCATTACGAGACAAACTAGCACTGTCATAGCATGCATGTCTTGTATGTGCACAAAATTTGCACAGTATGTTCCATCCTTTGAATCATAAAATCAGTTGGTAGTTCGAACTTTCGTGTGCATGTGTTCTTCCTGTGTAAATATCTTTTTGCACGGAAGAATATTGTTTAGCAGACTTCACCAACTTGCCCAAGAGGAAGTCGTATTGAGTCTCAAAAATCTCCTTCAGAGACTGTCCTTTTCCGAGAGAGAGAGAGAGAAACGAAGAGGGAAAGGTAAGGAGGTTAACCAAGGACGTGCCCGGTTGGCTACCCTACACATGGGGAGGGGGAAAGGGTAAGAATAGAGAAAGAGAGAAAAGAAAAAAAATGGAGTCAGACATTCGCAGAGACAGTCAAAGAAGAATCTCCGCTCTCACAAGCGTTCGTACAATCCAGTACTCTTTTCCGAGAGAAATTCTATCACTGCACGGTACTCTCAACAGTCACGAGTGGTTGACAACCTTATTGATCAAGATTGGAGAAAAGAAAAGTTATAGAGGCAACAATTGTCACCCTGTCACCCAGATAGATGTCCTAATGCAATCCCTAAAACGTTTTTGTTAGACAAGAGGATCAGCTCAAGACTCATCAGCATTCCATTGTACAGATCAAGGGAATAACCAAACAAGCCCTGTTAAGTGCAGCAAAGTGAAGGAAGATTCATACAATGGAAAATTGGCATTTTCTTGGGAGTGGCGTGGGTCTGCAAACCTGCACCGGTCATATTTACATGCATATTTCATCTACAACATAGTGCATGTTCCTGCAATAAACCTACGTCGTGTTTGCATACAAGACGTGAGGAACATTTCTACAAACATGCTCCCTGGCATTGCACCGAAAGAAGCAATACTAGATAGTAGCTTAGCAAGCTAGCTGAAATACATCAAACGAAATTTCTTCGTCTTCAAGATAGCTAAGCTTTACAGCAAAATTGAGCCTGAGTGGAACTATCAGCGGCCATAGGCCACGTTCCCCAACATTTGTCTTCATCGCTTACATTCGGGTTACTCAACATGTGCTTTTTGAACTGTGGTGAGCAGGTGCTCAAGCGAGTCATGATTCGCTAGCAACCAAAATCCGAGATAAACAGGGATACAGTAAGAACGTGCAAGGCAAGCAACAGTAGAGGTAGACGCAACATTGAGTGCCATAAAGAAGTATGCAACAGCTCACTTACTCGCGCATTATCTGCAATGTACAGCAAGTCCCACGAAGAAGGAAACAAAATTGTTTCGCGATCGATGCAGAAAACTAACCGTCAACGGCAGCAACAAGCGTTTAGAAGGAGTCTTTACACTACCATAGAAAAAAGTGCTGCCTAGCTGGGAGAATACATGTGCCCCATTCACAACAGCAAATTCAAGAGCAACAACACTGAATAACGGATTGTACAAGACCACACTGTACCAGCCATAAACACACTGCTAGCGTAAGGAAACGAGCTGCTCCAGGGTTGCGCCCTTGTGTCGCTCGTGATCGCAAGCTCGGACACGATCTAGCGTTTCCAACGCAACTAGATCAAAGAGTATTCTAGCACAGATTACAGTAAAAACACAAAATTATGTTTCAACCAAGCTCAAAAGCTGAAGCAGCTCCAGCTGCGTGTCCTGCAGCGCTCGCAAAACTATAAACCAGAACACGCCATACTTATTTAAACAACGTCACGATCACGTGGCCACTACTCTGACGTCACTTCCGTGCGTGGCAGGAGCTTTTTCGCCAGACATTTCGCTTCTACTACGCGCGTGTTAGCAGCTATCGCCATTTTTCTTCCCCCGTGTAGGCAACGGTACAGCGTCGCGCGTCACTTCCGGTCGCTTTTCATTTGGGAGGGCGCAACCACGTAAATCGCGCTGCGCCGAACTCAGTCGAACTATTAAAAATTTGGTGCTGCTACGCACTTATTCTCGCAGGCTTGCTAGGTCGTGTGGCCACCTGCTTGCGGCCAGTTCGTTGTGGTCTCAAGCTGCAGCGATCAGCAGGGAGTGACGAATACCTTTCGTTCTGAGCCTTTCTTTTTTTGGGCTTTGTCTGGGCCCCATCACTGTGGGTACAGGGCGCAAATCGTGACCGTGAGCGAGCCGATCAGTGCTCTTCTACAGGTGCGATTAAATTACCCACCGCGTCCGAACGAGGCGGCCGTTCGACATCGCAGCGTAAAATTTCAGCGAGATTGTGGCTCGATAAGTGTGCTCGCATATTTTTCGTGGACGGCGAGTCGCAAGCTTTCATATCAATCATGCGCGCCTGCCAAAAAAGCGACAGTTGTGCTCTTCCGCAGTACATGTTTCGGTTTCCATAAATCTATAGTTCGGAATTCATTACGCTGAAGCAACAAGCGGCAGCAGTTCTTTGCATTCATAGAACCATGTATGAACTATTTCGATGATGGGCTTCGAGTAAGTCATTAGGATCAGTCGTCAGACTTCGTTGGTTGATGAGTAAATTGGGCAAATCTTTATGCTTGCTTGTCTGATTCCTACCTCGAATCTTTTAAAAAGACGTCACTGTGGTAACACAATCCTAATGTAGTCGCCTAATTATATTATCTTTCCAAATTTTCAGGATTTTTAACGTATTTCCTGAAATGAACGTCACTTTGCCTAAGCAGGTTCACTGTAGAACGACGACCTGGGTTACCGATATCCGCTTAGTCCCATCTATATTTGCTGACGCCATCTTCTACGTGCAAATTCGCTGATTTCCGCAGACCACCAAGTTCTCTCGAATGATATGTACGTTTCATGAAAACAGACCAGGAGGCTAAAGGTTGCGTTTGTAAGAGCGTAAACTGTGGACCAGTAAAACAGCTGTGACAGCGCTACACCCAAATATATACGCTGAGACTGACCATCGGTGTTTGAGGATGTGCTCAGAGAGCACATGAGAAGCTCATTGAAGCTCTGAAGCACTTGAGCAGGCTACGTGAATATTGTGCAGGAGTTTGAGGACGCCCAGCGTGACCTCGCTACTATAACTTTCTTCATTATGGCTTCCCGAAGCAAACTGTACGTTTATGCTATTCTACCATAGTCTCGTATAACCGCAGGACCCTGTTTGTTTAGCAATGCATCCAGAGAGCTTGGTTAGGTTCACCACTTTTTGTTGGGCTGTTAAGGGCACCGCAATTGGTGCAAGATTATTCAAGTTACTTGCGTCTTTTCATTCTGCTACTGTAGATTGTTAAAAGTGTCTGATTGCATTGTAGTATCAGAGTGAGGCGTAAACCTAACGACATTCAATGTGTGTACTTTTTCTGGATCATACATTTAGGAGCCGTCGTCATACCCGTCACATCAGTATATTAGTAAAAAATCAATACAGAGACATATTGTTCAATGCGCGGACGTATACGTGGTCTTATGCCCACATTTATGCATGCATGCTTGTGTTCAACACCCCTCAGTCGTCGATTTAACACTCTTCTTTGAGCAATATCATACACCCTTATGATAGGGTGTGTTTAGCAATATGGGTGCTAAAAGGGTGTACAGGTAGGCGTAAATACCAAAAATCCGTTCTTAACACCCGTTAAGGTGTAACAATGTTTAGTGTGTATGTGTTGTACAGGCGCAATTTTAATCCCAACGGTGCCGACTTTCTTGTCGTTCCGGAACACCTACGCTCGGACGTGCTCTCGTAGCTTCACAATGTCCCCACCACTCGCCGCTTAGGCGTCACTCGCAATTTTTTTCTGGCCTGCCCTTGAGCGTTCCGTTCGACGATACGTTGCCACCTGCGAGACCTGTCAACGCCGCAAGAAACCCTCCTTGCGTCCAGCTGGCTTACTCCACCCGATCGACATTCCCGGCGAGCCGTTTTCCCGTGCTGGCTTGGACCTACGAGGAGCTTTCCCTGTGTCAGCCATTGGCAACCGATGGATTGCGGTTGCCACGGATTACGCGACTCGCTTCGCTATCACGCGAGCGCTCCCCACGAACTGCGCCAGCGATGTCGCCGATTTTCTCCTACCAGGTGTTATTCTATACAACACGGTGCTCCTCGTCAGCTGCTAATGGATCGCGGCCGTTGCTTCCTCGCCAAAGTCGTTGACGATCTTCTACGATACTGCTCCACTCATCTTTAGTTGACGACAGCTTACCATCCCCAAACTAATGGACTGACTGAGCGCCTCAACCGCACGCTTACTGGCATGCTCACTATGTATGCCTCGGAAGATCATCGGGATTGGGACTGTGCATTGCCCTTTGTCACCTTTGCGTATAACTCTTCGCGCCATGACACTTCGAGTTATTCACCTTTCTATCTTTTGTATGCCCGCAACGCACTCCTTCCCTTTGATTCCTTGCTTCCTGTAGATTCATCTTCGACTTACTTCTGCGCTCTGGATGCCGTTGCACGCGGCGAAACAGGCCGTCGTATTGCACGTGACCGTCTTGTAGTAGCTCAGAGGGCTCATAAAACGCTTTACGATAGCCACCGCGAGATGCCAACTTCGATGCTGGCTCACTAGTCCTCCTCTCGCGGCCTTCTCGTCGCTGGGCGTCTTCGAAAAGCTGATGCCCCGTTACGTTGGACCCTATCGCATGGTGCGCCAGGTGACGGACTTGACATACGAGGTCTCCCAAGTGGCTCCTCCCCCTGTGACTGCCGCCCCGGCTACAGAACTTGTACACATATTGAGGCTGAAGCCCTACTACTCGGACTAGCACCATATATGTTAGGCAGCACCGGGACGGCGCTTCTTCCTCCGGGGACTTATGTTACAGTATGGTATGTGCCGGCAGCGCGAGAAGTGAAGACGAGGTCGACTGTTTTCCGATACTGTGGTTCCGAGCCCTCGCTGTTGCGTTTAATTAAACACCGGTGCAGATCTCCTACGCCGCCACAATATTCTTGATTTCCAAGAACCATTGTTACTCGCAGTTCACTACCTGCAGATTTGTTGTACAACCGCAATATTGATGTATTTTACCGCCTCCGCAATAATTCCTTATTGATGCTGCAGATGATGTATGAATTAGTAATATCGAATAAAGGTAGAGTAATCCGCGACACCTACATAAATTTAGATTGGTTAGCACCAATTAGTTTAGGCATCAAGGTCAGAGAGGACTCTATATCTTCACCACTTTGGTTTTATTCATATATATATATATATATATATATATATATATATAACTGAATGATCAGTAAACAAAAGAACGCTGAAGAATTTTACGTGATCGCACTGTGTTGTCGTGCTTACTAAATTCAATCCTAACCTTGAGTCACGAATAAACGAACCAAATAGACATATTCGTAATAATTGAAGACTTCGGAATTTAAACTCGTGGTTAGCACTTACCACGTTTCACCTTCCCTCGTCTTATAGCGGCGTTCCATCGTTTTTCAAACAAGAAAGTGTCGACAGATACCTTAAATACTGTGTAATTTTTAAATCAACTTGCCCACTGAATCGATCTCTGCGTAGTTGATGGATGCCGATGACACCACCTTAGTGAAAAAAATTAGCAATTGCTTCGTCGCAGCACCCACTTCACCTTATTTCCACACGTAATACGAGGCACGCAGTAGGCATCTGTCATGAGTGATTGGAGAGCGAAACAAAACTGTGGAGGAGCGGCAGCTCCAAACACCATCGATTGGCCGACGAGGAAGACTATGTTAGCGGGCGGTGGCATGAGCAGCCGGACGAGGGAGAAAGTGGGTGGATCAATGAATAGTGGGCACGGAACCACGGGTACGAGGAACGAGCAGAGAGAAGAAGACGAGACTGGAACGCTCTAAGAAGATATCGCTTGGAGACGGGGGTGCAATGATCGCTGGTGTCGAGGTCGGTGTCGTCGGGGTCCTGACCCGAACCCGAGAGCCTCGACAGAACCAGCCCGATCCCGGCTGTTCCTGGAGAGATCTGCCAAGCATAGGGCTCGGTTATACTGCTGTTCCTGCTGCTGTTGGCATTCCTGTTCCTGTTGATATTCCTGGGCCGCCGTGCGGAGAGCAGAGGTCAATTGGGGGTGACCAGGGGCCTGGAGCGACGCTGGTGAGAGGTGCCAGGGGGAAGCCGCGAGCCAAGTAACCAGCACGTGCACCGCTCAGCTGTAGCGGTCGCACTTGGACGGCCTTCGAGTCCGACAGCCTGGGACTGTCTTGCCCCGGGTTGGCTCTACCGTGCGTCCGCGTCCCTTGTATACCACTGCCCGCCGCACCACTACTGTAGTCAACGCAAGTGCCAATGCCGGTCATTAACGCAAGTGCCCGAGTAAATAAAACTCGATAATTTTTGTTTCGTTATTTGTTCTAAACTGTGACTCGTTTGAACTTCTCTCGTGGACTAACGGGGCTAGTTGTACTTTTGTTTTGTATTTTTTTATACTTTCTGTCTGCTGCTTAGTGTTCCTATTTTCCCTTTTTCTTGCAATGGATATTAAGTCTGTTTTGGAAAAAATGGCTTCGTCTTTCCTGAACTGAGGCCCGGCCTCAGTTTAACAACTCACACCCGAGGAACCTGTCGGCATAAAATTGGCGTCCGCTAGGACAGAACAAGACAAAGCCATTTGTTCCAATTGTAGCGAAGAGAGACGCTAGTGGGTCCAGCTCTAGTCTGCCCAGACGCTAGTGGGTCCAGCGCTTTGGCTCGCAACGGCGCTCGTGCTTGAAAGCTGTGGCTCGTTTGGCTGCTGTGGGGGAGCACACGCTGCCACCTTCTCCCGCGGGCGCTCGCCCGTCGCCGGCGCACGGAGCGCCCGCGACAGCAGCCGGGTGGACATCTCGTGCGCGCACACCGCGCGCTGCGGGAGCCGGGCGAACACGGGAGAAATGCACTTTGCCCTCTCCCGGTTCTCGCTCGCCTCTCGCGACGCGCGTGCCGCGCGGGAAGAGGGAAAGCATCCGGCGGGCGAGGAGGACACTCCCCTCGCGGAAAGGCAAAAAGGCATAAAAGAGCGCGACCGAGAGACCCCCGCTCTCTCTGACCTCGCTTGACCTTCTGCCTGGACGGATTTTTACCTGCTGAAAGCCGTGAGTGACCTCGTTCGCGTGACTACCACACGCGACGAGGCAAGCCTATTTTATTAGTTGTTATACAGAGCGGACTTCCCTCTACAAGTGTGTTTTATTGCTGACAGCAATAAACGTTGTTGAGTTGACTCGCTGGTTGCCTTATTCGCCCGAACCCTACGTAGCTGCGATTACACGCGCTACGGGTTGGGGAAGACCCCCACTATTGGCGCTACCAACGTGGTTCGAATTCGGCAACACGGCGAGTTTTCTTTTCTGTTTTTTGGAGCTGGGACTACTGAAGTTGCAGTAAACAATGGCGACGGGCTTGTCTGACTTTCCAGATTTGTTCATGTTGTCGGAGGTCGCGGCAGATAATCAGAGGCCTAGTGCTAACGTGGCGGCAGCTTCCGAACAAACCGGTAGCTTTGATTTTGAGTGTTTCACGTGGAACAGTCGGGATCGTTGGCAGGGTTTAGGCCTGAGAGTAGGCCTAACACGCCTAACACCTCGCCGCGTCGTCCCGCGGACTCAGAGCCACCTATGCCTCTAAATAGTTCGACGCAAGCTGCGGATGCGTCCGAACCTTCGGGCGGTAGTATTCCGTCAAGCGAAATAATGCTGCAGAATGCGCTGCAAGTCATGCAGAGCTTAGCCGGCGCCCTGCAGAACACCATGCGGGCCCCGTCGCAGAGCGAGCGACCACGAATTAAGGTAGACATGCCTACCTATAGTGGGTACCACGATCGCACTAGTGCAAACGAGTACCTCGACCGTCTGCAGTATTATCAGCAAGCAACAGGGCTTTCAGACGCCGAACTTCTCGCGCGCGTGGTCCCTGCTTCACTGACTGAACAGGCGGCTCGTTGGTTCCGACTGGCCGGACACAGAGCCCGCACAGTAGAAGAGTTCCGCGCGAACTTCCGCGAGGAATTTCTTCCGGCCAACTACGAGTGGCGTTTGAGGAGAGAGTTGGAGTTGCGTACCCAGCATCCGGACGAGTCTCTGCTGGAGTATGTTCGAGCGATGGACGAACTTTATCGTCTCGCAAGCCCTCTCGCCACCGACGCCGATAAAGTCGAGCGCGTCACACGGCAAGCGCACCCGACTTTCGCGGCCTACTTCAGGGGATGTAGGTACCGAGACTTAGACGAGCTCGCCACCGAAGCAAAGCGCATCCAAGGGGACATCCTCGCGGCGCGAGCATACCGTCCGCCTCCACCCGCCGCGCTGTCACTCGAGCCTCGCTGCGCGTGGAACGGCGGCGGGATCGCTTCACATTCCCCGAGGGTCGACGCGTCGGCATCGTTCGCCGACGAGCAGGTCCAGCGTGGTTGGGAATTATCAGACCGCGCCTTGGACCCGTACGCCTACGCGCTGAAAACAGCACAGCATAACGCGGCACGCAGTGCGCCGCGGCAGGAACTTGCGACTAATGCGAGAACAGAGGAGCGGCACATGCCGACCGCCGAGCGTGGAAGCTACGGCCCGCCGGATTGGAGCGACGGGCGCCCACGCCACCGAGGCTTCGGTGGCCGTTGCTACCAATGCGGCGGACTGGGGCACATCGCCCGTGACTGCGCAAGCACGCCGGGCCAAGGTCGAGCACGTGGTTCGGGAAACGGGCAAGGCCGCCGGTGATCCACCTTGGGTCCCGGGCGGCGATCTCGAACACAACTGGCGATTTCGATTTACTTGCGCCTTTGGCTTGTCGCGTAGGAGATGTCGCGGACTCGCAGGCGCCGTTCATCGAGCTAACGATAGCCCGAAAGAAGTTTCCCGCATTATTGGATACTGGGGCAAGCGCTTCTTTATTTGGTGACGAGGTGTTGCAGCATCTCCGCGAGAACAATATCCGCTTAAGAGATAGTGACATCACTTTCCGCCTTGCTTCCGGCACAGCACAATCGAGCGGTGCAGCTAGACTAGTTATTCGTTGGGAGAGACGCGTCAGGCGACAACGCCTCGTACATCTTCCCGGTCTGTCAGTGCCTGTTATTTTAGGTCGAGACTTTCTCGCCAAGTCGGGTATTTTGATAGACATCGCCAGCGGAGGTTACCGAGAGAACGGAACGGGTGTTTTGAAGCGTTTCGCAAAAGCGCCCGTGCCTGCGGCGACACGCCAGTCTCCGGGGGCGGCGCGAGCGGGCCACACCCAGCCGCAGCTGAGCGAGCAAACCGTAATCGGTAAAGACGATCAAAGCAACGGAGAGACGGTAGCACAACCTTGTGCCGCGACGTTGCAAGGGGCAGCGCACCCACTTTTGTCAGAGGTCAACAGCCTGCCGGAGAGAGAAAGGGCACGACTGTCATCGCTGTTGTACGAATACGACGCGATTTTCACGGACCAGGCCGGGCCTCACTACGTTAGTCAGGCACAGGATAGACACGGGTGACGCTGCGCCGTGGAAATGTAATCCTCGGCCGATAAGCTTGACTAAACGGAAAGCACTTGACAGCGCCTTAGACGAACTCATCGACACAGGCGTTGTGGAAAGGTCGAACAGCCCATGGGGCTTCCCGGTAGTTCTAGTCCCGAAGAAGGACGATACTTATCGCCTTTGCGTAGACTACCGCAGGCTGAATGAGGTTACGAAGAAGGATGCGTACCCTCTACCCTCCATTTCCTCTTTAGTATCTAACCTAGGCGGGGCGAAGTACTTTACGACGCTCGATGCTAGTCGTGGATATTTTCAGGTCGAAATGGACGAGCGTGACAAAGAGAAAACGGCTTTCACTTGTCACCGCGGGCTCTTTCAGTTCAAAGAATGTCTTTTGGCTTAGTCGGAGCTCCCGCTACTTATCAGAGGTTGATGGACCGAGTTCTAGGAGATGCGAAGTGGCAACATGCTCTCGCATATCTCGACGACATAGTGGTTTATTCGAAAACATTCGACGAGCACTTGCCCCACTTGCGAGACGTCCTAGACAGGCTGAGGTCCGCGGGTATCACGTTGAACCCGAGTAAAGCTCAGATAGCTGCGAACAGAATAACGCTGTTGGGATTCACGTTGGACAACGGCCGCATTCTGCCGAGTGAGGATAAGCTCGAGGCTATACTGAGCTACCCGTCGCCGAAAGATATCGGCGAACTGAGACGCTTTCTGGGATTGGTGAACTTTTATCGCCAATTCATTCCAGACTGCGCGGCAGTGCAAGCGCCTTTAACGAAGCTCTTGAGGAAAGACGAGCGTTGGACTTGGGGTCCACAGCAGGAGGCGGCACTGCGCGGCCTCAGAAAGGTGCTCGCTGACACGGCAGAGTTGCAGCTGCCCGACTTGAACAGGGAGTTTGTGATTCAAACAGACGCAAGCGACCTGGGTCTAGGTGCAATTTTGCTTCAGGAGCACGGAGGCATTCTCCGACCGGTTGCGTTCGCGAGCCGTTCGTTGACGCCGGCGGAAAGGAACTACTCGGTGACAGAGAAGGACTGTCTCGCGATAGGTTTCGCTCTGCGAAAGTTTGACTATTATGTCGACGGAGTGGCATTCACGATTGAGACTGACCACATGGATCTCACTTGTTTGAGGCGCTTGAGTGAGCCGAGTGGTCGCCTGGCGCGTTGGGCACTGCTGCTGCAGCGTTACGACTTTACCGTGCGCTACCGCAAAGGAAAAAGCAATGCCGCAGCGGACGCACTTTCGCGAGCGCCAGTCCGAGGCGAGGGAGAAACCCTGGCCGTAGCCCGAGTAAGGGACGCGGAACAACCGTCGGTCCTGGGCGAGAGCGTGAACCACGTAGATGTTGTCGGTTCCGCAGGAGTTGTCTTCAGCAGAAAGGAGCTGTTCGAGGCTCAGCAGAAGGATCCGTTTTGTCGAAAAGTGCTCGACGGGCTCCGAGAGCCGGGCGGCGCGGCCGCCGCGCACATGGAGGCAGCTGGTATTGCTGTCGGTGCGGAGCGCTCAGGAACAGCTGGTAATGCTGTGGGCGCACTGGACCGCTCGCATCTGCTGAATTCCGACGGCGTCCTGCTGAGGTATATTCCCACCGAGAACGACACAAGTGAGGCGTTTAAGGTCGTGATACCGCGCGCGTTGAGAGGAGCACTGCTACGCTACTTTCATGACTCGTGCATTGCTGGGCACGCGAGCGGCCCCAAGACTTACGTTAAGTTGTGTCGCTTCGCTACCTGGCCAGGCATGAAACAGGACGTGATTCGCTACGCCCGATCGTGTCATGTGTGCCAAAGCGTGAAGCCCCGAGGCGGACGACCGCCCGGCTTCATGCAGCCTATCGACAGCCAGACTCCCTGGGAAATCGCGGCATGTGACATCATGGGACCGTATCCCACAACACCGAGCAGGAACAAATTCTTGCTGGTGGTCACGGATCACTTCAGTAAATGGGTAGAACTTTTCCCCCTACGAAAACTGACGGCACGGGTGATCATGGATAAGTTGATGGAGGTTTTTACCAGGTTTGGTTTTCCGGAACAGTTGATAACGGACAATGCGTCCTACTTCACTGCAAAGGTGTTCGTTGACTCATGCGCCGCAGTTGGCATTAAGCATAAGAAAACGACAACCTACCATGCCCAGTCGAACCCCACTGAACGAGTCAATCGCAACATCAAGCACATGCTTGTCGCGTTCTCTGAAAGGCATAAGGACTGGGATACCTACCTTCCAGAGATCGGGTTTGCCTTGCGATCGACAGTGAACCGCTCGACTGGGTATGCGCCTTCTTCTCTCAACCTGGGGAGAGAGCTGCCGAATCCGATGGATAGGGTTCTCGCGGATCGCAGCGGAATGCCAGTCGCGCCGTCAGCACGAGCTGAATACGCGACGCATCTACGTGCCAAGATGACGGAAGCTTTACATAAAGCACGCTGTAATCTTCGCACTGCAAGGGCACAGCAGAAGGCGCAGTACGACCGCTCGCATCGGAACGTCCACTACGAAGTGGGCGATCTGGTGCTTCGACGCCAGCATGTTCTCAGCGATGCTACCAAACAGTTCGCTGCCTCGCTGGCGCCGAAGTGGACAGGGCCGTATCTAGTGAGAGAGAAGGTTTCCTCGCTTGTTTACCGGCTCGAGAACAAGAAAGGAAAGCCGATCGGCGGACCGGTACACGTATGCGACCTGAAACGCTACGTGCCGCGTGATGAGCAGTGGGATGACGATCAGGCCCTCCCTCAACCGCGATCGGTGAGAGAGAGCAGTCAGAACAGAACGGCGAGCCCGCAGCCGCGCTACAATTTGCGTAGCAGGCGAAGGTAATCTGACTGCTAGTTGCGTAACCCGACGACTGCGAGGAACATTCGTAAGTCCGGGTGGCGTTGCGTACCGCGTGAGCATACAGCCGCGCCGGGCTGGCACCTTGGTAGTTCCTGCCGGGGAAGCGAACGTCTAGTGACCATGGAGCGCCGAGTATGGACGACGAGTCGTCAAGGCCACGACGGGAATGTGGCGTGAACGCTCGACGCGTGAGTGTGCGGTTTCACCAAAGACTGCTGTGAGGGCCAGTGCGGTGATTATCCTGTGCTGCGACTCGAATTGGTGATGATGCTTGCGAACATTCCCTTCGCAACAGACGTCGATGGTGTCCCCGGATACGGCCAACTATGCTGCTGATCACAGTGCCGTTCCGTGCAGTTTGCTATGCAGTTGCTGATAATAATTTCCAGGAGCAGAGCAAGACGAGATACGGCCGTGCGAATTGCCTGCAGTACGCGCTGGAACAACTGACGCCCTTGCAGTACTGACGGCGCTACGCCGGCCTTGGAGCCGCACGAACCGCAAGCCGGCGGCCGGCAGACGACCACCCCTCCAGCGCAGCCGACACCTAGGGCGCAGCACTGAGAGCCACCTTCGAGCCCCGACAACGATCCCGCCTCGCAAGCCCGAGCAGTGCAGCTGACCAGCCGCCTCCGAGTCGGCATCAAGTGTCCGCCAGCTGAGGGCTACATCACCACAACGCTTCCTCGGTCGCCAACCTCGGCGGGTACTCAGGCAAACGGACGTCCCTAGGTGCCAGCCTCAACGTACGGGGGCCTTCTTAAGGGGGGGAGGATGTGGGGGAGCACACGCTGCCACCTTCTCCCGCGGGCGCTCGCCCGTCGCCGGCGCACGGAGCGCCCGCGACAGCAGCCGGGTGGACATCTCGTGCGCGCACACCGCGCGCTGTGGGAGCCGGGCGAACACGGGAGAAATGCACTTTGCCCTCTCCCGGTTCTCGCTCGCCTCTCGGGACGCGCGTGCCGCGCGGGAAGAGGGAAAGCATCCGGCGGGCGAGGAGGACACTCCCCTCGCGGAAAGGCAAAAAGGCATAAAAGAGCGCGACCGAGAGACCCCCGCTCTCTCTGACCTCGCTTGACCTTCTGCCTGGACGGATTTTTACCTGCTGAAAGCCGTGACTGACCTCGTTCGCGTGACTACCACACGCGACGAGGCAAGCCTATTTTATTAGTTGTTATACAGAGCGGACTTCCCTCTACAAGTGTGTTTTATTGCTGACAGCAATAAACGTTGTTGAGTTGACTCGCTGGTTGCCTTATTCGCCCGAACCCTACGTAGCTGCGATTACACGCGCTACGGGTTGGGGAAGACCCCCACACTGTCGACGCTGCGCGGCTCCGATCTCTAATAAACCCTTTACAATTGGTGGAGCGTGCTGCGCCCTCAAAACCTGCAACCTGGAACTCCGATCCCGCACCGTACCTTCGACCATGCCTGAAGCAGCCTGAACGTCACGTGGATAATGAACAAGTGGCCGATATCCTCCGCCGCGAAGTGATCCGACCTTCCCACTGTCCATGGGCATCTCGCGTCGTCCTTGTTACGAAGAAAGATGGTTCTGTGCGGTTCTGTGTGGACTATCGGCGCCTCAACAAGATCACTTGTAAGGACGTTTACCCGCTTCCGCGAATCGACGACGCTATTGACAGCCTACAAGGAGCAGAATTTTTTTCATCTCTCGATCTGCGCTCAGGGTATTGGCAAGTACCTATGGCAGTTGACGATCGACCGAAGACAGCCTTTGTCACGCCCGACGGCTTATACGAATTTAACGTCATGCCGTTTGGACTTTGTAATGCGCCAGCAACTTTTCAGCGTATGATGGATACCATTCTGCGCGGCTTGAAATGGCACATGTGCTTGTGCTACCTACATGACGTCGTTGTTTTTGCTCCGGACTTCTCCACGCACCTTCAACGCCTCCAGCGTGTTTTTACGTGTTTGATTAACGCCGGCCTACAACTGAATTTAGAGAAGTGCCGATTTGCAGCGCGGCAGCTGACGATACTGGGTTACGTCGTTTCCAAGGATGGAATTCTCCCCGATCCAGCCAAGCTTGGTGCCGTCGCCGAATTCCCTAAACCTACCTCCATCAAAGAACTGCGAAGTTTCGTAGGTTTATGTTCTTACTTGCGACGCTTTATTCAAAATCAAGCGTCTACTCGATCGCAGTGGCCTCCGAAACAAATTCTGCAACAGCCTTGGGCGGGTTGCGCATCCATCCGACGAATAGTTTCTCTTTGACACCCCGCATCAAGAACCGAACTTTCTCTTCTTTAGACATGTCGGGGTCAGCGTGGCGGAAGATGGCGAGTCATCTTCTCCGTGAAGATCGCGATACTCTCGTTCGTCAATTGAACTCTGGTTTCTAAGAGAACCTCTGCCTTTTCCTTTCGTATAACACTCGTCGAGGTCCTCACGAAGTTCTCACGAATAAGGTCCGAAGTCACCAGGGACCTATTTCGTGACATCTCTGTTCTCAAACCAGGTCCGAGCAGCGTCATCCAACGAAAAATAGACATGGCGCAGCTTGTAGTCGTTGTCACATTTCTTGAACGTCGTGGTCCTCTTGTATGTCTCCAGCCAGGTTTCTGGGTCTTGAGCCGATGATCCACGGAAGGTAGGTGACTCCCGAGGTTGTTGCAGCAGTATGGGGGACGCTGGGGCTGCCATAGGGGTCGTTGACTTGGTCTTGATCACTGTGGTCTTCTCGGAAAGAAGTTCATACTCCGGTAGAAGTCCTTGCTACCTACAGCTAGCTCGCTGGTCCTTGGCGACGTTGGTGTTGTCCTCCGCTTTCGGGCTTGGATCGCGGATTTGTGGGGGCATTCGCTGCATGAACACACTAGCACCTCCATCAGATGCCAAGTAGTAGTGACGCTGAAGAAAACAGTTGTAAAACATTGTATGGCGAAACTGATTATTTATTGATTGAACCTGTACCCTCAAAAGAAAGCTACACTCAAAGCACAACGATAGCGGCGAACACAGTCGGCGATCGTCGAAATCTGATCAGCGGCGAAATTCGTCGGCTTTATACATGAGTCAACTAAGGTTCCAGAGCAATCCCTGGTGCCCGCGTGTCTTCCAGAAAGTTCTAGACAATTCGCGTCGCTCATACAGTCAGATTACATGAGCGTCGGTGACCACAGACGACGGATAGAAGCATCGATAACGTTCGAGAACCTTCCGATGCAGGCGCGTCCAGCGCCGAGCGATAACGTTTAACATTTGTTAGCGGTGGAAAGCGGCTACCGGTGCAAGATAAACTTGTATACTTGTGAATATGTATTGCGGCGAAGTCATTGGGGATACATATTAGAGCACTGCACGGGCTCGGGCTTACACAAAAGCCCGGGCCCGGCCTGGCCCGGTCCGTGGGCCGGGCCGGCTAGGGCAGTTTTTTCCCGGACTCGGGCCGGGCTTCGGCACGGCATGTGCTTTTTTACCCGGACCCGGGCCGGGCTCGGGTATTTTGACGCAGGCACGGGCCGGGCTTGGACGTTCTGATGGTGTGCCTGTAACGTGCAGCGAGTTATCCTCGCGCGTCTCGACTCTGAAAAACCTGTTGCCCCGGCGCAGCTGGAAGCTGGCATTGCTACTCCTGTGTACTTCCCTCGTCTTCTTCCGTCGTATTTTGCACTGTTTGAACAGAATGCACAAGTCCAGAAAGACCGAAGTCGCCTCAAACCAAAGGATGCCATTGTATTCCTTACCTACATCAATGTAATTAATGCTTTTAGCGCGGTGCAAGCGCGTTCGCGACTTGTTGATTCTTCAAAGGCGAATTGGTAAAATGATGACTGGTAAGATAAGATTATTCGTCACGCGGCTGCTGATTGATATTGGCAATTTTAAAGGAACTATGGACAGGTAATCATAAGGATAGCGAAGCAGTGAAATCGTACGGATACGTGATAGAATTGCGCCAGCGTCTGGAAGACACCCGCCAAATTGCCGAAGAACAGCTCAAGAAGGCGAAACTGCCACATAATGATTACTACGACAGGAAGGCCGAAACATGCCAGTTGTCGGTAGGGGACAAAGTTATCCTACTGCCATCTAACGCTAATAAGTTGATACTGACGTGGAAGGGTCCGCTCACGGTTCTCGAAAAGCGTAACGAGGTGGATTACGTCATTGATCTTGGAACACGGACAAGGCCCGAGAACTGTCAATAAGTTCTCGGGCCTTGGAGTGGGCGAGTTCACTGCCCTCCAGGGAGGCGTGAGCGGGTGTCCACACTATTTCAACATTTCTTCCTGCCGGCTTGGCTGTTAGTATGCGTTGAGGCGTTAGTGCCACCCAGCCCGACGTAAAGCTCCTGCATATTTCTTGAGAATCAATAATAATCGCTGTTGCCGTAGTTTGTGTGAGGGCTAATACCACGACTAGTTGCTCTGCTTCCGGTGTTGTTCCATCTTGCATGGTGGCGTTGACGAGGAGACTCATCTTTGTCGTCACCAAGACGGGTTTGGCTCTTCTGCCACGGTATGCGGCTGCATCTGTGCAGACCACCTCCTGGAGGGAGCCGTAAGTCCTGACGAGGGCATTGGTTCTTGCTTTGTGCCGCCCTTGGGGTGGGCAGGGTGCATATTTTTCGGTAAGGGATGGATCATGACGTGACGTCGCCAATCTTCTTGAAGTCATGTGGGTGGTTTAGCATCTGTAGGCGAGTTCCACTTGATTTGCTTAAGAACTTTCTAACCTGTTCGGTGGATTTGCTGACTGGACAGGTGGCCCTCCATTAGTTCAACTGTGTTATGGAGATCCATACGGAGAAGTCTGTCTGTGGACGTGATCATAGGGAGACCAAGGACTTGCTTTGTGGTTTTTCAAATGAGATTATTTTGTTTGTCTTTGTCTGTTTTCATCAGTACCACGTACGGTGCTGCGTACGTCACCATAGAGAGGATGAAACCTCTAACGAGGTGGATGGTGCCGTTATCTTTCATGCCTCGGTGTCTATTTGTTATTCTATGAACCACATGTGAGACCTGCTGCGTTATCTTGAAGAGGCCTTAGAGCATCTGGTCGCATTTTGCGACAACTTGTATCAGGAGTCCCAGGATTCTGAGGGTTTTGCAGGGCTTTATAACCTGTCTCTCTAGGATGACCTGTATGCTATCTTCATCCTTGGTGCAACGCCGCCGAACCACAAGAAACTCTGACTTCTGAGGCGAGTAGACAAGTACGCTCCCCTTTGTATATTTGTTTACCGTGTCTGCTGCCAATGGCGGGGTGTCTTGCAGGGCCCTCGAGCGAGTCCGTACCCAACCATAGGGTCACATCATCAGTGTATAGTGCATGGCGTAGGAGCGCGATGTTAAAGAGAAGCGGGGAGAGAACTGAGCCTTGGGGAGTGTCTCTGTTTCCGAATGTGATGAGGTCAGATGCTGTATGCCTGATCTTGAGTATGGCTGTGCCGTGAGATAGAAAATCAATCACATAATCCCAGGCAGCACGACAGCACTGGGCCAAGCATGGTCCAATGCTCGCAGAAATTGGTATGAACTTTGGCCCAATCCTGGCATCATGGCAAAGTGCAACCCGATCCAAGGTTCACCCACTGTTCGAGCCAAGATTGGCCGTACAGTTTGCCATTGTAGAATCCAATGTAGTTCAAGCATAGAGCCAGTGCACAGCCATCCTGTATCCAGTCTTTCAAGAACGTCCAGTGCTCAGCCATTCTGTATCCAACATGTTTCAAGAACATCCAGTGCTCAGCCATTCTGTATCCAATGCGTTCCAAGAATACCCAGTGCTTAGCCATTCTGTATCCAACGTGTTTCAAGAATACCCAGTGCTCAGCCATTCTGTATCCAATGTGTTTCAAGAATACCCAGTGCTTAGCCATTTTGTACCCAATGAGTTTCAAGAAAATCCGGTGCTCAGCCATTTTGCATCCAGTGTGTTTCAAGCATAGCCTGTACTTAGCCATTCTGTTGCTTGTATGCTAGCTTACTGCCTATACAATTAGTAGCGAAGAAAATGTGATGGAAATAACTGCGGGAAGGAAACTTCCTGCAGACACACGCAAAGCGTAAACGAAAATATAATTTATTTAGTATACTACTTACAGTACTATTTTACTATTTACAATACAATTCTTGAACTGATGCAGGCATCAGTAGGGGTGCTCAGCTCCAGGGGCAGCAGCAGGGGAAGGAGCAGGGGCAGCAGCAGCCGGACAGGGGGGGCCGACGGTGGACTTGCCAGGGACCTGAGGGCAAGGGTGGGGCAGGGAGAGGGCAGCAGTGGGCAGGCAATGATTCCTGCCCTGAAGGGAGGGATCATCGGGCTGCTCTGCTGCAAACGTTTCTGTGAAACGCCTCTTCCTGCCACCACCGCTGTCCAGACCCTGGCAACCACTTAATGAAGTCCTGTGCTTGTGTCAGGTCGCCCCCCCCCCCTTTCGCACAGATGACATCTGCACACAAACATGCAAAGACCACAATTAGTACATACAGCATGCACCGTAAAGATCACCCACAATAGAGCAGGCAAACACATTCAACAAAAGAAAACCTTCAAGAGACTTAGTGAAGTAAGTTGCTAAGTCTTTAGCACACAGTTTATCTGACAGAATTTGCAACCGCAGCCAACCTTATTGAATCCGAGGTTCACAGCATGCTCAGCGGCGAAATGCAGGATACGCAAAGTAATGCTGCGGAAATGAAATGCTATCGCCTTCCCCGCCATGAAAATTCTTGATCCATTTACAGGATCTTCATCCCTGTTGCCTTCGTTGACATTCTTGTTTTTTCACCCTAACATAGCGTTAACGTCATCAGTGATGATCACACCATGTCTTTACTAACCAAGACATATTCAACTGTCTCACCCGCTGATGCTAAACGTGTAAGCTGCCTGGTGTGATGCAATTCATCAGCATGCTCGTCATGCAATTCACCTAAGCTGCCATTGGTGCTAGTGCAGAGCACACTTTCGCAATTTCTGCAAGGGCAGTGCTGACTGAGTATGTGGCTTTCATTGTAAAAAATGAAATCAGCCAACAGGGACGCCCAAATTTGTAGAAGTTGACAATTTATATGAAAGACACGATTTTGGCAAGGACAACCTCTTGTTATGCAAGCCATTTCGCTGTAGAGAAGTTCGGCTGTACACACAATACTTCAACAATGCAAAAGGATGACTGAGGAAGCTTTACCTGTGACTATCCGGCATAACTTCAAATTGATGAATGCCCTCTTCCCCTTCCTGCTATGAAGGCTGTAAAGCACTTGGACGGGGTGCGCCATTACAGCATTCATGGCATACGATGCCACCTCGCACAATGACTTCCCTCCTATTTGCAGGAGGTGCTTGCGCTGCAAAAGACAAAAATTGCCAGAGATGTGGAAATGAGCATTGTATGCGGCAATGTTTTCAAGTTGAAAAATCTACCCAATACTACCAGAATATAATTTATTGCCAAGTGAAGTGAATTTTTAGCTGAGTGCAAAGCAAAACATTTTTGCTGGAAGAGGTTTGTGACGCAATGCCCTTTAATTGTAAATGTGCTCTACAACACCTTAGCGTTACTGGAATAAACACAAACACGAAGTGCATCAGGTCTTGTCTGTTCTGGGCATTTCATGTTTGTGTTTCATAACCCTTAGCACAGTAACTATGTTTCATAGTAACTACCTCTCCAAGCTTTCACTATCACTTGTAAGCGCAAAGACTCTACTCCCATGCAAATTCCCAATGCATAATTAGGGGATGTGACATTAGAGTGCAGGAAAGCCAGATCTACATACGTGTGGCACAAAACAGCTTAAAGGCATACCGACATGATATTTTCAGACCTTCACATTTTGCGTTAAAGCGACTGACAACCAGTTTTTAAAGACGTAGTTTTGTGGTAACCAAAAGTTAACCCTCAGCAATGTTTGCACCTGCAGCTTCGCAAATTGTGAAAGCAGCCTATCATTCTGCTTCACAGGAGTGAGTGCAACTGCAGTTAACTGCCTACATTTTGGCCTTTTCAACCACTTTTGAAGATATAAAGCTGGTACAATAAGTTTGCATTGTCGTACAGACCTTCTTACATTTGTACAGCGTTTTCCCCCAAATACACACCTACATCATGGCTGCCTGGCCCCCGTTATCATTATTCTGTCGATAGACTTACTAAGCCAACTCATCAAAAACAAAGGCAGAGCCACTTTCACTACAAACGAAGGCTTATCAGCATATTGTAAGGTAAAAAAATAACAGAAAAATGTGGACTGCATTTCAATTCTAATAAGAATACCATGAAACCCATACAATAATAGAAAGCCATGTGATAGGCCTCTTATTCATGGTAAATAAGGAACAGTGTCCTGAAAGCGTAGGGAGACGTAGACACACCCCAAGTGCGGACTTTCAACTGGTAAGTTTATTGAATGAACGAGTACATGAACAGTTGAACTGCACATACACCTGGAAGGCAGTGAACAATTTATGACATGCACTCGTGGTTAGATCAGGTGATAATAAACAATAATGAATTAACAAAAATAAAAACCATCGTGCTGCTCCGCTGTCAACGATTTGCGTGGTATAAAAAGGAAATTTCTTCTAAGAAGACTATTGCAGGCTGACTAATGCAACCTGGTCCTGCTTTCTGTATTCTATAGGCCTCGCAAATTTCATGCGTCAATTGGTCTGTGAGGCGAAAAAGAATCTCGGTCCGACAGAATTCTGCAGTGCACTCTCAGTCATGGCAATGCATTGCGAAATGCAAGGTGCAAACAGTGCATTTTGGTGCTCCCTGAGGCCCACGTTTACACACTGCCCCGATTGTCCCACGTACATTCGGCCACAGGTGAGGGGGATCCTGTACACGATTGCAGTGGCGCAAGGCAAACACACATGTTAGTGTGCCTTACAGGGCAGACGCTACCTACTTTCTTTCTCGCTGAAAAGAACAAAACAAATCTATGCCATGCCACGATCCCCCCCCCCCCCCTTCAACCTGTGCGAACGCTAGTGGATGTATGGCTAACGGCTTGCTTCTTGGTGCCGCATCTTTACTCTCCAAACTTTACTCTTCCCACAAGCTTTCCTTAAGACGCCAATAGCATGCTGTCTTGTGGAAAGTTCGTGCAAGAATTGAAGCATGCTATGGACACTAGCGTTCGCACAGGTTGAAACAAAAAAAGGGGGGGGGGGGATCGTGGCATGGCATAGATTTTTTTTTCAGCCAGAAAGTGAGTAGCATCTGCACAGCAGTTACAAAATGTGTGGAGAAAGGTGCAAATGCAAAAAAGTCTGCCCTGTAAGGCACACTAATATGCGTGTGCCTTGCGCCACTGCAATCGTGTACAGCAACCCCCTCACCTGTGGCAGAGTGTACGTGGGACCATCAGGGCGGTGTGTAAACGTGCGCCTCAGGGAGCACCAAAATGCACTGTTTGCGCCTCGCTTTTGGCAATTCGGGTGCACTGCAGAATTCTCTCAGACCGAGAAGCTTTTTCGCCACACAGACCAATTGACTCATGAAATTTGCGAGGCCTATAGAATACAGAAAGCAGGACCAGGTTGCATTAGTCAGCCTACAATAGTCTTCCAAGAAAGAGAAATTTCCTTTTTAGACCCCGCAAATCGTTGACAGCCGAGCAGTGTGATGTTTTTTTTTAATTCATTCTTGTTTAGTATCACCTGATCTAACCACGAGTGCATGTCATGAATTGTTCACTGCCTTGCAAGTGCATGCACAGCTCAAGTGTTCATAAACTCGTTCATTCAATAAGTATTCCAGTTGAAAGTCAGCACTTGTGGTGTGTCAAGTCTCCCTTCGTCTACGTTTTCAGTGCGCTGTTCCTTATTTACCATGAATCAATACCAAGTTGTTCCAGTTTGCCCTCCTCTTCAGGCCACTTATGCATCTTCATGTTTTTGTCATGTGGCGCGCCAAGGGTCATTTTTCGCAACCTTTGGGAAAGAATTAAAAATATAAATCCCCATTTAATGAGAAAAACATGGCTTATTTTAACCAGTAGGATAGGTCATTTTTGCACAAACGGTTTTCTCAATTCATGTTCCGAGCAGTTGTCTGTCCCTTTACGTGAAGCTTCCGGACTCTAAAACCCCAGAAATATACCAGCAAACCCCAGAGTGCACTAAATACCTCATTTATACTAGTTTTTCTACAGCCAGGTTTCGTTTAGCTTTCTCCCTCTCATAACATCATGGCAAAGAAGGCAACCACGTAAGACATCGGAAGGTTTGACACCTGCTTTGACTTGCTTGTCGAAAGGATGTTTTGGCTTCTACACAGAAGCCTTGTTCACTGACTATTATTGATTTCATTTAGCTACAACAGGCATATGGCCAACGACTATGTCAGTGAACAAGTCTTCATAGGGAAGGCAGAACATATAACCCCTTCAACAACACTATTTTGGTCTGCATTACATTCATTGTAGGTTTAAACTGGGTGGGAAAAAGCCTGTCAAAAAACAAAACGGATGGCAACCAAGGTGAAAAAACATTAAACAATGCTATTTCCCCTTCACGGGGGCCATGTTCTCTCTATGGCCAGCATCTGTTTTTGCCATGAATGTTCAATGCAATGGTTCGAGCTGTTCGCAATTTGACCAACTTTCCCAACCCTTGTCATTACGGCATGGAAAATGGGGCACCCCCATTACAATACCGTATTTACTCGCATAATGAACGCACTTTTTTCCTTTGAAAATATGCGCAAGTTGGGGGGGGTGCGTTTATTATGCAGGGTAACATTTTGAATGATTTGTTTTGAATCATTTGTTTGAAAGAAAGCCGCAATTTCGTCCGCAAGGCGAACCATCGATTGCGATAGCAAATGCGCAGAGAGCTATACAAAGTAAGGGATAGTAGTTCTATCGCCCGTATAAACTTCCAAAGTAATTTAACCAGCATGGTGTCAGCGCGCACAGGCAAACATGAACCAATCACACTCGATTACCGCGGACACTCACAGTCGAAATGCTGGTGTGAGGAAGCGCTGCAGCAACACTGAGCGAAGTGACCTTCATGCCATGTATCACTTCAACGCAAACTGAGCGGCGATAACGGAGTACGCTCAAAAGTATAAGCTGCCGTCGCACCAAGACTCAGCCTCCGACGCAGATCGTTTTCAAGATAGGGCACGCCCGGCCGTGCAATGTGCAGTTGCTGTGCCGCCTCCCTCCCCTCCCAACGGCGCCATGCACACGACGAAATACGGCGCGTTTCTTACCCACTTTCTTCCCTTCCAACGCGGGATAAAGCCGCGATCATTGGCGCCGACTTCAAAAATGCACCTGGAGTGTCCATATGATGGTACCGCTATAAAAGTAGGAGACACACGTACAATTCAGCATCTGATACAATCGTACCCACTGAATGCCATATCGGACGCCGCATCGTACTGTGTCTCTCCTACTTCACGGCAGCAAGTTCAGGGTGTGTTTATTTCGCGGGAGAAAAAAAAAATTTTGAAATTTTGACGACGAAAGTTGGGGGTGCATTCATTATGCGAGCGTGTCCATTACATAAGCAAATAGGGTATTTCACTTATTCTATATGAAGGGCATAAATTCTCTTACATAATGTAGAATAGTGGTAGATAAAACAAAGCACAGAAAAATCAGAGTAGTGGAATAAAAAGTAACAGGGGCCACAGGGTATGTGGGTTTACATTCTTAAAGTAATTGCTAGTGCTCTAGAAAATGCTTTAACCATTGCATGAAACTGGATAGTTTAGGAGTTTGTTTCATGGGCTTTTAGCACAAGAAAAAAAATGTTAGTGCAATTAGGCAATTCGACAACAGGTACACTAGACTTGCTGCAAATGTGGTTTTCATTACATATCCGACTGCAATTCAATTTTCAAACTCTATTATTCAGAAAACAAAACTGTAGATTAAAATGAGGTAAATACAGTATATACAGAACATCATTGCACCCCTTTTCCTGTACTGTGTCCCACTTGTTTGCACTGCTATTTATCATTCACGATGTGCCAACTCGTCTAACAAAAAGAATTTATTCACAAGTGCTCTACATTGTGTCTTTCTATAGAAAGCTGCCGCAGTTTGCATTTTATATCAGCAATAGATTTTTATTAACTTAACGATTTACTCCTGCTTCATGAATGTATCTCTATGGAGAGCTGTTGGAAATCACCGATTCAGCAAGCCACTATGGCAGCTCAGTGCCTATGGCGTTGCGGTGCTGAGCTCGAGGTGAAAGATTTGATTCTTGCAGTCAGGGTCACATTTCGATGAGGTCTCATTGCAAGAACACTAGTGTACGCTTAGATGCATGTTAAAGAAACTAAGGTCCAGTCCAAATATGTCATTAGAAACTATACAGCAGGGAACAAATTATTTCCATGAACTCTTTAGTGTGTGCGATGCAAAGTTCCTTCACATAGAACCCACACCATGTTTCATGAAACAGCACAGAACTTCCACATGTTACATAGCCTCATAATTACAAATAAAAGGGCAGTACAAACCAAGGTGGCAGCCAAAGCCTCATCCCGCACGGCTGCCTCTAATTCTTTAATATTGTCGGCAGGTAGCCGAGGAAGAACTGGAGGCACCGTCGACAAGGCAGGCTGAGACACTGCACGGGTCTTGTTAAGAGGCTCAGTTTCATCCAGCCTCTCAGACACGACCCGTACTTCATCCCTCAGCTGCACCCGCAGCAGCATCGCTGAAACACAAAAATATTTACTTCACAGCAGAAGAGGTAGATTTATGGCATATTTGGTTGTTTCAGAGCACTCTGGTAAATGCAAAGTATCAGGATTTGTACAGGTCTCGGTGACAAAAATTCATAGGTATTTAAAGACTTTCAAGGGTACCTCCAGCAATAGAAGGAGAGGTGGAACCATTCTATTGTGTCCTAATGGGGAGTACCATACTTTCTGGTCTATAAGTCGCATCTTTTATAAGACTCAACCTCTCAAACCGGCAGCTTTTCCAGAAAAAAACTTTTGCATGCACTTCGACTTGCCACTTTAGCCTGAAGCTGTCACCTCTAGCTTCGTGGTCAGCCCAGTTGGCAGAGCGACTGCTCTGTAAATGTAACCCTGCTCCAAGTTTGCCTTCCCCTTTCACATAAGCATGAGCATAAAAAAACAAAAACACTAGCAATTACCCGACAGCTCCGTGGTGTCCACAGCCAACTCGCATTCCGCCTTCTTGGCCCTCCTCTTTGCCTTGTCATAAGTGCCTTTGAACAAAGTAAAAATATTCAAAACAGATTATAATAGACACTAGAACGACAAGCAACCTGTTAAGCTGTGCAGGCTACATTCAACGGACAAATGTCACGAATAAGATATTTGTGACCTCTGTGAATGCCCAAAGCAAACTGCGCAGACATTGTGAACAAGCTGGCACAGCTTTGATGACGTCAAAGTATCACTGGTACAAGTTAACATAACTCAGGAACTGTAGAATGCCACTAAAGAATTAGTTTGTCATTGTTTTTATATTCTTTGCAAGTTTTCAGTTGCACCCACCGCCACCAACAGTCAATGTTATGACATATGGGAGACAGTCAAGCACCTGCAAATCTCAATAAACAATGAATCATTTATTATTACAAACCCCTTTCAATGCAAAAATGCAGATTGCATTTGGTATAACTTGGGATGGCAACATTCAAACTGGCCAAAAGGTGCAAGCCTCTTGATGCACAGTTTTTAAAGTTAGATGTTTAACAAACTATGCAACCTTCTAAGGCAGGTTTACACCTGCAAGATATCAGCCATAAAATGGCAAGAGTACTGTTAATATTCAAGCTATTGCTAATTTTACAGATGTAGGCATTGCAAGCTAGGCGGGGGAAAATTATGCATACATAATAATAAACAGCGAAGGCTTGATTACTTTCCTGTATGTGCAACAATGGTGCTTGTCAACAATAATTGCAACGTTTTCAACAGCTATACCAGAGTGCATCATACATAAACTTTAAAGAAAAAGGGGGAGGGGGGAGGCAAACGAACTGTGTTGGTCCTGACCACCGTGGTCTTAAAGGGACACTAAAGAGAAAAGTACTTCTGCATCAGTAAATTACTGTTAAGTCTACACAAACAAAACAAAGTGCATGTTCTTTGGAGTTTGGTTGAAAAAGTGCTAGTATTCATGATGCACGTCATCCAAGTAGCAAAGCAATGAGCCAACTTTTTATTTGTTCTAATTGTCAAGATGTTAATTTGGGAGATGAGCATCATAAGTGACACCAAAACAAACCGTTTCCAGTGAGGAACACATTGTGTGCTTATTTTTTCCGGTAATGAACCCCCCCACCCGATGAAATTTGAAAAAGATCATGTGCATGGAATTGCAGGGCCCTGAAACTGTCTTAGTGGGTAAGCAAGCTGGCCCTGTCATTGACAATAACATAAATATTATTTACACAATGCACCAACAGCTCCTCGGAACTGGTTTTGGCACGTAAAACTCCAGAAAGGACAGTTAACTTTCCCCGCTGAGACTGTTGGATGGCACAGCAACCTTTTGCACACGAGTGCATTGACGCATGGCAGTTTTCATACTTGCAGCATAGAGAAAGAAATTCAACAAGAGGGGACACTCGGCAAAAACTGGCAACAGGAAACACGTCACCATACGTCATGCTATACTTTTGACACCGAACGTTAGCTGCCGCGAGCATCGAAAAAAAAGAAAGTGAACTTAAGTTAACAGGCATTCATTTATTTTTTAAATTCTTTGCCGCGAAAACTAAAACGTTTTGCGTATAAATGAACTTAAGCTTTGCGACTTATTTTCCTTGCCTTACCTAGCCACAGGTCAATGACGCGCCAGATACATGCGTCATCCGCCAGACACTCCCCCGAAGCCAGCGAGGATGGCTGCGCGGCGACCCGTCTGTCTCATTCTTTTTTTCTTTTTTAAATGTAACCTGGTTTATTGGGCTCTCGGCGTATTCTTGCGTTCCTTCTGCACTGGGACAAGACACCACTGCACTATTGGACTACGGCAAGGTGAGAAATCTTGTTTCACAGTCTACGACGCAATTAGGCTTACGGCACGGGACCGAGATTTAAGACGCAGTTAGCGAAAAACAGCTCGGCCATCCTGGCGCAGTTAATTTGAGTAAATGAATCGTGCTGAGACATGTTTCCGACGCTTCCTAGGGACTATTGTAACTTATTTCGGTTTTT
The DNA here is from genome assembly GCF_013339745.2 of Dermacentor silvarum. Lineage (NCBI taxonomy): Eukaryota > Metazoa > Arthropoda > Arachnida > Ixodida > Ixodidae > Dermacentor > Dermacentor silvarum. Next base: position 126,220,286 of record NC_051157.2, read on the forward strand.
GAGCCACACTGGCCGCACAGGGCGCCGTGTCGCAGTTAGCGAGAACTCAGCCGTGGTGTGTAGTCAGTGCATCTTGCTAGGAGAAGTTTGTGCCGCTTTCTCTGACGCCAGACATTACTGAAAAGTAATTTCGTTACTTTCTGGGGTACTTTTGAGGCACGCTGGCCGCACAGCGCGCTGTGACGCAGTTAGCGATAAGCAGCTCGGCCGTGGTGATAAAGTTAGTTTGGCGTGTAATAAATCTTAGAGGGACAAGTCTGTGACGTTTTTTGTGGCCCCGCAACAACATATACCTTCTTTCGGTACTCACGCCTGTTGAAAAGGCGATGGGCGATTGCCAAGAGTGATAACATGGGGTGTGCTGCTGGCGCCGGCAGAACGCGCGAACGACGAACATATCAGAAACTTGTCATTCGAAAATTTCGTCTTCTAAAGGACTGAAAAAAGGCATTGCACCCACGCATTTGTCTTGAGTGCCTGTTGCGTCCGTCTCTGTGTATGTAGCGTACCGTCGCGTCGCCCGAGGCCAAGTTTTGGAAACGCGAAGTCGCTCGTGTATTTTGTGCTGCCAAAGTGCAGGAAATAATGCCCGGAAATGGGGGAACGCTTGGAAATCAGATGTTTTCATATATGTTTGGGATGAGTCGGGTATTTTCTACGCCATGTATGTAAAAGCGAATTGCTTTTGTTTGTAATGCCGCCCATTCACCGCTTTCGCACGTTTCGCCTCGCAGTATTCCTATGTCTAAATACCAAAATGACTCATGCTTGTAACATGCTGTTACGTGCTTGCAAATGTAACATGCTTGTAATTTACTTTTTTTCAGCTGGTACCGTCCGGTGGAGCTTCATACAGGAACTACTGCCTTACCTGCTGGTGTCACAACGTTGGATGAACGCACAAAAAGCGCGGAACGAGCTTTTATATAGAGCAAAATAAATATTTCCTCATTGCACAAAAGGTCTTGCGTCTACTTTGTGAAATTGCACGTGGCACAGATTCGATGGGACTTTACGAGATCGTTCGCAATAATTTTGACTAAATAATAAACAGATTCTGCACGAAGAGCAAAAAAATAAAAATAAAGGAAAAAGGGGGGGGGGGGCGCAGCCGGCGTGCTAGCTTGCATTCAAAATACGCGCGCCCAAAACCGAAACCGGAAGTGATGTAAGTGATCGACACCGACCGCTTGGCACGCTGCAGTCAATTCGGCCGCTGGGCCCTATGGGAGTGTCCCCTCTTGTTGAATTCCTTTCTCTATGCTTGCAGGCTTCTCTCCACGAGAAAAAAAAAAACATGATGTGGACCTTGCTAGAAGCATGTCACTCTAATATATCATACAACTTCCTGATCAACACCCTAACAGATATATGATTAAATTAAAAGCGTTAGCTATAACTAATTAGGTGCCAAGGGCTAATAAATTACTGGCCATTTCTCAACTGGACTCTGAATAACATGCACTTGGTTTTATTTGTGTAAAATTATCTGTGTATTTTTAAAGCTTGTTACATAACAGCTGGGACACTATACCATCAGGGTTTTTTTGTTACAGAGGGTAGTGGTCACAGGTACAAGGATTAGGTACTACACAATGTCATTCCTACTTATCCAATGTTAGCTGTTGCAATAATACGAGAAAAAAGAACCGTATTAATGCGACACAATATTAGGTCAAAAGAAAAGGAAAGCGTGGTACAGTAATTGGTACATTTAGCATATGAGCACTTAATACAGCCATGAGACAGTGAAAGGGCTGCAACAATACATTGCAGTTACTGCCCTCATAAACTCATAATCTGGAACTTAAACTGTTTGAATGAGATGACAATACTACTCTTTTGATTTACTTGGTATATACGAGTTCAAGGTACAAGTTCAACAGTCAGTTAAGACAGCTGAGCATAAGGTTAGCCGTGATATGTACGTCAAACTTCAACAGGGTGCTGAATAATTTCGCTGCACCTGTTCGAAAAAAGGTTTTGCACTCATCACTGCACTGTTCTTGCTCAAATTTTGCAGAACGATCACATTTTTGGGTCGCCTTCGTTGAGTATGACACTTACCACAGTTAATTGCCTGGTGCTTTTAGAAAAAAAAAGTGAGAATCTGCCTTCACTTGTGGGGATGTGACCTGCTGCAACGAGAGCACTAGCATAAACTTGTGTCGCTGCCTGCTGTAGAAAGCAGCTGGTCAGGGAGGTTTGCCACATGTTCCAGGAGCAGGCAACATGCGGCAAACCTACCTGACCAGCTACTTAATGAAACTTAACACCCATGAATTTTGTATATGTAATGAAATTTCAGTCTCACGAAGAACAAAAATCGTCTGTGTGGAAACGCGACTGTCACGAATAAGCAATTGGTGCAAAAGTTAGGTGCAGAACTATTACTACTGACGTAAACCACCTCATGACTTGTCGAGAAGCGTGTTGACTGCTGCACATTATCTCATAATTCCTGCCTAAGGAAGCTGGCATGCCATCAGAATCGCCGCGCGTATAAGGAGCCATTCTGTGCCTAGTCTCCGCGTCTAGTACGGGGCACGCTGCAATTGAGAAGTTTTTTTCTATGCACCGAATCTGTTTCAGAGGTTTTGCTAAAGATCCACGTGTGCCACAAGCGCTCCGCTATTTACATGCGCCGTTTGATTAATGTGGTCGATCCACTGCATAAGGCTGGAGCTTTCTGTGCAAGCATGCGAAATCGGCGGTTTCATTAGAGCATGTATCCTTTTGCACGAGGTACAATTAAGCTCGTCTCCCATGGAGAGCAAAGCTAGCGGAAGGCGGTGAAAGTTTAGGCTAAGTTGTGAACAACACGTGGCTGAAGCGAAGTGTTACATGATCTCATATTGTGGCACTAACACGCACCACTCGTACTGGACGAACAGGGAGCCATTAGACCACGCCGAGCACTAAAGAAGTCTCTTAGATTATTTTTCAGGTGCTTTAATGTTCGCATAGAATCCACATGGCTTTGTTTGGCATCACCGCAGCAGTGACGTCGGAATTTCTCGCGAAAACGGCTAATTTATTTCCTGGCCGGCACGGTTGCGTGTAGACTCCGCTGCTCTAAACGATGCAGGAGATGAAGTGCTTGTGGCCGGGTAACACGCGCATAGATCCCCGACAGACCTCATTCAAGATCTATAGTGTAGCTATATCGCGCAAGTCGTGCATGAAATCTACGCCCAGCGTCTTTCTGTGCGTCAAAAAAAGCGGTCTAGTCAATGCCATTCCGGAGTATATAACATGCGCGCATGATTGAACTCATCTCGAGCGCACGTAGTACGCGACCGATCGGCCTAGCCACACGTGCGCTCGCTGCATATTTGGCACGCGCCATTAACTACGCAAATACTCGCACACGACGTTGACCCGTAGATGAGAATGTACATAAGGTACAATAACGACAAGAAAACTCTCGTATTAAAAATGCATACTCACGCACACGTTGACTTCAGTCTCCTCGGTTACCACGTTAACCACGTTGCGCACAAGGCAAGGCTGTCGTCGATGGCGATGGCGATGGCGCGAATTCCGGGACGAAAGGAGAGAGAGGAAATCGAGGAACCGACGCTCTCTTTTTTCTTTTTTTTTTTTTGAGTCACCTCTCGAATCGCCAGTGCAAAAGTACATTATTATTTAATTAATTACGGCGGATGATACGCAATAAAAACAAGCATACCGGGAAGCGCGTTCAAGTCGCGTGGGTCTCACCAGAATCATTGAATGAAAAAAAACGAAAAAAAAATGTATACTAATGTTTGTATTAATTCGATCCGCAATCCGGCTTTCCGTGGCTCTAGAGTGTACTAGTGGCTGCTTCGCTACGGTTTGCAGGTGGTGTAGGTGAATCGAACGTAGCTTTGACACGTTCTATTCACCTGTATTAACAGCTCATTCGTTTCAGCGGTGCAGCAATGGCGCCTTTGAATACCCTATGAGAAATCCGCCGTTCGTTTCAAAATATACAGGAAAGGTGCAGGGCTGGTTCGCGATTTTGCTGCGCCCTTTCTACTGTCGGTGCCGACTTTGTGCAGTCGTGCAGGTACAGTGTCCTAGAATGTACACATACCTTATATTCTAATAGACTGTGGTACAGGTGCGAAGCAGCAGCGCAGCAGACGACACAGCACACATGCACAAGCGCCGTGAAAACCCAGCTTACGGCTATCTGCCGTGTCTAGGCAAGCGCGGGTATATTAACGACTTCGAAGCCGATTACACCAGCAGCTCAAGACCTATTTAACGCAAGCCGTGCATATTGGTAGGACAAAACACACACCTGCACCGGGTCAGCACTTCGGCATTTGTTTCGTGTGCCGCGCTTTTCGTAAATCGGTGCGCGAACTGGTTCACAGTGGTGCAGGTGAATCGAACGGGCCTTTAAAAAATCCGTTCGCTTCATGGAAGAACGGGAAAAAAATGTCGCAGTTTCGCCCGAAAGGCGAAGCATCAATGGCGATAGCGAATTAGCAGAGAGCTATTCGGAGTAGGTATAGTAGCTTTATCGGCTGCATAAAGTTGGACCATTCACTACTAACTGAATTAACAAGCGTGGTGTCAGCGCGCACAAGCACACATGAGTAAATCACACTCGATGACCGCAGACAACCATTGTCAAAACGCTGGCAGCAAGCGCAGCTGCCGCAGCGAGCGAGCGAAGGTTCGTGGTGCGGTTTATCGCTTCAAGGGAAAACTGAGCGGCCGAATGCACAGCATACAAAGGTCAGAGCCGTTTGGACGTCGCTTGCAAGATACGGTGCGCGCGACAACACCGGCAGCCCGTACCGGCGCAAACATAATAAAGAACCAAGCGCAAAGTACATGAACGCATTTGTTGGCAGGGTAGAAGCCGCCTCCCCCCCCTCCCCCCTCCCTTCCGCGCTTCCTTCCCGCTTTGCTCCTTTCGCGTGGAAGATTGCGTCGCCGTTCCCCTTGCGCCCGGTTGCAAGATTTTATCGCCCTTGGACTTTATACGGAACCTCACGCCGACGACGGCAGAAATCTGCTTGAAGCGTCCATATAATTGCTATCGCAATAAAAACTTCCTTCATGGAGGAAGAAATTTTTCTTCCTCCAGGAAAAAATTTTCTTCCTCCATGGTTCGATTCAATTCGGCTCATGCGTTGGCAGGTCGGCTGCTCCTTGCTGTGACTGACTGCCCCACTGCACTGCTGCTGTCCACGCTTTCGCCTCGCCGTCGTCTTGCGTTTTTCGGTACGGGCTACAGCATTGCGGTTTCGGCATCTGACTCATCCCTCTCGCTCATCATGCCCTCCAAGTGGAGGAAATGTCGAGTCGTAAGAAAGGAATACAACAAGATAATGAATGAGCTAGGACTCGCGCAGCTTGTTGGCCTTCCTTGTCCAACGACGAAGCTGCAAGCTTCACCTCTGCCGACAGTTCTCGTGTAGAGCGACTTTCGCCTCCGAAGCCGGGAACCAGCAGACAATCGTGAAGTTCAATTTCCATGGATGACGGTGGTGAGCCTCCGTTCAAACGGTTGAACGAGCGTTCGAGAAGTGAAGCCTTTGTTGACGACGTCTGTAGACAAGAAGCTCCTTTTGTAGAATGCCAATCAGATAGTGCGGGTACGTCCTCATGTGAGCTCAGCGACTGATAGCAGCTCAAGTGACAAAGGAGGTCCCCAAGGTAGCGATTCAAGTGATGAGTCTGATGACTTTCTCGCTTCAGACAGCTTCACTGGGCCAGATGAGGGAATAGCCTTCACTTGTAGTCTAACGCTCTCTCATGTACTTTCCGAACAACTGTCTGCAAGTGAAGAGCTTCCTGTAATTGCTTCCAAACATAATATGATGCATGCATGCATTAACGATGTCCTCGAATTCTGCCGGCGAAGAGGCATCTCTGACCTTCCAAAAGATGCTAGGACCGTTTTGAAAACTGAGCGCAAAGCTCAGGTGGAGCAAAATGGTTCATTTGTGCACTTTGGCCTTGCAGAAGGAATTCGTCAAGGGTTGCAGCCGGGGCAAGTAGTTCCAAGTGAACTGAAGCTACAAGGCAACTTTGACGGAGTCCCTCTTTACAAAAGTAGCCAGCTTGCCTTTTGGTCCATTTTGTGCCGCATAAAATTGTGGAGGCATCACCGCCATTTCTTGTCAGTGTGTACTGTGGTGCAGGGAAGACGCTATGTCTGCAGGATTACCTAGAGCCATATGTGCAAGAAGTCTCCGACTTAACCTCTGAGGTGTTAAGCATAGGAGGTGCTCATGTTCGGGTGAGCATTGGAGCCATGGTTTGCGATGCTCCTGCAAGGAGCTACGTCAAATGTATTGTTGGCCACACTGGCTATTATGCGTGCGAGCGATGCAACCAAAAAGGGCAGCACATTGAAAACAGGGTGACATTTCCCAAAGTTCATGCAGCAGCACGATTGCATCATTTCGGTCTCAAGAGAACAAGTGCCACCATTCTGGTGTTTTCCAGTGATAAGTGCCCTGTTTGTGCTAGCTTAATATATTCTCAAAACTGACTCAAATATATTCTCAATTCATTTCTGTAATTGGCATGCTTTAAATAGAGCTGCTTTGTTTTAGAACAGATCCCATTCTGTGCAATCCCATTCTGTACGAATTAAATCGTTGGAATGCATACAGTCTAGTGCTGCAAGGTATGTCCTGGGGTGGTACAATCGGTTTGATAGTGCAACGGAATGAAAAAGAAATCTAGGATGGACTCCTCTAAGCAAACGCCGCAAAAATCTTCGCCTCAAGCTTTTTTCACGCTATATATAATAATCAAACTGGAATCAAGGCCTCGTCGTATCTGCGTCCTCCATATTACTTGTCCACCCGAAGAGACCATGTGGTCAAGGTTCGGGAGTATGCCCCCAGGACTAACCTTTTTAAGTTTTCTTTCTTTCCGAGGACCATATCGGAGTGGAATTTGTTACCGGCTGAGGCTGCGAGCCAAAACTCTGTCGATTTGTTTTATTCTGTATTATGCCCCTCGCAATAATGCCAATGGCGCTGCGAGTTTTGTTTGAATAAAAGAAAAAAAAAGAACCAGCATAAAATCCAGGAGGACAGAAGCAAAACAAGTGACAGAACAAGACTTAGACTTGGAGATATTAGTTTATCTTCACAATGCCCAACATGACATTTTTGACACACAAGAGTTCGGTAGCTCAAAATGCTGGTGTAAGGGTGGGAAAGTTTGCGAAATTCACGCTAGTGTCTTCGACACACTGAACCATAGCTTAAATTGCAGGTAGTTCAGATAGTCAATTTATAATTAATTACTAAGTTATAAAGACTTTTTTTCAGGTGGGGGGAGGATACAAATGTACTTTCTAGGTGACAAAGTTTAAGTTGTTTTTTAATCTTTTTTATTATTTGTTTGTTTTTTGTTTTGTTTTAGCAAAATGGGTTTAAGGCTTTCTGGGGTTATTCAGAAGATATATCGCAACTAAATGTTTTGTATGTGAGTGATCCCTGCAGCCAGATCTCACCTTAACAAGGTTCATAGGTTAATCTAAATGTCTGCGTTCTTTATCAGTGAGAAAAACAGATGTCATGCTTGCATGTCAGGAGCTGTGTTTCTTAATTAGTACATTTCCAGAAGCTCACTTTCAAGAGTTGTACATGCCTTTCCCATCTCATGCACATCATAAAAACTGGAGGTATAGCTGCATTCACAACAATGAAAGAATAAATGGCCACCTGTGTACCCATGGGCAGCAAAAGCAACGTTCACGGATTCTATCATTGATGCACTGATCAATGAATGTAAAACCTGCGACATGTAAAAGGGCTCTGCAAATTATTTCTGTGGCATGTGAACTCTGTGGCATATTTTGTCATGTAGCCACCCTTGAATTGGTTTGCAATATGGCTACAGAAGCCATCAAGCTTGCTGTGTGCTGAAAACCGTCGATTCACATTGGTCCCCTTCTCTACTTTCTTGTGCATAAATGCACAAATATTAGATTATTTCGTTGTTTATTCTTCTCTGTTGTGATCACCTTGACGTGCATATTGCTGCCCACCTCATTTTTTTTTCACAGTCACTGTGCCACCACATCAGTGGCACTACTGAAATGCCCATGAGCTTCCAGGCAACAAATTCCTTGCTGACAACTCTATTCATTGGAGTGAATGCAGCACTCTTTCAAGACATTAGTAACAACATGCCTAATGCTTCAAAAATGAGCTGCAGTGAGGTGCAGCAATGTAGTTCTGCCTAGATTGCAACATATTTGGGGCTAAGCCTGACAGTGACTACATAATAGAGCAGGTTGGTCATCATTCAGCACCTTGCCTATCTAAGCCTCACATCTTAATGGCAGCAGCCCTTGCTGCTTCCACACATGTGGAAAGCTAGCGTGAACACAGTATATAAATCTGCATCTATGCATGCAGCATGCACATTGTCACTGGAGCAGCCCTTTGGTGTGCATTAGCACAATGGAAGCACCACATTAATCCACACTCAATTTTACATTATCTCAAGCTGTGCCATGGAAGATGAGAGATGGCACAATTACTGTATATGTGATGCGTCATGGCATGTCCTTATAGTTGTCATGCACATGTCATCTTTGACATGATGCCCCTTATGAATGAAGCAACAGCTTAACCACTGCCTTTCAGTATACGTAGCATAGGGACACTAAAGAGCGAAACTAAGTCATCTTAGACTGACTTAGGTTGACTTTTACTGCAGAATATAAAGGCCAAATGGTTTTTTTTTCTTTTTTAATGTCGTATTGGTGCATCAATGTGGTAGTATGAAAGATTTCAGTGTGTTCCCTCATATTCAGGATGTGTTAAGACAGGGCAAGTACTTAAAAGTTCCTCAGGTTATTTTTTCGCCTCTTTAGAATGAAGTCATTCTTGACCAGATAAACAAGTAGACCTGAGTAGGTCTTGTCAAAATTGAAGACATCACAGTGAGCCTGGTGCTATAGATTTCACCGCAGCACTACCACTCGTCTTCCAATTTTGTTTCTTCTCGGACTTGGCAAGCTGCCTCTTTTGTTAACAGGGGCCGTTTTGCTATTGCAGTGCATAATTTACGAATAAAGCCTAACTTGGTAGTCCCCTTTAGCACACCTATAATGTAAAGCGTAAAATTACTGTTACAGTTGAGCCTTATCTGAGGTGAGTACATGGTTATGAAAACAGACACCAGAAACATAAGAATTTTCCTGTGTGCATTGGCATGGGAGATAATGACGATTTGGTTAGAGTGAATGCAATAGCCACTTAATTGGGCTTGCATTTCTTAGGTCTAGTTACAATCACTACCACAAAGTGTATGTTAATTGCAAACACCTACTGCACTTCCTTCAAGCAACTGGTAGCAGGATTCTCACACATAACTTCTACACTGTAAACAGTTTAGAATGTATACATAAGTAGGAACAGCTGATGGTTTGGTGTGGTAATAAACATGATGAAACAGCACTGAAGACAAACACAAAAGAAGAAACAGATAATGCAGTGACTATAAACTAAAGTTTATTTGAAATGTGTGTGCCATTTCATCAGGTTACCACACGAACTTTCCAGTTGTCATTAGTTTTGCAGATTTTAAGCTGTTTGCAGTGCTAAAGATGAACACCACACAAAGAAACAACAAGCTTTTTAATAAACTGTAGTTCACATAAAAGGGCATTTAGCCTAGTTGGTGCATATGAAACATGATTTAAGAACCTCCCCCCCCCCCAAAATAAAAGCAGACATGGCACGAAAGAAAGAGTAGACAAGGGACAAGCGTTTTGAGGGTTCAGAGTTGTGACTACATATGTGTCAGATGGTGCAACATTCAGGAAAGAGGCCTTGTGATATATAATTGCCATGGAAGTTTACATTGCCTTTCTGTATGGATAACACTGAAAATACTACTCGATCCTACCAGCAGTGGCCACAATGTAATGAATGTGGGCAAAATGCAAAATAATGCTTGTGTATAATGCACTTTGGCTGCATGTTGGACTCCCAGAAGGTCAAAATGAATCCATTTTCTTCCACCACACCATTTATCACAGCTACATGCATACACGCCTGTTGCTTAGGGACATCAAACCCCATGAATGAAATATTTTTATGCACAGCATTTGGTCACTTGTATGAGCTGTTATTATTGTGCTCAGTGTAATGGATGACTGTGGCATTTTTAATGATGAATTCAAAAGTCTGTGATGACACGTGAGTATGTGTAAGTTTCGTGCTATATGATTTGTATCCATAGAAACTTCTAACATGTTTTAATCCAGGCACATTAGCCTCAACCTCACTTCACCAATGCTGCTATATAGTCGCCTGTTAAGACAGGGGGCGGCCTATACTGCAAGCTCACCCTCCGCTAAGTACAAAATAACTGATTAGTCACGGCTAGGTTGCGTGTGCCGCCGCCCGATTTAAAGGGTGCAGCCTTATCCACCCATCCATCCACACTTTTGTGAGCATGTCTCGGAAGTCCCCGATCGCGGGATCGAATCCCGGCCACGGCGGCCCATTTCGATGGGGGCAAAATGCGAAAACACCAGTGCACGTTAAAGAACCCCAGGTTGTCCAAATTTCCGGAGCCCCCCACTACGGCGTGCCTCATAATCAGATCGTGGTTTTGGCACGTAAAACCCCACAATTTAATTGTTTTCTTCGGAAGTCCCCCAGAAATGCTAGCACTTCAGCGGCATTTCTCCCAATAACCACAGATTAATCGGGGTGAAAACGCATGGAATTACAAACGGTAACCGCGCATTAATAAGCAACTTAAAAAAATGAAGAGGGGAAAAAAAGAAAGGTAAAGAGGATTCGAACACGCGTCTTGCCGAGAATGGTGACAAGGTATCCGCACCCCACGCACACGACCACTTACACGAAGCAGCTCGTGGTGCATTTTACGTACTAATATATATATATATATATATATATATATATATATATATATATATATCTTTTTTCATCAGTTTTTGGGTTTACAGAATCAGTCACGCTTAAACGTCTCTTTAAGGTTCGATTTGATAAGAAAGACATTGCATCGACATGCCGTCGACAGCAATGGTCGAGTCGAGTGCCTTTGCTGCCGACGGCGCCAAGAAAAGGACCAAATTTGCTATTCCATCGGCTGTCGTGCGAAAACTTGGAAGCATAGCATTCTAGCGAACATTGCAAGGTCGCACTGTTTTTTATTTGCTTCTGCCCCAAGTGACGCGAAACAAATTTTGAGTGCTCATGTACACGCTTCAAGCACTCGGCAACCGCCCATACATGGAGCCACTTGCGATTACTGTACTACGTAATCGTCTGACCGTAATGCAAGCATACGTTCCTCGTAATTAATTTTTATCATAAGGTCATTCACAAACCATTGCTTAATTACCACGTGTGGAGCACACTTAAGCGGCAGGCGCCAGTATATACCCGTGCCCTGCTGTGAACAACCCGCGGTCTGTCACAGCAAATCGATCAGCCCGTCCCCCGTGACAGATAAGCATATCAGCGAAGCTGTATTAACCAACGTGGTATCAGCTCTGTTGAAGGGGTCACAGCTTGCACACGTATTTCTGGTTCCTGCGCAGTGTGCCTGTGATCAGTGCATTAGTCTTTCAAACATGCTATTTAACCTTAGCAAGTCGTACCAGAAAGTATTAAAAATTGATAAGGCGTAAATTGGCTTATTACGGACCAATGTAGCCCAAAGATAGCCAACTTAGTAACTCATGTTGGCAAGTCCATATGAAAGTTGGTCCAATAATTCCCGCCTTGTTGAATGGACGAGCTAATATTGTTTACTGAATGTGTAATGCGGGCCAGCGTTGGATCTCTATCAGAATGGTACAGCCTATATTCGCGCCACACTGTTAATCTTAGGCCATCATTCGGCCAGGAATTAGAATGGCCCAGCCCATATTGGAACCACGCTGTTAACCTTAGGCCATCACTCGGCCAGGAAGTGCCAATACGTATCGAACGTTGGTCCGAGCTGACGTGCCGCCTGGGATTGCATGTTCTCTCGCACAGTCTGTGTTGTTGAGATACCGAAGGATCGCCTCGTGTGCCACGTTGTCAAATGCCCCCTTCAGGTCTAGCGCGAGAATGGCCCATGGTGTGTGGCGTGTGACAGGGACGACGATCTCCTTCTTTAATTGAATTAGCACGTCCAGGGTCCCAAGATGCGTATAAAGCCAAACATAGCGTCTGGCATTTGCTAGGTTTCATCCAGGTGGTGGAGGCGTTTGGGTATGACCATGCCTATGCATGATGTGAGGGATATCGGCCGCAGGTTGTCAATGTGCGGGGACTTGCCCGGTTTGGGGATAAAACGTACTTCAGCTGTTTTTCATTCTTGCGATAGCTTGCGTGACGTCCAAAAGTTATTAAAGTGGTCTAGAAGCGTCTCTACGGTCTGATTTTCGAGGTTAGCTAAGAGTTTGTAAGTAACCTGGCCCTTGCCCGGGGGCACTGCTTCGCCGGCTTTTTTCATCAATGGAACAACGACCTAAGACAAAATGAACAAACATGAGTGCTGTGTGACACTGTCATATTCCATCATGTAATCAATTGTACGCTCACTTTTAACTTGACAGCTACTAAAAAAAACGTGAGCGAGTAAATAAACAAGCCGAAGTTGAATATTCACTCGCGTGCTCGGTGATGAAGAAAAGTGACTTGTACATTTACACAGCTGTATCCCGCGATAATAGAACCATCCGTATAAGAGTGTGTTAGTATACAGGGTGTTCATTTTTAAGTATTAAAGAATTTTTAAAAATCACCTGTGGCAGGTAGCATAATTCTTCTCGTTGAGTTGGGTTATTCGATGAGGTGGACATTAGTAGCACAAAAAAATCGAAACACATATTCAACTAAATAACAAAAATTGACTAATGAACTTCTTAGTTAATTACTTTACGACACAGATTGCAATTTACGAATTATAGCCGGTGAGTTTGCAAGATGCATCCACTTGAAATGAATATCCAGGATGATGCCAGTTTTGAGATATTATTTCCGAAAGTGTGGGAGGAAATACATGCATGGGCGTTCCAGTTACTTTCGTGCTTCAATGTATAAAACAGCATTTTGGTAAAAAAGTAAGTGGAACAACAGTGCATTTTTAGGGCGAGTTTGATGGCGCATATTGAAACTGGCGTCATTCTGGAAATGCATCCCAAGTGGATACGCCTGACAAGCTCACCGGCTCAAATTCGTAAATCGCAATATGTGTCGTAAAGTAATTAACTAAGAAGTTCATTAGTCAATTTTTGTCCATTAGTTCAATATGGATTTGGATTTCTCGTGTTACTAATGTACGCCTCATCGAATAACCCAGCTCAATGATAAGAATTATGCTACATGCCACAGATGATTTCTAAAAAAGCTCTAAAACTTAAATATGAACACGGTGTATATGACGCTGCGGCGCTTCAGCGTGCTACGCTGTTGCTTCGATAAATCCCTTGTTGATTGGCTTAAAGACGCGTGTGTTCGCGTGCACGCGCGGTCTTGCAAGCTTTCGGCAGCACATCAAAAAAAATGCGCCATCGCGCTGCACACAACCGAGTACATAGCGATGTATGTTACAACATTATGCGGTAGCAATGAATTTTTAAAAAAAGGAAAACGAAAAAAAGGCGTGGGTACGATCA